>NC_134568.1:22398128-22698128 GCF_050947875.1 Dermacentor variabilis | reverse complement strand
ATGCGAGAAACAGACAGGTGCACATTGGGCCGGTACATACACCGAAAAGTTGACGCTGGCCTTTTAGCGGGTCTAAATCCTTACGGGAAGCAGGCATGCTGCTCTGCGATGATGTTGGCGGATGGTCTCATTGTAGGCTTGCAAGTCGTATGATGTCAAAGCAGCTCAGTAAGGTGTCTAATATGCACTCTCAGGTAGCTTAAGTAAATATGCAGCGATCAAGTGGTAGCAGGAGACGGCTATGGATGCCGCTATAGACGCACGCATGCGCACTCCAAGCCAAGTGTGGAGTGCTTGGGCCTGGACTCGAGA
Organism: Dermacentor variabilis; assembly: GCF_050947875.1. Taxonomy (NCBI): domain Eukaryota; kingdom Metazoa; phylum Arthropoda; class Arachnida; order Ixodida; family Ixodidae; genus Dermacentor; species Dermacentor variabilis. The sequence continues at coordinate 22,697,816 of NC_134568.1, read as the reverse complement.
ATTGCACGGATGTTCGTCTCTCGAGTGTTTCTCAACACTCAGCAAGCCTGAAAACTGCATTGTAAAACAGAAGCATCGATATCCCTGATACACCCTAGGACTTTCAGCCAAGAAATGTGAGAAGGCAAACAATGACATGCAGCGCTCTCTCTCGTATCATATGCTAGGGCAATAGGACAAGTCTCGGTCAATATTTATTCCTAGAAATCAGTACCTTCATTTGTTTGGAATAATTTTAGCAGTTGATGCGAAGTGCAAACAATGCCATATGGTACGGGGCTTAATGCAACCAAAGGACACTTGTCTGGTGAAATTTCAAAAACATATAGGCCATGTCAAGTGGTGATATGTTGGCTTGTATTAATATATCCGTTGCGGAAATCTACAAAATATTTATTATTATAGCTTTGGAGATAGTCACGGTTTCTAATAATGAGCGTTTCACAAGTATCGGACGTCCTGAGATGAAACGTGATAGAATAAATTGCGTGTTGGGAGGAACATGGAGGAGAAATTTTAAAGCTGTAGGGTCCTTGTGGGCTAAATTTGTGCTAATTGGGATTCTTCTCCATCATTGACGAGAGACTAAAACGTTCACCGTTTGCAAAGCAATGAACGTAATAAGATGCAAAGTAGCATGTCAGCGATGTCTATACGCCCGCTAAAATCTCAGCCTTTCATGAAAGGGTTCTCTCTCTTTAAGATGAAACTTCACTCATGAAGCTCAGTACAAAGCTTCGTAAGAAGTGTCATCGCTGCCTTTAAGACGCTCTTTCGAGCTGTATAGCGTAAATTTTTATTAGCACAAGCATCGAGTGACTCTCTTGTTTCTTGCGCAGCACTTCCGGTTTACCTCCTGAGACGACCGGGGATCAAATTCAAAATAAATCATAAAAAATAGTACAGTACAAAATTCCCGGGTTTCATTATAGATATGATAGAGAATAAGTTTAGTCACATGTTGAGTTACTGAAGTGCCTGGAATAATTAGAATTGATTAGAAATCCCTAATTACCACACACCAAAGCACAAATTCATAGACTTTACAGACCCGCCACGTGAGTGTAGCTTTGGTGAAATTCCTGGAAACCCGGAAGCAGAAAACAGAACTAAAGACGTCCCTAACAATGTCATACACAAGAAGCTAGCTTGGTATTTAACCGACTAATTAATGGGAAATAACTGCCTGCACAGACGGAACATCTTCCTAGCAGAGCAGATATGACGTCACTCCCCCCTCTCTCGCTTATCCTCTCCCTACGCTCACCTGCTCGCTCATTCGCTCTCTTGCTCGAAACAGCTGCGCGCGCGCGGTCGTTACATGCTCTCAGGTCAGCACCGGAGAGGGCGCGTAAGGTAAGCTTCGTGCGCCGCTCGCTAGCGGGCTACGCCCCGCGCGCGCTGCTCTTCCTACTCACCCTGCCTCGCTCCTCGCCCGCATATCGTGCCAGGGGAAAGACGTTCGCTCGCTTAACCTAAGGAACACCAACGCCGAGGTGCGAGTGCCACTAAGAGACACGTAAATCAAAGATTAGAATCGCCTACAATTTTTTTGTTTTTGTTTTTGTGTGTCGTAAGCAAACAGCCCAACGTTCCTGTTTGAAATTTTGCACACACATAGCGAGATCATGCGCATTCAGAAAAAACTACTAAAATATATTTTTATTTAAGAAATGCAACTTTGAGAGTAATAATTAGTAGCGATTGCCCTCAAGGCTGCCGACGCCGACGCAACAACTGAGGCTCGACATGACGGGTGGAAGTAGTATAAGTGCTGCGAAAGGTTCCACAGGAACCGGAAAGGCTTCGTTAGCAGGAAATTTTTGTAACTATGGCACGGAACACGCCAGGCACTACGGCCTCCACAACTTAGCGAGGAAAAGGCCACCGACTGGCGCAAGATACAGACCGGGTTATTCGCCCATCTAAAAATGCTGAACTCCATGTATCCCACTCGCTATAGGGCCAACTTCCCTTGGTGAGGTGGCATACCCACCTTAATACATGTAACCTGGAAGTTCACTAAGCGCCCTCATAGGCTAAATAGCAATACAACAATGGAGCAGTGGGAGGCACAGCTCCCACTGCAGAACAAAAGTCCTTAATTAGCGAGGTCATGCAGGCGGCAGAGGCCAGTGGAGTCCTGGACAGAGGGGCTCCTACCACCCCTTCTTAAAATCGTTTGATGTCAAACAAAGTATTTTGTCTGGAAGAAATCTGCTTCGCGAGAATTTCGGTTAAGATTCTGCAAGGTTGTACAAGTATTCTAGCTATTTTGGTTTTTGTTATTTTGGTTTGCTTGTCCTATCACTGGAAACGACGACGAACCTCTAAAACCACGCATGCGGGAATGCAGTCACTCAATTATCATCCGGTTGGGCCAGTAAACTCCAATCATCATCATCATCATCATTCCCATCAGCGCATCCCGTTGTCAGGAACAACGGAAGCATCAAGGCCCCAAGCTCCGGGTACTCTTAACATAAGTTAAATAAATTACCGCTGTGTATTTGGTATAACTTTATTACCGCCCCCTGTACAGTGCTTAGTGCAAGAACAGTCATGCATTTACGTTCACCTATGTTTAATTGACTACTATAATTGTTGTGTTGTGTTTGCCCACCCATTGCTGCATGATCCATGACCTGGGTGTAGTCCTCGACAAGAGACACACTTTTCGTGTCTCCTTTTACCACACCTCGTTGGCATGTTCCACTGCGCTATATACATGTCTGAATAACGACAAAACCAAATCGAAGTAATCATGGCCTGCTGACTCGTCAAATATGTTGAAAGCTATAGCGTGAACTTGAGATGAACTCTCCGATACTCTTGAAAAGCTATGTAACAGCTTTAGCGCCATCTGAACAAGCCCTGGAAAACGTTACAACGTGGCCTCGCAACCTGAAGAAGCATGCAGGTCGCATGCAGCACCTAAAACGCGCTGTGCACAGCGCCATCCATATACAAGTCATGTACAAGAACGCACACCATATCGTCCTTGTCGCCAACTTAAGTGTTTGTAGGTGATGGTAAATGAGCAGTGGATGATAACCCTCACCATGCGTCCAATTTCACCTCCAGCCCAAAACTTCATGCATCCAAGTCTCTATATGAAGAGTCTACGTTTGCATAAGCAGACAAGACACGCCGGGTGAGCGAGTCCCCAGCAATTTTGCATTTACTGAGGTCGCCTTTACTCTGGGCGTATTTTCTTTTCCCGTTCACAGCGCAGTGTGAACGCAAGCGGAGCAAAAGGTATTTGCAGTGCACGTGCAGAAACATCGCAAGCACCGCGCCTCGATTAATGACTTACGTGGCTGGGAACTGTGGTATGCGCTGCACTAGATGAGCCGCTCATAAATCGTTGGCGTTAGTTAGCGGCCTATGCAAGTACTACGCGTTCGCTTGCTCAAAGCGGCCGTGACGTTCCTTACAGGAGCCCATAACCCCCTCGTGCACGAATTCATGAGCGATCTAGCGATGATCATGATTAATTTCACTACGGTTAGCATTCTTTTTGTACTTTAGGCTTTCAAGCCTGCCTGCCTGCCTGCCTGCCTGCCTTGCCTTGGCCTGGCCTGCCTGCCCCGCCCTGCCCTGCCCTGCCCTGCCCTGCCCTGCCCTGCCTGCCTGCCTGCCTGCCTGCCTGTCTGTCTGTCTATCTATCTATCTTCTGCTTTTTTTAGGTTTGTTAGTTTTCAAGAATCTCGACCGAGGGCTGCAGGTACTATTCTGATAAGGTTTTATCAGAATAGTAGGGGGCTCGACACCGCAGCAAAGATGCCGCACTTACCACCGTTGTTGTTACAGGCAATGGCTACCTTGGCGATCTGCTATGGGCCGCTCAGCTCCAGTCAACTGTTTCCGGATGACGCCGTTCCAGAATGGCCATTCTCGATGTGCGCATTGACGCGCGGTTACCCCCGGATCCACTCCTGCGGCAACTTTCCGTCTTCGTCTGGTCCGCCTCATGCGGAGCCGTTTCGTTCATGCCGGCAGTTTTCCAGCGCCTCCTCTTGGGCTAAGTCAAGTACGGGTTGCCTGGAGCCATTTCTAGAAGAAACCGTCTTTTTGGGCTGGCAACCTGAGCGTGGCTTTGCCTAGCCTCGAACCGCCAGAGCAGTACAAATGTGTCAGTGCGCAACGATCCACTTGGGGCTCGACACCACAGCAAGGATGCCGCACTTACCACCGTTGTTGTTACAGGTTAGTTACCTGGAAGCAGCACCTTGTATTAGGTCTAGTAATTATTGTTTTATTGCGGTGTCATGCCCACCACCATTATTTCATCATGTGAACCGATCTTTGTCTATTTTAAATCGCTCATGCTCTTTATTGTCTAGTCTGCTGCTTATGCTTTCTGGCGATGTGGAAAGTAATCCAGGTCCTATAAGCAAGGCGGAGGCAGATGCCTTTGCCTCAGCCATGGAAAAAAATTTCTAAGCTCGACGAGGGGCAGGCTAATTTACTTGCCGAATTGACACTAAGCAAGGAGAGGTGTGCAGCCGCCGAGAATGAAATTAGGCTCCTAAATGCCAGAATTGCAGCTTTGGAAACGTGCAACATATCCGAACAGCAAAGATCCGACACTGTCCCTACAACTAACTCGCGCAGTGTTACTGATCAGCTGTCTAGCATTTCATCTAGCTGTGATAGCACTGAAAATCGGATGCGACGCTCTAACCTTCTGTTTTTTGGAATCGATGACGCCCCTAACGAAGATTGGGCTGCATCCGAACAAAATATAATAAAGTTCTGCTCAGAGAAGCTTCAAATTACTGTAACAAATAACCAATTTGAACGCGTTCATAGAATAGGCAGGCACAGTGACAATAAACGCAGGCCGATAATAGCAAAATTAACCTTTTTCAAGGATAAAGACAACATTCTGATGTCAGCACGTAAACTTAAAGGATCGTCATTTGCTATCAGTGAAGACTTTTCCCCAGTTACTCGGCAGGCGAGACGACAACTCATTGCATTCGCGAAGACACACACACAAAAAAAAAATTCAAACTAACAGTTGACAGGCTGCGCATAGACAACAAGACATATATATTTGATATCGCTACTAACTCTCTTATTCTTGCCAACAGATAGCTCAGATGCAGCACGTGTTTAAAACGCCATAATCGGCCTAACTCCCATCATGCCTTTCCTACGGTATCATTATCGTTCACGAACATTCGAAGCCTTGTGCGTAAACGCGACCAGCTTTCTTCCTTCCTTGAAGATAGCAAATCTGACATACTTGCGCTAACTGAAACTTGGTTGTATCCAGATATATCTGATAAAGAAATATTTGAACGTGTTCCCGACTACAACATTCACAGATATTACCACAAAGATAAAACAGGCGGTGGCGTCCTTCAAGGAATAAGAAAAACACTTCTGTCGTATATAATTAAGTCATACTCTGACCTAGAAATTATCTGGGCTGCATGCATGTTCTCGTCCTCTCGAGTACTTATAGGTGTATGTTACCGACCTCCAAATTCTACTAATTCATTTATTAATGACTTGCGCAGCAACATAGAATACGCGACGAAGCTTTACCCGTTCGATGCCATCTGTCTGCTAGGCGACTTCAATTTTCCTCTGATCGACTGGGTTAACTTATCTTCATCCTGTAATACTTCGGCAGAATTCATCAATTTAAATTTAGATTTTACCCTGTTTCAGGTTGTTACGCAGCCTACACGGGGTAATAATATCTCAGATTTAATCCTCACAACAGCACCTGGGACAGTTCATCACATTGTGTCGGTTAATGGTTTTAGCGATCATTCCTTACTGCAAGTAACTCTCAACGTACCCTCATCTTTTACAGGTTTCGCTACTAAAAAAATACGCGATTATAACAAAGCCAATTACAACGTTATGAATTCGGAATTAGATACATTCTTTTACGAAAGCGCCATTATGAAAGTGCTAAGCGCTTGCGCACGCAAGCAGCTTGAGACACGTACAAGGAAATCTTGAAAATTTACGGTTCTGCCCTGTCTTCAGCTAAAGATAAGTACTTCACTCATGATCTACCATCCCTCTTAAAATCTAATCCCACAAATTTCTGGCACATTATAAGCTCAGATCAGGACCACACTAACATTTCTTTACACAACAGTAACACTCCCATTCCAGGTAATCAGTGTGCTTCTACTTTAAATACTTATTTTTCTTCTATATTCACCACAGAAGATCAGGCTGATCTGCCAGGTGCATCAGAGCTGAACTACCAATACATGTCATCAATTGAAATAACAGTTGAAGGTGTCGCATGCCTGATAAATAACCTCAAGCTAACCACATCCTGTGGCGTGGACGACATTAATTCTAAAATTCTGAAAAACACCCTCACAGCATCTAGTAAAATTCTGTCTCACATCTTCAGGCAATCTTTAGAGACCGGACAGCTGCCTTCAGATTGGAAGATAGCAAAGGTCATACCCATATTTAAGTCAGGTAATAAACACGCACCGGAAAACTACCGTCCAATATCATTAACATCCATATGCTGTAAAATGCTAGAACATGTAATTGCATCAAATGTCTACAGCCACCTGAAAGCCAACGAATGTTTCTTTTCTAACCAACACGGATTTCGGAGGAAATTCTCTTCCGAAACGCAATTACTAGAATTAACAACTGATTTGCATGCTAACATTGAAGAGGATCTCCAAACTGATTGTGCTTTTCTAGGAGGAGGAAAGAGAAAAGTAGAAGGCAGGGAGGTTAACCAGAATAAGGTCCGGTTGGCTACCCTACACCGGGGGAATGGGAAAGGGGAAAACAAAGATCACAGGGAGAGAGAGGAGGGAAGGAAAGAAGGAAATTGTGGCGAGTTCACTGACGCGTGTGGTCTTACAGAAATTGCATTAATAGTCACAGATGGTCGTACAAACCCGTCGTCCTTAAGAAACACAATAGCGCCTTCACCGCTTTATGGGCCGACGGGCGATGGGGGCGGTGTTCCAGCAGCACCTGCACACAAAGCGGCCGATTGTCCAGTTTCTGGAAAGCTTTGGCAAGTTCTTGTCTCTCTGGGGCATATCTTGGACAGTGGCACAGCAGGTGGTCGATGTTTTCTTCGGTGCCACAGACCTCGCATGCTGCACTGTCAGTCACTCCAATAATGGTAGAGTATGCCTTTGTGAAGGCCACTCCTAACCAAAGGCGGCAGAGAAGCGTAGCTTCACGTCGAGGAAGTTCGAGTGGAGGTCGGAGATGCAGGGAGGGGTTTAGTCGATGCAGTCGCGTAAGTCGTAAGTTTGGCGAGTTCCACTCGGTCACTGTGAGACTGCGTGCCACGTGTCGAAGCTGCCTTGCAGCGTCAGTCCTGGAAAGCGGAATCGGAACGCTTTGCTCTTCTTGATGCGCTGTGCGAGTAGCGTTATCGGCGGAATCATTGCCACTGATTCCACAATGGCCAGGTACCCATTGAAAAACGACCTCGTGACCTTTTTGTTGGACATCATGGTAAAGTTTCACGACTTCGTATGTCAATTGGTCATGACATCCGTGTCAGAGAACTGACTGCGTGCACTGTAGTGCCGGTTTTGAATCACAGAACACAGCACATTTTCTAGGTCTTTCAGAATCAATGAATTCCAGTGCTAAACGCAGGGCCGTTAGTTCTGCCGCCGTTGAGGTCGTGACATGCGATGTCTTGAACCGCAGTGTCATTCCTCGCGTTGGTATAACCACGGCACCAGAAGAACTGCACGACGTAGTCAATCCATCGGTATAGATGTGCACGTGGTTGCTGTACTTTCAGTGCAGAAGAAGTAAGCTCAGCTGTTGTAGAGCAGGGGCCGGTAGATCTGTCTTCTTCTGTAGTCCCGGAATTATTATATGTACTTGGGGACGGCTCAAACACCACGGAGGAAACGCTGGCTTAGCTGCAGGTGCGTACGCTAAAGTAAACGACGCACGATGTCCACTGACAATGCCGCTAAATGTCGAGCAGGGCCTTGCAGCAGTGAGGCTCGCCAAGTGGTGGGAAGGGGTCCTAGCATAATGCCTGAGATGCATACGCATTGTCTCAACGGTAATGTGCGTCGTGACTGCGTGGTAAGCCAAGACATATCTTAAGGGCTCGGGCTTGAATACTCTGAATCGTACGCAGGTTAGTCTTGTAGGTGTTGGATATTGCAGGCAGGCTCTATCGCAGGAATCGAACGAACAACGCCATGTACAGCTGTAACATGGCGTGTATAGATACTCCCCAACTTTTTCCTGCAAGGAACCTGAACAGGTGACAGATAGCAGTCAGCCGATTTTTCACGTAATTGACGTGCGGAGTCCAAGGTAGGTCTCTGTCAATTACGACTCCCAAGAATCTGTGACTTCTGCTGTATGGTATAACTTGTCCGTTAATAGAAACCCCGTAACCAGACATTGGCTTCCTCGTGAATGCCACCATTGCGCACTTTCCGCATGAAATTTCAAGTCCTTGTTTACGAAGGCAGCAAGATGTCACTATGGCTGCCTTCTGAAGCCGAGCGCGAAGCTGAAGTCGTGTCACACCTGATGCCCAAATGCAGATGTCGTCCGCATAGATGGAAAGTCGTACGGTGCTTGGCAGGTTGTAAACTAATCCACTGAGGGTGAGATTGAAAAGAGTCGGGCTAAGCACTCCTCCTTGAGGGACTCCTCGGCTACCGTAATGCTCGGATGTCGGGCCATTTTCTGTGTGCATGTCGAATGGCCTCCTCTGTAAGTAGTTGCAAACCCACATATACATCTTACCACCAAGTCCGACGGCTTCTAACGTGCTAAGGATGGCTTTATGGGTGACATTATCATAAGCTCCTTTAACGTCTAGAAACAGAGCAGCAGATAGTCGCTTACAGGCCTTTTGGTGTTGCACAAATGTTATCAAGTCAACAACGCTGTCTGTTGACGAACGGCCCCGTCTGAATCCGGCCACAGCATGTGGATAGATTTCATAGTACTCTAAGTACCATTCCAGACGTGTTAAAATCATTCTTTCCATTGTTTTTCCGACACAGCTGGCAAGTGCGATCGGACGGTATGAGGAAATGTCCAAAGGCGACTTGCCAGCTTTGAGAAGTCGAATGAGGCGAGTTGACTTCCACTCTTGCGGAACCGTACCCGTCTGCCAGGAGTCGTTGTACAGGAGCAAGAGTGCCTTCCGAGCTTGGTCTCCTAGGTTACACAGGGCACGGTATGTAATGTCGTCAGGTCCTGGCGCTGAAGAGCGCCTGCACAAAGCCAGCGCAGCTTCTAGTTCTTCCATAGAAAAAGGGCATTCCATGCGGGGATCGCGTGAGGACAGTGGGTGGTGGAGCGTTCCCGTACCCGTTCCATCGGAATTTTCCTCGTCAGCAATCTTTCTGCAGAAAGATTCAGCGACGTCAATATCTCTACATTGTAGATGAAGTGCCAGAGATTTAAACGGGTGGCGCTGACCAAAGGTTGTGCGAAGGCCACGAACAGTCCTCTATATAATCGGCAAAGGTTTTCGCGGATCCAGGGATTCGCAAAAGGCTGCCCATTGTTGCGAAGCCAGCTTGGTCATGTGACGCTGTATTTTCTTTTGTGTTCGTCTGGCCAATCTCAAATCATGATTGGACTTTGTGCGTCTATATCTTCGCTCCGCACGACGGCGAATTGCTCGAAGTTTTGCTAGTTCGATGTCGAAATCATTGCGGGAAGAACTCCTCGAAACCAAATGCGTGGTTGTTTGCATGGCATCTTTTATCGCGCCCTGTAGGTTATAGGAGGTGCCGTCACGACAACAGTCTTCCATTATTACTTTGTATTTAGGCCAATCGGTGCACTGGACGGTTCTGGAGGACTTGGAGATAGTCAAACCTTCGATCTTCAAATAGGTTGGGATGTGGTCGTTACCCCGTGTTTCTAAATCCGAAAACCAGTGCACTCTTTTCGAAAGCGAACGTGAAACGAAGGTTAGGTCCAAGCAGCTGCTATACGCTGATCCACGCAGATAAGTAGGGCTTCCATCATTTGACAAGCAAAATTCGCGTTCAGAGGCAAAGGACACCAACGTTCTGCCTCTAGAGGAAACTTTGGAGCTTCCCCATAGGTAATGGTGGGCGTTAAAGTCACCAGTGAGCACCCACAGCTGTGGAGTCGATGTTAAAATTCCCCGTATGCGCTCATAATCTAGACGGCTTGCTGGAGATAAATAGGCTCCAAGAATTGTGAACGTGAGCTTTTTCTTCTGGACTGTTAAGCAAACGTATTGATTTGCTTCGTCAGGAGGCACTGGGTGATGTACATAAGTCAAGTCACGGCGTATAAACACAACAACCTTGCTGCACTCTCCGTGGGTAGAGGACATAAAGCACTCATATCCGGACAGCCTGATGGGAGCTGACAGGTTGGGCTCGCAAATGACGATAATGGGGGAACTGGTGCGTAAAGACAAACTGTCTAAAGTCGGACATGCGTGACTTAAGCCATCTGGCGTTCTACTGAAAGACAGATGCATTCTTGACTTCCTCTTGAAACGACGGCATCTCTCGGGCCGTGGTTTTACCCTAGAGCCACAAGCACCGGACTCAAGGTGTTCAGTACCTGCAGTGCGCTCTGTGCCGACGGGGTTTTCATGCTGCTCAGTAGAATGCTCATGTCGTCCATAAGTGACTTCAGCATCACTATGACTTGGCGATCCTCAGTCGTCGTCCCATCCGCGGTTCGTGAGGTCATTGAGGGCGGCGCAATTTGATGTGACTCCGAGGCAGGTTGTGCTCGTGGAAGTGTAGGCCACTCTTCAGGGGGTGAGAGTGCTGCCCCAGTCTTCGTTTTCGCACTGTCGGTCTTTGTCGAAGTTGGCATTGATACGGTAGCCACTTTGCCGGAAGATGGTGTATATCTTTCAGTAGACGTGACTTTTCGTGCTGCTCCTCGGTGCCGATGTCGTCGTCGCCTGAGAGTAGCGGCAGCCTCTCTGTGTGCTGAATGGTCCCGTACTATACGTTTGAGTACTGCTCGCTCGTTCCTCACCCGCGGGCAATCATTGGATGAGGCCTCATGAGTACCATGGCAGAGCACTTTAGCACAGTTGCGCGGCAGGCATCTGCTGAATGAGATTCGGCGCACCGTGGGCACACGAGGTTATTCCTACAGACACCTTTTACGTGTACCATCTCGCAGCATTTGTAGCATTGCAGGGGCTTCGGTACGTATGAGCGGACTGGATGGCGGACGTGGCCAACTTTGACGTGTGAGGGAAGGCTGTCTCCATCAAACCACAGCTTCAGGCAACGGGTGTTGCCAAGTCTTGTGATGTGCGTTATAAGAGTGCCTTCTGTAGTTGGCTTTATTAATATTGGTAAGTCGTCAGTTGGTATAGAAATATCGACATCATAAATGACGCCGATAGTGCCATTGCAGCCCGTAGGTATCATGGATCGCATTCGCACTTCGTCGATCTCCGTAACGTGCCGCAGGCTTTGCAGTGCACTACGGTGTAGAACATCTACTGCAAGGACATTCTTCCGTGCGTTTATTCTCACGTCCTTTATCTCGTTTGGCGCGATTCCCTCAAGAAACGCAGAAAGGACTTGCCTGTTTAGGAGTCGCAGATTTGACACTGGGTCCACAGGCATGAAGAGCATAGTGTACGGCCAGCGCTGTGGTGTCGTCTTCACGGTGGAGACACTTGGCGACGATGACCTCCGTAGCAGTCTTCTTTTTGTGGTTCGGCTCATGACAAGCGTGAAATCGTCGTCCGAGGAGTCGACGCTGTCCGAGTACAACTCGGTTGCCTCGCTGTCCGTGTCACTTGACGCATTTCCGCGTTTCCTGGACGCGACCCCACGTGATGGCTTGGCTCCAGGAAGGTCTTCGAGGGCTCCTTCGTCCATTGCCGCAACACGGGAGCGGCCGCTCCCAGAGTTTGGAAAGAAATAAAGCGAGACAATTATCTGCTCTTAAATTAGATTCTCTTACATTAACGTGGATTCGCAATTTCCTTTCTAATCATCAGTAATTCACAGCCGTTAATAATTTTTCCTCTGCTCTTTCGCACGTTGCTTCAGGTGTACCACAAGGCAGCGTTCCTGGGCCATTACTATTTCTAATATGCATTAATGACTTATCCAATAACATTTCCTCACACGTGCACATTTTTGCAGACGACTGCATTCTATATCGTTCCATCAAATTTGCCGATGATCATGCAATCCTCCAAAAAGATCTCGAACTTATTTCTCTTTGGTGTAAGACTTGGCTAATGAAGCTTAACGTTTCTAAATGTAAAATTATCTCTTTTAGCCGCAAGCATACTAAATCTACGTTTCCTTATCACATAAATAACATCACTATTTTGCATGACACTCAATATAAATATCTTGGTGTTTACCTAACTTCGACTCTCTTGTGGTCAACGCACATTGCATACATATGCGCCAATGCTTCAAGATCATTAGGGTACATAAGACGCAAGTTGCATAATTCTACTAAAGACATTCGTAAACTAGATTACCTAACATTTGTTCTACCTCAGCTTGAATACGCCGCATCCGTCTGGTCTCCCCATCAAAAATGATCGAAAAACTCGAATCTATCCAGAATAGGGCTGCGCGTTTTATTTCACGTTGTTATGACTATAACAAAAGCATAACACACATTAGACTCGACCTTTCACTACAGCCCTTGCATGATCGTCGTGATATAGCCTTGCTATGATTATTTCATAAATATGTCCATAATACAGCTCCATCAGTCCTGCCTCTTGAACCTCGTCATTACAGGTCACACCGGCTGTACAATCAGTTCAATTTCATGCGTATCTATGGAAAGACAAATTCATTTAACTACTCTGCTCTTCCAAGAGCCATTCGCCTTTGGAACTATCTTACTAACGCCATCGCTTATGAGAGTGACCAGGAAAAATTCGGGCATCTTCTAGCAACGCATTTTTCAAACTCTACATAACCTAACGTGTTATTTTTTCTTGAGTTTCCTGTTATCATTGTGCTACTACTCCTTAAATACTGTTTATTGTAGCCAAATATTGTCCCACTCGCTCTGTCATTATATTGCTTATATTTTACTTCGTGAAAATTTCTTGTTCACTTACCTCTAGCGTTCTAAAGAATTGGGTTTGTCTTTTGCACAATTTTTAACACTACATTGCTGCATGTTAGCGCATTTCTTACATTGTATTTTTGTATATGTATTCCCATATGGTATTCTAATTATTGTATAACCTCTGAGTGTACTCTTCCCCCTTACACAATGCCTCTAGAGGCATGTAAGGTACCTTTAAATAAATAAAGAAACAAATAAATTATGTGAAGAACGTGTGAACCTGGCGGTTCTCGTGGTTAGTTGGGAGCTCTCTGTTTGTTGTGCCTTGGGCTTGGCGTGGTTTATTTTCAGATGGTGTCACCTGACATGCCTTGGAACGATCGGCGAAACGAAGCTGAGACACGGGATCCGCCGGTCCCTTCGAGGCGCTTGGGTACTGCAAACCCTTCGAGACCTCCTGTGGCGGCGGATGGGCTCTTATGATCGACCTGTCAAGTGTGAGAAACATTGAGGCTCGCGTTACAATGACAACATGATTTGCCTCGTCCCAGAAAAGGTTGTTATGGTCAGCCTGGACTTAGACCTCACCAGAGCGGGAAAGATTCAAGCGGGCGTTCCCATGTCGAGATAATTGCCCTCTTCCCCGAAAAAGCGTCACTACTCTACGCCATGAGCAGACACAAATGAAAGGACCAAGAGAAGAAGACACGAAGGGGAAGAGCTCGTCGACTTCACAACCTGACAAAGGCACGGACACTTCCACGGGTTCCCCAAGTTTTCCAAGACGCCGACTACCACAAGACCGCAAGGGGTTATTAAGGCCGTCTTGGCGCCCGCGTTAGGTATGTTATGATCTACCTTTCAAGTGTGAGAAACGTTCAGGTGTGCGTTCCCATGACGAGATGATTTCCCTCGTCTCAGTAAAGGCTGGTAGGATAAGCCTGGACTTGGACCAGCCAAGCATGGGATAGATTCAAGCTGGGATTGCCATGTCGACATAATTGCCCTCTTCCCCGAAAATGCATCACCCCTTTATGCTCTCAGCAGACACAAAGGGAAGGACCAAGAGGAGAAGACACGAAGGGGAAGAGCTCGTCGACTTCACAACCTGACAAAGGCACTGACACTTCCACGGGTTCCCCAAGTTTTCCAAGAAGACGCCGACTACCATAAGACCGCAAGGGGTTATTAAGGCCGTCTTGGCGCCCGCGTTAGGTATGTTATGATCTACCTGTCAAGTGTGAGAAACGTTCTGGCGTGCGTTACCATGACGAGATGATTTCCCTCGTCTCAGGAAAGGTTGCTAGGATAAGCCTGGACTTGGACCAGTCAAGCATGGGATAGATTCAAGTGGCCATTGCCATGTCGACATAATTGCCCTCTTCCCTGAAAGTGCATCACCCCTTTATGCCCTCAGCAGACACAAAGCGAAGGACCAAGAGGAGAAGACACGAAGGGGAAGAGCTCGTCGACTTCACAACCTGACAAAGGCACTGACACTTCCACGGGTTCCCCAAGTTTTCCAAGAAGACGCCGACTACCACAAGACCGCAAGGGGTTATTAAGGCCGTCCTGGCCCCCTTGTTAGGCAGAACCGCTCGAGACTCGGATAGAGTCGCAACCATGCACCAATGAAGTGAACACATTATTTTCTACTTTTTTTTGCATCATCGTGATGCCCGCCTTCGTCGTCATTTCCTGATTCTTGCGGTGAAGACCCACCTCACCCTGTCGAGATCGTATCAGTGGCTGCACTTATGTTTCGCTTCACACACATCAATTGTCTCATGCGTCGTTAAAAGATCTAAGTGTAAGTCTGTTGTATACGTTCCTGCATCAATTGGTGCAAATTAGATTCCAGGATTTCCGAGTGCAGGTGAAACAAACGCAAAGCTATCGACTCATTTTCTGCACTTGTGAAGGTAGCGCTACTACAGGCGGTGCTAGCTTGGCACACTCGGCTGTCAATAGCTACGTCTGAACATCTATGTACAGGTCGCTAAGACATGTTACCTCCGATGCTGTCCGCAAGCCTTTCCCTTTTAACACAGCACTGGCGATGATCAGATGTAATTCCTCGTGTCACTTCCACTCGCATCTTTGTCTCTTTCGCGGTAAGTATGCCAAGGCGTCCGAACTTTCTTTAGCTTTTCATGCCTTTTGCGCCATAAGAAAGTTGAGCGACATGTAGGGTAAACGTAATTATATGGGGTCCTAATGCGCTTATTTGAATATAGACAGACAACAACAACAATACTACTACTACTACTACTACTACTACTACTACTCTTACTACTACTATTAATAATAATAATAATAATAATAATAATATACGAATACATTATTTGAAAACGAGCAGGAGGTGGATGAGAATGGCGCTATACAGTCGGCTCTAGCCTTGCTAATATATGCTGGCAGTTGTACCGGCCGAGTGTCTTATAAGGAGAAATATGCCACTGAGTTACATGTGCAAGCGTATGTAGCTGGTCACTAACGTGATTAAGAGAGATCAACAAGGCCATCAGACGAAGCAAAGGTGGGAAGCGTCCACTCCAGCAAGTCCAGTCTTACTAGATGGAGCTATTTGTGGCTATTAGCAAGTACAGTTAGACTTCACCATTGTCTGGACAAATCGGTCTCTCTCAGAGAAATAAATAGGCAGGGCAGAGCCCAGGACATGCGCTCGTCCTGGACCATACCTTGCGTGAGTCCATGTTTCCTCTTTTTCTCTCTCTATCTCTCTTCTACATGATTACAATGAATATAAAACATCTCGATTAGTTGTACGCGGCACGTCCTACACTCCTTGTTTCAGGAAGGTGACGAGTCCACACGTAACGCTGACAAAATGTCGCTAAAATTGGTAGGTTATGATTTTGTTCCTCAGACATCTTATTGCAGCTACAGAAATCAGCCTAAATTCATCAAAAGCTCCATTTTAATGAAACTCCCTAATTGTGTTTTGCGTTAAAATATTGCGATGTGTTGCAAAGCATGTAGTTGCATGCGCTTCGCGTATGCAACGAGTAGGCATCCGTAGGCAACGAGTAGGCATCCTTCAAGACCCCGTAACATTACCCTTTCGTATCGATCCCAGCGTGCCATCTCGACCGACCTGCAGTGGGAGCGTACACCTATTCACAATTACAACGCAATGCGCGATTCCCGCATGCCGTGGGGACTTGAAAGGCCTGATTGTGCACGTATTCATCCTATTCGTCTGAACGTTGCCAATACAAAATACTTCTGGTGTAAAATTAGGCGCAGTGTAAGATCTTGTGCAACATCAAGCAAATAGTGGAGATCCCATAGGATCCCCATCGTTTCCGGCGTGTAATATACGAGAGGACATAGCATATACCTAATCTGTATTTACAACGTCCGCGCGCTCTAAAGGAGCGTACCATAATGACCGCACTAAATGTGCCTCTGGTAAGGTACATGTGCTTGGATCATGCACTATGGTGATGCCAGAGCGTCCCGCGCTACAATGACGCTCTTAACTTTCCTGCAAGATAGTGATCTCAACGAGATACTTTATTTCAGTAAGTTAATTGTGTTATGTGTGCATGGAGTGTGCTATGTCCTGAGTGTATCATCTTATCACCGCATTCACCTGGAGTAGCACGCAGGCATGCCGCCAGGCAGACTTCTTTAGTCTTTTTTTATTAAAAAGACCCTACCTTCTTCTCTCCCTTTCTCTTACTGGTTGTCCGGCTTCCACGCGAATTACTTGTGCTCTAAATCATTCCACTTAAAAGGAACGCCCATCAGCTCCAGAGCTGGTCACGCGAGATTTAGTCTAATTTAACACAAATTGAGTTATTGGCTTTTGTTTCTTATTCGTCTTCTTGCACTCTAACCTGCTCACTAATGATTAAGAGGAAGCTTTAGCTCGGGCCCAACTCCTATGCGGCCTATTCAAATACATGTAAAACGCAAGAACGCTTTGCTGAGATAACCCCTGGACCAATTTTAATTAAATTTGTTGCATTTGAGAGAGAAAGTAAAATTCTAGTGACTTTTAGAAGCAGAATTTCGATTTAGGGCCTGAATTTTGTTAAATATATTTTCAAATATTCGAAAGTTAGAAAAATATAGGAGCACGAAGTTTATGAAATAATAGCTCTGCATCAAGAACAGATATCGCGGTTCTCTCAACGGCATCCGTTAGATCATTCAAAGCGGACAAATGCGATATATCAATTTGTCATTGAGCACCCGAGCTAAAGCAGCACTGAATTTGCCCCATGCTTTGAAATCAATGGCTGCTTTCATTTTTCTTTCTTTGTCTGCGACATTAAAGAATTATCAATCCGGTGGACCTGAGTTGACCGAGAATAAAAAGGGTCTACACCAACACCTCCTTTCCCGACGGCCAGCTTTCTCCTTCTCTCCCCCCTCCTATTCTATGTACTCCAGAACCTGTTCCGTTGAAATCGAAATCCCAGACGCACTACAGCACATCGCACGGAAAGAACAGACGCGGAAACGCCGAATCCGCCATTCCTGAGCGCGGATCGATGCTACACACCGCTAATCTAGCCTCCTGCGCTCTCTCACCGCAAGCGTGCATGTAGTCGCTCATAAACACCACCGCGAGAAACGGGGCTCCCCAAACAGTCTCGACCGGCACTCATTTTAACAGGAACCAACAGAACGAAACGGCCCGCACGCACGCCGTTCGCGCGCCTCGGCAAAACACGCGCGCCGCACTGGCCAGCGCGGCCGTCGCTCTCTGTGCGGCAATAAAGCGGCCGCGGCTTTGCATGCGGCGGCGGCCGGCAAAATCGCGTGGCGCCGCGCGCTCACACGTGGCGCCAATGTGCCGCCGATGCATTAAACATTCAGCGCCGACGGCCCCGAACAAAGCATATCGCGGAGAGAGCCTCCGCTGCCGCAATCGACGGCTTCTCCGCCAGCTTAATGCCAGCAACCCTCCCCTGTGCTCCTTCCTTCCCCTGTGGCCAGGTGAGGCCCTGTCAAAATAAAAAAAAGAAACGCAAACGCGCACGCACGCACGCACATACGCGTAGGGGTGCTGAAGCATGATCGGTCGGCGAGTACACGTGTGCGTGTCCGGGGCGAATGAAAGGACGGTGATGAAATCGTGATACGCCCTGGTGAAAAGCCCGTGGATACACGTAATGACGAAATGAGAATGGAGGAAAGCTGTGTGGCGATGTCGGGGAAGCGGGTCGGCATCGAGGCCTGCTCGTCATTTATTGACGCACTTAACGCAGTGGTCGGCGCTGGCTATTCTCGGTTGAACAGGCCAGGGGAAACGGCGCTGGTAATGTTACGGCGCATGGCGGAGGTGGCGGCCGGCGTTGCGATGAATAGAACGCGCCGACTTCCACGTCGCGCGCCGCGTATAAAGGCCGCTGGTTTCCCCGTAGTGTTCCTCGTTCCTTTTCTTCGTGTATACTATATGCGAACGAGAAATGGCGATCTTAGACCTCTATACAGCGTGTTTACGTCGCTGTCGTTCGTCGGGAGCGGTAAACAATGCGGGTGCTTTCACAACAGGTATGATATGTGAAACACGGGGCCGATAAGGCGCTCTCTCGAATTGGCGGCGCACAGAGGAAATAATGCTGAAATAGTGCTGTCCCGTCCTCGCCGATGCGTTGAGAAAGTGCAGGTAAACTGCGTGCTTCTGCTGCTGCGAGCATGCGCGCAAGACTGAGTTTTATATGCTGCGTAGGATAAGCGAAGCTAAAGGTTCTCAATGACTCTCGTATACATGAGGAAATTGGGGATCCTGTAGATCGCGCACGTGAAAGCTGTTACATAAAGTGCCGTGCAATTTCTATTCCGCATTTTTCGCAGAAGTTATGTCAGCGTTTGTAGTTCGTTGCTCCACTGTTCATTTTGGTAGGCACCGAAACTGAGTTTCGGTTTATGCAACGAAACTGTGTTGCCATGTGTTGATGATCAACATATACACTCTAAAAACTAGGAAGGGTATCGCAGGAGTGAAGCGGCTGATTTACTCTTCAAAGCGTTGATTTACCCTCGCAAAATGTCGAGTGGAGTGAAATGCGTTGTTCACTCCGTCAGCAAGGAGAGAGTGAAATGTGCTTTTCACTCTGTCCTTCTGAGAGATAGTAGAATGCCCGTTCTGCTCTTGCGGCAATAGAAGGCAAAACGTAGCGTAAGCTGCTGCTTCAACTGTAGGGGGCTGGCCCCAACCATGGCGATGTGTCACTCATGCACGCTGAGCAAAGAACACACCCGTTTCGCTTCTAAGAGAGCAGGCAGCCACAGGGGCCACAAGGGCCACAGTTCAAAGGAACGCGCAGCAAACACTCTACTTTTTCACTCGGAGTTGCTCCACCGCGAGCACGCTCAAGATCGCGGAACAGCACAGCACCGGAGAAAAGTGATCCGTCTAGCGAGCAGCAACGAAGGCCATGCAAAGGAGATCGTGTGTCAGCCGTCTCGTATCGCCGCGAAACCACGACAGTCGTTCGTCATTCGATGGATATAACAACAAATCCTCCACGGTAACTGAAATTCACGTTCTGTGTACATGGCAGGCTATCGCCGGGAAACCGCGTCGTTTAGCCAACGCGATTGACAACGGACTAGGCAAGTCCTCTGCGCCTCTCTATGTCAATCGAAAAAGCCAGTCGTCGCGATAACTGCATGTGATTTTATCACTTGCCGCTATCCGTAAGAGCTTTCAAAATCGCAAACGCTGCTACAACCATAGTATGTTCAATAAGACGTGAGGCGACAGGACGTTTAAAATGGTTTGTTCACCAGCCCTTGATTCCGAGCTCATGCGGAGCGTGCTTGGCGTGCGTTTTGTGCGTTTGAGTTGATTCAGTTTGGTAGTCTAATGTGTACGAAACGTTGTCGAAATTAGGAGTCACATAACAGAAAGCGTCATTTTGCTGGCGGCATGCTTTCATTATAAATATGCGGCGCGCTTGACGGTGTCTCGCCCATGGGTAATCTGGGACCACTTAATTTACGTGCAGCACCAGTGCTAGTTAGAAACTTTGCCGCAGGCATTCAGCTGCATGCTGCAAGTGGTCAATTGGGTGTGTTACCTTGAACTTACTGAAAACGCATGAAGAATTCATGTTTTATGTGGAATAAAGTATAAACCTCATGTAAGCGATTTTGCGCGCGACAGCTACAAGCGATACGATGGAGATGGCTGTCGCGTTCACTCGTGGCCTACAAGTCGCACTCCGTGCGAGCGACCCTTTTGAGCGACGTCTCCCCGGTGTTATCGGTACGAGGGCTAAAAATACGCGTCGAAACTGGCGTGACGCGTGCTTTAGTAATTAGAGTTGATGTATTTTACTGTAAAAAGTAGCATCAAATATTTCCGAAGGTCTTGCAATAGGTTCTTATCTTTGCACGTATAAAAATTCAATCGTTTGCTCGTTCCGCGCGACAATCGGTAGTATTTGAGCGATGTACATCCAGTTTCCGCTTCGCGCTATTGGTTTGTCGCTCATAGCACTTCCGGGCGACGAGTGACGAATTCTAGATTTCGAGAACCGTGCGATCTGTTCAAGCGACGGCCCGTTTTGTCGCTCGAAGCCGTCGCTCGTCGCCGTCGCGGACTAAGTCGCTCTCATGGGTTTTAGCCCTTAGACTGAACTGTTTTTGCTCATGTACTGAAATGGTGCGATTATATGTCTGATTTTATGTCTCTTGTTGCGGTTTTCGAGCACGGTGCGAATCTTAAAGGGTGCTTATGTCTACGAACTCGGTGGATTGTCAAGCTGCGAGTTGTGCATCGGCATCGAATATAACGGCTGCTGTGCGGAATTACAATTGCAGGGGCGCTTTGCATACGCTCATTGTTTTGGACATGCCTTTGTATTCGCTGATATGAGTTGGCGTTTCTGAGTTATGTAATATGAACAGCTAATTCACGCTTCCTCTGGCGGTTACAAGCGTAATGTGGGCATTTTACTACTGCATGGCAGATAAAAATGTGTTTGTCGCTTCAATAGTTTTAGCGGAGAAATAAAGTGTCAAAATAAAACGTTGGTTTAATTCTGCGTTACAAGACGTCTGTCGTACACAAAACAAAGAGTTGTTCTAATAAACTAATAACTGCGGTCTAACTCCAACTTTTACATGCCTTCAAGAATGTAAACTGCTAGTTTTCAAACTACATCAGTAGTCGAGTCTGTCAAAAATGAACTCTATTGCGCACCTCATAAATGAAAATAAGTTCATGCCTTTTAGTAAGCTTAGATGCAGGCCGCAGTGAACTTTCTTGTTGGTATTGAAATGTGGGTAAGCTTGCCATTGCAAGCCTTGTTGCCCTTTCTTATAGGCACATTCAGTCATATCCATTGAACTGCGGGACCATATTGTCATCCCTACTGAGCATCATCTTTGCAGATATGATCCTCAAATTATGGCTTGAGCAGTGGCACAACCAGAGATGGTGCGGGGGCCACACTGTACACGTGCTTAAGATGTGCCACAAATGGTGTTTGCGACACACCAGACTAATGACTGAGTTACGACATCTGACAATGACCAATATTCTCTTTATTAGTAGGAGTATTCTAACATTGGGGGGGGGGGAGGGGGGGCTGAACGAGGATGAACTGTCGGTTATTTCTTTTTTTTTTGTTTAAATCTAAAAATTGAAGTTAGTTTAGCAGCTAACTGTCATTTAGATGTCTCGCATGTATTTCAGTAAGAAGACTAAGAGCTAAGACTTTCTTTTAGTGCCGTGACCTTACTTCTTGATTGTCTTGATGTTGTTTTACACCATGTCCTCGTGTTGACTTTTGCACAGGATATTTTTCAGGCACCCGCTTTATGTAATGCAAGAAGGCAGCTGCAAGGACACAAGGATGTCAAAGAGCCAGCCCAGCGCGACTCCATGTAGTGCAGAGGAGCGCACGCCAAAGAATCAAAATACATTGCCATGAAATTCGGACGGGAAAACTAGAATGTGGGTATATTGGGTGTACCATCTGACTAAATGTCAACAAAACTTTCAAAATGCAGTATGTCACACTAAGGTGAAAATTCTCACGTACACTGGGCAGTCATATTAACATCGTATATTTATGTAATGTCTCTGATGGGAAAGTCAAAATCAAGTATGCTCTCTGGAGCGAAAGACATAGGAGCAAGTGTTATTGAAAAGTTAGAAATGTGTTTGAAGAAAAGCTGATTAGTTTTGTGAGAAGTGACTGCTTCTTGTATTGCCTCTCAACAGATATATCCACGTGATAAAAAATAGTGGTACAATGAAATTGCATATTTGCTTAGTGGCATGATACATACTTGCAATGAGCATGGTGCCTGTGTTCGCTATAAAAAGCAACAGCTCACGCTTGGTTAGGTTCTTAGATACATTCAACAGCTTTAATGGCTTACATTTAACCGCATGCGAATGCAAAGGTACAAATACAAACCAATGTCATTATGTATTTTAAATGCTGACATGAAGTAGACAGGTTTTCATGTCTTCTCTTTTATCTATTTTTTACACCTAATTTTAGAAGTATGGCTTCCTTTTATGTTCCAGAAAGGGGAAGCATTGGGGGAAGAGAATCCCATGTTTGAGAAGCCATGCTCACGAAACCAGTTCATTAGAACCGCTCGTGCCTCCCGCAGCGAAAGCAAGGAGCAATTTAACTGTGTACACTGTGGTGCACACCTGATGTCTTAGAAGCCGGAGAGTCGCTTGAAATTGAAAATTGTATTAAAAATTTAAAATTGTAGTTTCTCCTTTTTGAAATAGTCATATGATAGCTTCCGGCAGGTATTTGACATTTTGATTAGGGCGACTCAATCTGCTTGCCAACCAAGTATGCTAGTGGAGGTAGAGATGTGTTCAATGCAAAGAACTGAGAGCATCTGAGCAGAACACTTGTTCATCAATTGTCAGATGGGAACATATAGTGTTCAGCAAAATCCCCTTAGTTTCATGGCGTCTGTAGACGTAATTTTTATAAGGCAAAATAAAGTTAAAGCATTTTTGTCCGTGCTAAATTTCTGGACTTAATATAGAGTGCACAGTGAGGCGATGAATTAATCTTCCCAGACACATATGTACTTGTTTTGAGACGAAGGTTCTGTGAAGTGCGATAATTTTTCTTACTTTAGTGCATTTTAACCACTTCAGTAGGAAAAAAGCTTTGGTTTCAGGTAGTTGGTTAATTGTGCACGTATATGCATAGTCGCATGCAAAATCCACGTGCATGCAAGGGATATGTGAAACAGGATGGTGCCTTTCTCAATTTGTTATTTGCTTCTTTGTCTTTTTCCTGCACTTCCCTGCCTGTACTTATGCTTATGCCGCCTTTGATGCATCAT
The DNA here is from genome assembly GCF_050947875.1 of Dermacentor variabilis. NCBI lineage: Eukaryota > Metazoa > Arthropoda > Arachnida > Ixodida > Ixodidae > Dermacentor > Dermacentor variabilis. The sequence goes on along the minus strand of NC_134568.1, from coordinate 22,674,473 downwards.
ATTCATCACTCTGATTTTTGGTTCACATCTGGAGCCATGCTATACTTTAGTTTGCATTTTAAACGAGTCACAATAATTGATTATGTAATTATGCAAACTGCTCCTCAGAGGCATAACATTCTTACCGTAATGGGAACAAAAAGCTACCATATATGACAAGAAATTTGATGCGAAAGATTTTACTGCCAATGCACCTTGCAATTTTATACTCATTTGTTACACAGTAGATAATATTGCAAATTTAATTGTATTTTTTGTGAGAAAGAATGATGGATCAATCCTAACAACACCAGGAAACTACTTTCGTGAGGAGGCCAACCAACTAGGAAATATGATACGCCTCTTTACCGCTTTGAGACCGGGCCAGGATATTGCTACAGAACCATGACACGACAAAATTAGAAACAATGGGGTGCAGCCCATACATGAGTAACTTTATGTGAAATATAAGCAAAGCTGGCTAAACCTTAGCCTCACATGAGAATATACAACACATTTTTATAAGCACTGTACTCTCATTCAGGAACATCCATATGATGAAGAGGACGTTCTCAAATGAGCGGCTTTCTTAAAATAATGAAACACAAAAAGGTTTCTCGCACAATTTATCTACATTACCAGCCCCATGCTTAGCAGCTCATCTGGTAACCTCTGCCATATAAGTACATGCGTTTTGTGCTAGAAATGCGTTTGCTGACCAGTAATGTGGCGCATATTCCTCTTCGATCATAGTATCAATACTTTGTGAGTTTCCACACGTTTATTCTATGTTTAACTTTCCATTGTATACTTTATTTTCGAGAAGGTGGAGCCAATTGAACATAAAGGATATTTATACACTGTAATACTGATGAAAGTTTAGGGAATATACTTATGTTTTATTACAAGGTGTGTTCTAAAGTTCATGGGCATCATTGTAATCTGATTTTATGTGTTTGTCAGTATGTCTCTCAAATTATTCATTTTGTCTTGTGATGGATCAATAAAGATTTTGACCTTTTAAGAGAGAAAATGTTTCATTTGAGTACCTCGGCGACTTCAGATTACATCCAATTCACCAAGCATAAGTGCAGGAGCTGCTTATGTAGGAATCAAATATTCGCCACATGTAAGTATGGGGAATCCCTTCTAACGAGACAATGGATCTACATGGTGCTTTCACTCTGTTGGGAAGAGTACTATCACTGTACTGAAGGAGTACAAGCACTCTGTTTGGGGGAGTAGAAACACTCGGCTTGGGGGAGTAGAAGTACTAGGTCTGGGGGAGTACTATTACCCCTGTGGGGGGAGTATTAACACTCTGAGGAAGAGTACTAGCACTCCCTTGCGGTGCAGTAACAAAATTCTCTCAGGGGGAGTTATCCGACTCTCTCAAAGAGGGTCGATCTACTCTCGCAAAGAGAGTGAAATATTGGAAAAGCAGATAGTCCCTCGAAGAGAGTGCCCGGAACTCTCATTGTTTTTGGTGTGTATATGTCCCATATAATCCTTATCCCTTCTATTGTTTTTTTTTTCCTCAGCAACGGCACTGTGTGACAATCCACAATAGAAATGGAAATATCGTGTCTACGGTTCCGTTATAACGTAAAAAAAACTAAACCAATAATCTCGCTTTTTTTTCGTAGGGTACTTCTTCACCAGGGCCCACTTGCTGGTGCATTGGATATACACGAGTTCCAATGTTTTACGTTTTGTGAAAACTGAGTTTCCCCGTCAGGAAATATCACAGCTGGGGTTCACCGCCTTCTGGGTGGCTCACCCAGCTTCGTAACTGTTACGGCCAAAGTGATATCGGTGTGCGCATTCGCAAACTTTAGCCTAAAGGTTTCAAAGGTCCCCTGAAATACTTTTGTTGTACGCTTCTGTGTTCCGAAATCTTTAGACAAGTTCCCTGCGTCCTGGTGCGTTCTGCAGTTCTCGAAAACAAATTTCACCTTCATCTTCTTGCACGTCATATCAGTGCAAGTTGACAAGAACGTTGGCGGATAAGAAAATTAAAGGAGAAAAAATAATTAAGCAGACACAATGCGCGTGTTGGAATCCTATGTGAAGCGAAGCCTTGGGGAAGCCGTTAATTAACTGCTATCCAACTAGCGGCACGCGTACAATTATGTTAATCCTCGTCCTATACCAAATGATCCGATGGAATATTACTCTTTATGCACCGCATGCGTCACAACTTTAATGTGACGCAGTGTTGATGCTTATACACCAGCTGCGGCACCTTCTTGGACCCTGGCACTCCGCGTAATCTTCACTGGGCTCCACTAATGCGCTTACAGCATTCCTGCCTGATGCAGGAATACCAATGAGGCTCCGTAAATTACTTTACGGAGCCTCACTCGGCACTCGGCCGCACGACACTCGGCCGCAAAATACAGACTGTGCTAAGTACCTTCTTTCTAATAGGGGTAAATCATACCCTTGAACATCTTGAATATTTCGTCTCACATCTTCAAGAATTGAGAGCCACACACAGTCTTATATGCCATCATAGGTGTAATCTAGGGCTAATATACGAATAGAGTCGCTCTTTTCAAGACGGAAAAGGAGACTTGGGCATGTCTGTGGTGAGCCAATGAACAAATAACGACATTTTGAAAATTTTAGCGCAGCACCTGAAATATTTCCGTACTCAGTGAAAATTTGAAGGCTGCGCGATGATCTATTCATTCCTGAGATACAATGTGATATCATCGGCGAAGGCTGTCACCTTCACAACACCGCTAAGGCAGTGAGAGACCGCACACGTGAGGGTCTCTCAGTACTGAGCGCAGAAATGGCTTAAGGCTGAGCACAAAGAGTACTGAGGATTGTGGGGATGCGCGAATCTCACGCGTCCCCTGATATCTTGTTTTCCTGCATAGCTCCCGTCTCCTGTATTCCGGCTTCGCCGTATGGCCTAGGGCCCGCTGCGGTCGGTGTGGTTGAAGCGCAGTACGAGAGATGGCGCGAGTGTTGCGCTGCTAACACCGCCTACCAGCGGGGTTACTTGGTCACGGAAAGGCAAGGCTCTTTGGCTGCGGACGTCCCGCGAGTGCACCGATCCATGCTTCTGCGAGACCGCCTCGCATGGCCTCCTTCGAACGCGCCACCGTTCGCGTGACCGTACGCGCGAACGACCAGGCGTTGGGATCCAGCATGGGGCGAACATATTCGCTCGTTATCCGGTCGCGGTGAGTCGGACTTCTTAGATTTGTCGCGCGCCCATCGCCATGTTTTGTGGATAGCAACTCGGCTAGCAGGCATTGATCTATGAAAGGTGCAATAAATGCCCTTGTGATTGTTTGCACTACTGTGTTGTCGTTCCTTTGTTCCAAGAGCACGGGAGGAGAACCGTACATCTGGCGCCCAACGTGGGGCTCTTGGGGCATCGAACGATAGATTTACCAGTTTTGCTTGGTTCGAGACCTTTGTTTGAACCGAAGCGTAGGGCTAGCGTGGATTTTGATCGCCAGCGTTGGCGCCGTGCTTTCTTGAGCGAGGTGACGGTGGCTGTAGTGTGTTTGACCTTGTCAACATGCTAAGCCTTTTCGCAAGTGTTTTTTTTAAGTGACATTCGTCGGTACGAGAGGCACGTGGACTGCATCCTGGCAGAGCGAGGCATAGCGCCCGCGGAGCGTTGGCAAGCCTGAAGCTAGTCAGTACGGAAGCCTCGTGGGTGGTCCGAATTTCTTATGTAAATAGCTTCTTCTATCTCTTTGACTCTGATGAAGTCACGGCTCTGGGAGCCGGATGGCCGCGGGCCACGGGTGCCATTATACGGGCTGACTGGTATTGCGGCCTGGCACCGGGCGCTCCGACACCGTCTGGGACGGTGGGCGCCGTCAACTCGGATGCTGTGTGCACCGAGCGGGGTAGGACTACCTCACAGAGCTGACGTTATCTCGCGGCTGCCGGTTTTGCGCCTATTTTGGGTGTTGTTTTTTGGATGCCGGATGTTGTCAGGGTAGCGACGCTTTAGGCCTAAGGCTTTACGTAGCTGCCTGTCGCACGTGGAGGGACACAACCTGTTGGACCGTGGCGTTGAGGTGTTGCACTTTGCTTTCCTCATTCTAGTTAGCCTCGCATGAATTGAAATTAATCGTTCAACGCAAGGAAGCGAGCTTCGTTCAGGTGAACTTAGCATCTGAGTAGCTGCCCGATCTTTTGCTAGCCGAGTTCAACATCGTACCACGTGGGCAATTCGCATGCAGAATTCCTCTCCCTTGCACTGCTTTAGTGTTTGCCGAGTGTGTTGAGTGTACGCAGCGTGATTGGAGTCACCCCTGGTTTGCTGGCACCTTAACATAGTCTGCGCTGCTGGCCCGGACTATATACGATCGAGCCAACCCGGGCAATGGTGATGCTGCGGCCAGTTTGGCGCAGCGACTTCGGCGGCCGCCTGTATCCAGCTCGCAACCCTCGACGGTGGAGAAAAGAGTCCGCGGTCACCAACAGCTACTGTGGCTCTCGCCAGCAAGGCGCGAGCGACGCTTGCTCGTGCCGACTACTGCGTCGCCGTTTCCGGAGTCTTGGCCTGGAATCGTGCCGTCGAGTCTGCAGAGCTGCTGCTGTGACCAGTGGACTAGCGATGTACCCAAGGGCAATGTCGGCTCGCATGTTATGGACAGCGTGTGGACATTTCCTCGCCGCGGCCACTGTTGCATGTACTACCTTGTTCGCAAAGCACGCGTTGATGTTAGACCATGTGACATGTTTTGCCGGAATATGTAGTGATTTAAGGTTGGGGGGATGTGGGGATGCGCGACTCTCACGCGTACCCTGATATCTTGTTTTCCCGCATAGCTCTCGTCTCCTGTAATCGGGCTTCGCCGTGTGGCCTGGCGTCCGCTGCGGTCGGTGTGGTTGAAGCGCAGTACGAGATGGCGCGAGTGTTGCGCTGCTAACGCCGCCTACCGGCGGTGTTACTTGGTCACGGAAAGGCAAGGCGCTTCCTGTTTGGCTGCGGGTCGGCGAGCGCCGCGGATGTCCCGCGCGTGCACCGATCCATGCTTCTGTGAGATTGTCTCGGTGGCCTCCTTCGAACGCGCCACCGTTCGCGTGACCGTACGCGCGAACGACCAGGCGTTGGGATCCAGCATGGGGCGAACATATTCGCTCGTTATCCGGTCGCGGTGAGTCAGACTTCTTAGATTTGTCGCGCGCCCATCTGCATGCTTTGTGGATAGCAACTCGGCTAGCAGACATTGATCTATGAAAGGTGCAATAAATGCCTGTGTGATTGTTTGCACTACTGTGTTGTCGTTCCTTTGTCCCAAGAGCACGGGAGGAGAACCCCACAGGATAGAGAGCACCCTTCACGAACACTACGAGTAACGGAAAATTGTACACTTTCCCGACCGTCAAGAAACAATGTACTTCGGATATTTGAATAGGCAGTCCTAAGAAGTTTCAATAAAATTTGACGAAAAGCTGAGCGAGGTCAGTGCATTAAACATGTAGCTATGTTCAAGGCGATCGAATGCCTTTTCTTGATCGAGTGAAACTAAGAGACCACGTGCTGACCTGCTCAACGTTGTTAGATACAGGCCCTTTTCCTGGCATTCTTCGAGTTCACCAGACCACATCGAATCGCAGTCGCGCCTAATTAAGGTGCGCAGAAGCGCATCTACCACGTTGGCGAGGCGCATCCCGTCCAGACAAGTTGGCGTCCGCCACCTGGTGCGCCGCGCATGGATCTATGGTCCCACTGTTCGACTCTTCCCGAAAGTGTAGCGGGAGCCTGGCATGATTCCAGATAACCTGGGTCGCGAGCGAAGTTGTTTTGCGGCTCTGACAGGTTGCTCGAGAACGGCCCGTCTCCCCCCCCCCCACGCTGAGCGCTTGCAAACCCGGAGGGAACGCCGGCTGTAAGTCACCGTGAAGCCCTCGGAACCCCCCATCCGCCTATTGTGACGGCGCTTGCAAGCCGCAAGGCAACGCCGGTTGCAAGTCATACCTTGGACAGTGAAGCCCATGGAGCGACCCTGTGAGCTGAATGTGACTGCGCTCGCACGGGCGCCTACCATTGGAGGAAAATGACGACCCCTGAGCGGGCTCGACGATTGGCCGAAAATGACGTGACCCCGAGACACCGAAGGGGTTAAAAGCCAGAGACAGGGAGCAGAGAGAAGCATTCCTTCATTCATCTCTTTCGGGCTTCTTGCTACGGGCCGCAGCGTCCGATCTGCTGCCAGCCATCAATGACTTTATTACTGTTCATTTATTTGTATTCTTACTGTAAGCTATGCAAATAAACCTCCAGTTTTCATCTCAAAATCCTCCTCAACGTCGGCCAACTCCCGCACTCAACGGCAAGATCCAATAGCGTGTATGTCATGACGTCACGCTTGACGAACGAGAGACTATGTATCTCTCTGCCAGAGACTGAGCATGCCTGATTGTGTCCTATTAAGGAAGGCATCAGGCTTCCCAAGTGTCGGGTGAGAACAGCTGTGTAGGTCTTGTAGTCAACTTTGGGAAGCGTGATTGGCCTCCATTCCTCTGGAGGAACTGATGATGGATCGTGCTTAGGTATCAGCACAATACGAACGTCGCGAATACTAAACGGGAATTCAAAGTTCTCAAAGCAGCGGCTGATGCCAGGCACGAAAATGACACCAATATCTTCCCAGAAGGTTAGATAAAACTTTACGGGTAATCAGTCCGGCCCTGGGGCCGAGCCAGGCTTCATGGCAGATAATGCTGCTTTTACTTCGTCAGCTGACGGTTGTGCCCAAAGACTTTCGGCGATTTCAGGTGGAGGCAACTCACTAAGCACTTCGACGCTACCATGATCCATTCGCGTATTCGTACGCGCCATATTTTCAAAATGCGATACAAAGAGCGAATAATCACGCGCGGAAGGCGACCTAACAGGAAGTGCTCTTGGGGCCACTGAACCGAATACATTCGGCTGTCTAAAAAGAGAGTTTCTTGCAAAGCGCAGAAGTTCAGGGTGTGCGCACAGATTACGTCTGCATCACCAAGCAGCAACTGACAAAGTATCCATCAGCGGAGTATCCGCTGATGCGGATACTCCGCTGATCCGCAGCGGAGCTTCATGGCAGTATCTGTCAGTTCTTCTGAGGTGCGTCGTCTGAGTGCACGACCTTCAACTGAACGATGCAGACGCCACTGCACCTTGAGCGCGTCCCATGACTCTGGGTCCCATCTAGAAAGAGAAGCGCGCAAGACGCTTGATAATCAAAAGCGCGAGTGCGCGTCGTGAAGAACTCGGATGCCGAGGCGCCAAGGTTTTGCTGATGAAGAAGCAGGGAAGCAAACTTCAAGCATAACTGGTCTGTGATCGGAAACATAGACAGGAGATGAAGGCAAAGTTATCACATCAGATTGGGAGACATACTGAGCTAAATTGCATGGCACATAGGCACGGTCTAACCTGCTTGACGACGTGCCGCGTCGCCACGTCCAGACAAATGAACCATGAAAAAGTCGATATGCATCCAGCAAGTGCTGGACGAGGCGACGCAACTCCCATGCGTTCCAATCAGGGCGACCCCAGCCCGGGCCTTGCACATCTGCTCGCGGGTCTAAAACGCAGTTAAAATCCCCAACGAAAACCACGTGACGACGGTCCAGGAAATACACGTCCAGGTCACGAAAAAAATCATTGGACTTAGCGGCTTGAGCGGGCCCATAGATGCACAAAATCCGTAACCTAATGAAGACAGTACACAGTAAAATGCCAATATCCGCCCTGTCCCATAATAAAGGACATGATGATCTTGCAAGAGAGTTCTGTTGAAAATAATTGTACCAGCTGCACCAGAACTTGATGTCGCGAAGGAGGAAAAAAACAGTTTAGGTTAAAAGTGCGTTTGAAAGCGAGAACATGTCCAATGGTGAAAAAATATGTTTCTTGCAAACACAGTGTCAAAGTTTTCAGCGCGGGCCACGCTGATGATTTCGGCTTGTTTTATAGCATTTCGGAACCCCTGTGGGTGTCAGGGTGTCAGCCATATTTAATTAAATGTATCACCGAACTGACCTGGTCGTGTTGTTCAAGACGGCCCCTCGGAAACAAGTACAGGGGACATGCAGCCCACAAGTCACTTTTTCGACCCTCTCGAAGAAGGCCGAGGTTTCTTTGGCCTTTGTAACTCGGCGCGCCGATCCGGGGCGCCGTCCGAGCCAGATGCTGACGCGTGGGTACGCTTCACGTCTCGTGGGACCGCCACTTCTACGTCGAGTCCATCCAAGCTTAATGAGAGTCCAACACTACTATCAACTCCGAGGCTGAAGCTATTTTCAGATGACGCTGATGCTGGTAACCGTCGGGCTGCGGTATCAATGTCATCGCCGCCGACAACTTCGGTAGTCGGGGGCTCATTCAGATGCAACGGCGCAGTGACTTTTGCAGAAGGGCCACAAATCGGATGTGGCGTTGTAAGCGACGCAACTGAGGCGCAGACTTCGTTGGTGTAGCGAGAGCAGAAATTGCAGGGCCAGGTGATTTAGCCGTGTCCGAAACTTCCGTGCAATCAGGATTGATGGCCAAAGCAGAGGCGCCACCGGTCACAGCGTGCGTGTCCCTCGCTGCCTGTGAGGCCAGCAAACATGGCGTGCTGCGATCGGCCACGTCATCAATAGCACGGTCCTCCCTTTTGGCCGCCGAGGCCGGTGAACATGGCGTCTTGGGATTGATCGAGCTGCATACTTCTTCTTTGCCATTTGCCGACGCTGGTGATGAGGGGTCAAGCAATCTCTGGTTGCGGCGTCACGCGCGGTCGCGACCGCAGCTAACGCCGGCGGTAAGGAGGGAAATGCGCCAGCAGTAGCGTCTAAATATGAACGCCGCACAGGGCACACGACTGTAGGGTGTCCATCCCCACAACGCCGACAAGGAGGGTCACATCCGTCGTTTTCGTGCTCATGGATTCCACACCAGCCACAGAACGCTGCGGTGCAATGTGCAGGGTAGTGGTCGCTGGAGCCGCAGCGACGACACACGCGTTGCAAGCCACTGTAGTCAAACGTCAGACGGTGACCAGGTACTCGCAGACAATTGGGGACAGGTGTTGTGGTGTTCATTTCCATTCGAACGAAGCGGGTGCCCATGAGCATGCCACGTCGTCCGCTCATAACACCAGCGTTGACAGACAGAAAGTTGCCGTATGGTGACAGTGCATGGACGAAGACTTCGTTCGGAACGAAGGCCGGCAAGGAGAGGCAGGTTACGTTGGTGACCTGCGGGCCGACGGGAACGACAGGAACTACATGAGAACGCCGCCACCGATCACAGGCAGCCAACATCGACGATTAGAGCCATGGAAGCCATGCTCTTGACGGTGACTTGGAAGTTGAAGCTTCCCATGTGCTGAACGCAATAGACCTCAGAGAAGCCAACTATTGAGGCCGACGCGTCAACGACGGTCTCAGGAACATTCCCCGCAGGGACAGCAGCATCGAAGACCTGGGCCTTCGAAGGAGTCAACGGCACTGTAGGTGTCACGACGTGAAAGGTGGACGCCCCTGACATGAAACACGCAGGGACGTCAGCAGAAACACTCCTTTTTCTTCTTCTCCGAACTTCCCATCTCTATGTAATTACTGGTCGAATGCAATGATTGGACGTCGCTAGATGTATGCTCCAGCAAACCGACCTGAATTAGTACTAAATGCTGACCGACAATGAAGTGCCAGTGAGCGCACATTCGTTCCGCGTAATGAAAGAATATATCACAACGTAAAACATGTGCATATAATGTCGGGCCAAAAGAACACAGAGCTCTTAATAGAATATTTTGGCTACGCCATTCTTGGGCAGCTGGGTATGTGCCACCGGATGCTCCAGATTATATGGCACGAAATTTTGACGAGCTAATTAGCAGGAGTGAGTACACGTACCTTTATTCTGAGTAACAAAAGAATAACCCCCCTTAAACATCGTGAATAAAGGCTATACATACTATGTAGCCTCATGCGTAGCTCTAAAGCACATCGACATTCCAATGGAATAACACATGAGATTCAACGATCTCTTTGAATTTCTTTTTTATATATTTGGTCTACGCCGCTTTTGAGCCGCTAGGTAAGTGCCCCTTCTTGGCCAATACCCCAGCGTAGTTACGTGCCACTGTGACACAATGGGCATGGAATTCTTAAACGTATTTAAACATTTGTCGTACTTTACATGCACATCTCCTCACCATTTTAAAGCGAAGCTGTTAGCCTCCAGTTAGTCGGGATATATTATGGTGTGCTCACTCAAAAAAAAAAAAAAAGCCATCTGGAAAAGCGGTTTCTGTTTGAGTTTCCGCGTAACAGAATTATGTTTTCTCGTGTATTCGAATTGCAAGCTGAAGCTATCATGTCTGCAGGATGTATGTAAGTCGTATTTTACGAACTGTCTGACGCATTTCACTTTGAGAAATTCAATTGGTTCAATAACGCACTTGCGTAGGTGGAGGGCCTACAAGAATCAGGATGTATGCTGTCGTAATGGTACCACCACCTAGCGGCCGTGGCCACTTCGACAGACCTCAAACGGCAGCTGCGAAAGGGCTTCGTTTTACAGTTTACGCCTAACAGATTTTTGTTTTCTCGTATATTCAAATAACAAACCGAAGCTATCACGTCTGCAGCCTGTGTGTAAGTCGTACTTTACGCGTTTTCTGACGCGATTCACTTTTAAACATTAATTTAGTTCAATAAAGCACTTGCGCTTGGCGGACGGCCTAGAAGAATGAGGAAATATGCTGCACTTGCGCATGCGTGCGCGCGCGCGAGTGACGTAAGGTCGCCTGTGTCAGTGATGCTTTTGTGACGTCGTCTAAAGCCAGTTAGAGCGGTGTTACTTGTCTAACGACCGCACCAGTTTCGCTGTACGTTCAGTTTCGCAGGGTGAAATGGAGGCGAAGTTTTTTTCCCCTAACAAACATCCAACATCGACTTCATCCTCGTGATATCGTTGCGTCGACGTCCTACGGTGTACATTCGCATGAACTGGCGTTTACATTTCCGCATAAGTTGTGAACCATGTAGCGCATAAGTATTGCACGACTGTGAAGTTGTGACTTGTACAGTGCATAAACATAAAAACATTCCACGAAAGTACCAGGTTGCAAAGCATCAAACCAAACTCAATTGTACGCGTCACGTTTACTTAGGAAGCTTTTAATTAACCGCTTGACAAAAGCTTCGTTTCACATAGATTCCCACGTGTGCGTTGTACCTGCAGAATTCCTTTCTTTCCTCTATTTTTCACTATTATTAAATGATAGTTTCGTCTTGGGTATGTCCTAACGAGAATCCCGGGGCTATAGTTGGTTTACATTTAACTTGGCTAACCTTCCAGAAGACGAGACGAGCGATACGAACAGGACATGCATATGCGCTGTATTATAGAGTGGTCTAATCTTTCTCAGATAACTAAATAACTAGGGACGGCAACAAAAAGTTGCCGCGATCTGTGACGTTACGGCTAGCGGCTACGGAGCCGCAGCGTCGCCGCCACTGCCCCCCCCCCCCCCCCACCTTGTCTCTCGGGTTTAAACCACTTCACAGCCCGCGGCTCCGCTTTGAGTAAAGGTCACCAATTTGGCATTTGACAAGCATGCGTGCTGTACCAAACTAGCTCATATCAATGCCTTATATATTCAAATGATAAGCTTATTACACGAGTTAGTGGGCCAAGATAGCCTGCGCTGACGGGAGGGAAATCAACCGGTCCGGACACCAATGTTGACTCCGCCTGCCCTGTCCGGCGTGTTATTCGCCAGCGGAGGAACTGCGGAGGAACATGACGCAGCTAACTGATCGAAGTAAATGCGCACTCTTTCCAGAGAAGCTGGGCGCCTTATAAATCTCGGTACGAGCACCCTGTTCATGATAAGGAAGCGTATAGTTAACTCTGACTCGTTTATGGAGAACACGTAGCGCACTTAACCAGCTTCCGATTCCGGAAATTTAAAAGAAGAAGTGCAGACTTGAAAAACCGCTCAAAACTAAGGTCTTCCGAGGTACAGTTTTCGGTGAGGCTTCGATGCCCAACCAAACAGACACCCACAGGGCTTCTGCCAAAACGTGCGTGTTTGTGTGTGCAGGCCGTTCGAGAACTTTGACGTGGGAATCGCCTCATAAAGGGCCGCTTTGAGTTCTCTGAAAAGCTTCCTAAATGTCAACAGGATAACGCGAACTAACTTTTTTTTTTCAGCTATGTGCACACGCGAACAATAACAAAAACAAGGTAATGAACGCAATTAAAGAGTGAGAAGCATTCGATAAACCCCAGTTCACTTTTGTAGCAACTGGTGCCTTCGGGAAAAAAGAAAGACTGCACATGATACCACTGAAAACACACCGTGCTAGCCTTTTTAATACCAATATCTTTGCAGTTCGAATCGCGAGAAAACGCAGCAGTGTCGGTATCCCAGCGTTTGTTCCAGAAAAAGTATTGTTTTGGGAGCAGTATTGCAGTGAACTATGCATGGGCGTCATTTCTTTCAGGCGCTAAGGCACTGGAGGCCTTATAGCGCTCACACCTCTGTTGTAATCGCCCCAAGGCGATTTGATCAGGTCTGCGAAATACTGGTACAATCTTCATGGGCGCCCTATACACGTGCAATTCGCCATTTGTCCCCGCAAACATAAGTTGTCATTTAGAGATACAAATTTGCTAGATTTGCGGCTGCATCTTTTTGTCTTCTACAGTGTATGAGGGTATTTACATAGTTCATTCGTAGTCAGGTCGCTTGCACGCTTTTGCTTCGAAACAGAGTCTGTTCTTAATTAAAGAAAACAAGAGAGGAAAGGCAAAACTTCTCGTGGCTGTCTCCAAGTATTGTTCATGTGTGTTAACTCAGAAGCCTCCCAGAAGACCAATGCAAGCATCTCTCAGAGAGTGAACCCCATACTTTGACCAGCAACAGCAATAAGCTTGCGAGGCGGTTCAAGCTTAAGTGTGTGTATGCGTGTGTGTGCGTGCGCGCGTGTGAGGAGTTTCTAAAACAGGAATTTTGCGTCCTCCGTGGGCCTGCTACCATCAACACTGTGAATTCTAAACGCCGTCGCAGAAGCTGCGAGCCCTGTTGGACGCATCCACGACTATACAACGGCACGGGAGGTTTTTCCATCTGTCAGAATCAAGCTGCTGAAAGGAAAACGTTGACTCCGTAATGGGGCCCTAAGGAAGGAAGAACGACGACGGTCTCTCCCTCATCCTCTCTGTTATTCTTCCTTTCCTGCCTCACTAAAAGGCGTTACACGCGTGCATTTATGCCCCGTTTGTTGGTGACCCTACTTCATGCAACCCCGTTGATCTTCTTATGCTGTCTCTTTCAGTCTACGACGTGAGGACAAATGATTTTCTGTATCTCTAAAAAAGATATGTAGGGAAGAAAAAAAAAAGAAGAAGCGAAAGAGCCACGCGCCGAAGGTGTCACGTCGTTTTCTTTTCCTTTTTTTTTTTTAATCGCAAGCTGTTTTAACACCAAACAGGCAGTTTGTGCTCCCAGGTTTCCGATCATTCTTATTGGCTTGTCTTTCTTATTTTTGGTCAAAAATAAACGTTACAGTTAATGATAAAAATACATAAACTCGCGCCCTGTCTCTCTGGTTCGCGTGTCGCCCTCAGAGATACGAGAACATCACTGCAGTGAGACTCTGGATGGCAAAGATCACGCCACCTAGAGCAAAAAGCCGTCAAAACAAGGTGCGCGAAAGGGAACGGAAAATCACCCGAGACATATCGAACGGCGACGACGAAATCGGGCAGCGAGGAGTCATGCACGTCCAAGGGCGATCTTTCCTTTGGCCCCCGTGATTCAAAACGTCTCGGACTGGGAAAGGAGCACGGAGAAGAAGGGGGGGGGGGGGGCGGAGGGGAGGGCTTTTTTTCCTCGACCTTACACGGCTCGGTCGCAATCGGTGAAAAATGATCCACAATGTGAGCTCGCCTTGTCCTCGACTGTGTTCCGTAGTGGTATAGTGGCACGCTCGTTTCTACTCGTCTTTTTTCTTTAATTTTCCAGATTATCTTTTTCGTTTGACTCGTTCAACACGTATCGTTCACTTATGGTTCTTCGATTGTCTTTCTTTTTCTTTTTTTCTTTACTCCTCGCTTTGTTAACTTCATTATCCCCATGAACTACACCGCAACGTAAGATATTTTTTGTGAATAATTTGTTTCGGCGTTTCTTGTTCTTTCAAGCGCGCATAAACGAGAGGAAAAGGGGTTAACCCGGGGCCCAATTTTTATTAGTCATATCATAAGACGCCAACAAACACTGACACCAATGAGAACATAGGGAAAATTACTTGTGCTTAATAAATGAAATAAAGAAACGATAAATGAATGGAAATGATAGTGGATGAAAAAATTGCCGACGATTACGTTACTTCCTAATGCGAAATTTGAGCGCAGCAAATAAGCTGTTTCACCTTTTCGATAGATTGAGGCAAAGAAATCTAGCAACACATGTATGCGCTATCACAGAATTTTTTTTTTATTTTTCACACGTATTCCTTTAACAAAGACTCCACTAACAGTTCTTGACAGTCATGAAGGAAGCTTTGTGCTCGGAGAAATAGACTGATATATGTTCGACTTGGTACACCAATGCTTGATTCTCAAAGACGAGATGTATACAAGTGCCTCGCGAGGTTGTCACAGCCGTGGGACGCGTTACGAGCGAGAGGAACGGGATGTTCTCCCGCATAAGTGTTAGGAAATTGCTGTTTGTCTTTATGTCAAGCCGCCACCGATCTGGCTCTCTGATTGCCACCGCACAGGGCGAACGGCAGCGGCAATTTCGGCTCGGGCGGTGCACATATACAGATCCGCCGCCACCGATCTGACTCTCTGATTGCCACCGCACAGGGGTTGCATTGGAGGAGGAGCGAAGAAAGGAACTAAGTTCGAGCCGGCGCTTTGACAACCGGAGACTCGCAGGAAGAGGGGGGAGGGGGGCGGCGTGTACACCCAGCGGCAAACGATGGGGGCAGAAGCGCGCGCAGCAAGCGGACAACACGATAAAGGGAGGAGGGAAGAGATAGCAGCGACTGACTGATGCCGCTGACGCCGATAGTGAGTCAACCCCAGCTGCGGAGTTGGTTTCAGGGACAACGAATAACCGGCGCGTCGGCAACTGAAGAGCACCCTATCCGCCACACAAGAACAGGGGGGGGGGACCCTTTCCTCCTCTTTCTGCATGGCGGCGACGGTGTTCTATGCAGTCACGTTATCTTGACTCTCTAGCGGCGTCAGCGGCATCCAGCGGTATCAGTCGATCGCTGCTAGCGCTGGGGGGATGAAAGGGGGGCGGAGCTGGTTACGAGGCCGACGACGACGCCGACGCGAAACCCAGGAACGGACGCCAAAGAGCTGCGCTCTAAAAACAATTTGCCGCAGGTGGGGAACGATCCCACAACCTTCGCATTACGCGTGCGATGCTCTAACCAATTGAGCTACCGCGGCGCCGTTTAACCATCCACTTTCTTGGGTATTTATGTTTCCTAGTAGAACCCTGGGAGTGTCAGCCAGCGCCACCACTTACAAACCTTGGCGGCGGATGTGGAGCATTCTTTCTGCCGCAGGCATCACGAGAACGTGTTTCTTTTGGGGGGGGGGGGGTGAAGGCAACCGGTCAATAGACCCAAACATGCTACATGAAGGCATCGATGTTGCCGGATTCGAGACCCTCGTTATGTAATAAACGAGAAGAAACGGGGTTAACCAAGGGTCCCGATTTTTATTAGTCATATCACCAGAAGAAAACAAACATTGAAACCAAGGAAAACATACGGGAAATTACGTGTGCTTATTAACTGAAATAAAGAAATGATAAATCAATAGAAATGAAAGTGGATGAACAAAGAAAAACAGACAGGCCGCCTTCGGAACCTGAACCTGGCAACGTTTAATGTTAGAACGTTATCTAGTGAGGCGAGTCTAGCAGTGCTATTGGAGGAATTAGTAGGCATTAAAAAGGATATAATAGGGCTCAGTGAGGTTAGGAGGACAAATCAAGCATATACAGTGCTAGAAAGCGGACACGTCCTGTGCTACCGGGGCTTAGATGAGAGACGAGAACTAGGAGTCGGATTCCTGATTAATGAGAATATAGCTGGTAACATACAAGAATTCTATAGCATTAACGAGAGGGTGGCAGGTCTTCTTGTGAAACTTAATAAGAGCTACAAAATGAAGGTTGTACAGGTCTACGCGCCTACATCCAGTCATGATGACCAGCAAGCGGAAAGCTTCTATGAAGACGTTGAATCGGCGCTGGGTAAAGTCAAAACAAAATACACTATACTGATGGGCGACTTCAATGCCAGGGTAGGCAAGAAGCAGGCTGTAGACCAGTCAGACCATAGCTTATAGGAATAGCAGGGGAGAGTTATTAGTAAAGTTTGCAGGACGGTATAATTTCCGGATAATGACTACCTACTTCCGCAAGCGGGATAACCGAAAGCGGACGTGGAGGAGCCCGAATGGCGAGACTGGAAATGAAATAGACTTCATACTCTTCGCCATCCCTGGCATCATACAAGATGTGGACGTGCTCAGCAAGGTGCGCTACAGTGACCATAGGATGGTAAGATCTCGAATTAGCCTAGAATTGATGAGGGAACGGAAGAAACTGGTACATAAGAAGCCAACCAATAAGTTAGCGCTAAAAGGGAAAATAGAGGAATTCCGAATCAAGCTATAGAACAGGCATTCGGCTTTAACTCAGGAAAAGGACCTTAGTGTTGAAACAATGAACGACAGTCTTATGGGCATAATTAAAAAGTGTGCAATAGAAGTCGGTGGTAACTTCGTTAGACAGGGTACCGGTAAGCTATCGCAGGAGGAAAAAGATCTGATTAAGAAACGCCAATGTATGAAAGCGTCTAACCCTACAGCTATAACAGAACTGGCAGAACTTTCCAAGTTAATCAACAAGCGTGAGACAGCTGACATAAGGAAGTATAATATGGATAGAATTCAGCGTGCTATCAGGAACGGAGGAAGCCTAAAAGCAGTGGAGAAGAAACTAGGAATAGGCAAGGATCAGGTGTATGCATTAAGAGACAAAGCCGGCAATACCATTACTAATATGGAAAACATCGTTCAAGTGGCTGAGGAGTTCTATAGAGATTTATACGGTACCAGTGGCACCCACGACGATAATGGAAGAGGGAATAGTCAAGAGGAATTTGACATCCCACAAGTAACGCCGGAAGAAGTAAAGAAAGCCCTGGGAGCTATACAAAAGGGGACGGTAGCTGGGGAGGATCAGGTAACAGCAGATTTGTTGAAGGATGGTAGGCAGATTGTTCTAGAAAACCTGGCCACCCTGTATACGCAATGCCTCATGCCCTAAAGGGTACCGGAATCTTGGAAGAACGCCAACATAATCTTAATCCGTACGAAAGGGGACGCCAATGACTTGAAAATTTGTACACCGATCAGCTTATTGTCCATTGCCTACAAAATATTTACTAAGGTAATCGCAAATAGAATCAGGAACACCTTAGACTTTGGTCAACCAAATGACTAGGCAGGGTTTCGTAAAGGCTACTCAACAATAGACGATATTCATACTATCAATCAGGTGATAGAGAAATGTGCCGAATATAATCAACCCTTATATATAGCTTTTATTGATTACCAGAAAGCGTTTGATTCAGTCGAAATTTCAGCAGTCATGCAGGCATTGCAAAATCAGGGTGTAGACGAACCGTATGTAAACACACTGAAAGATATCTATAGCGGCTCCACAGCCACCACAGTCTTCAATAAGGAAAGCAACAAAATTCCCCAAAAGAAGGGCGTCAGGCAGGGAGATACGATCTTTCCAATGCTATTCCCAGCGTATTTACAGGAGGTATTTAGAGACCTGGATTGGGAAGAATTGGGGATAGGAGTTAAGGGAGAATACCTTAGTAACTTGGCGTTTACTGATGATATTGCCTTGCTAAGTAACTCAGGGGACGAATTGCAATGCATGCTCACTGGCCTGGACAGGCTAAGCCCCCAGAAGGGTGGGTCTAAAAATTAATCTGCAGAAAACTAAAGTAATCTTTAACAGTCTTGGCAGAGAACAGTAGTTTACGATAGGTATAGCGAGGCACTGGAAGTGGTAAGGGAATACATCTTCTTAGGGCAGATAGTGATGGCGGATTGGGATCATGAGACTGAAATAATCAGAAGAATAAGATTAGGCTGGGGTGGGTTTGCCAGGCATTCTCAGATCATGAACAGCCCCAGGTTGTCATTATCCCTCAAGAAAAAAGTGTATAACAGCTGTGCCTTACCAGTACTCACCTACGGGGCAGAAACCTGGAGGCTTACGAAAAGGGTTCTGCTTAAATTGAGGACGACACAACGAGATATGAAAGAAGAATGATGGGTGTAACGTTAAGGGATAAGAAGAGAGCAGATTTGGTGAGGGAACAAACGCGAGTTAATGACATCTTAGTTGAAATCAAGAAAAAGAGATGGGTATGGGCAGGGCATGTAATGAGGAAGCAAGATAACCGATGGTCATTAAGGGTTACGGTCTGGATTCGAAGAGAAGGGAAGCGCAGAAGGGGGCGGCAAAAGTTACGTGGGCGGATGAAATTAAGAAGTTTGCAGGGACAACATGGCCACAGTTAGTCCGTGACCGGGGTAGTTAGAGAAGTATGGGAGAGGTCTTTGCCCTGCAGTGAGCGTAGCCAGGCTGCTGCTGCTGATGATGATGATGATCAACCGTCGACAGTGGCACGGACATGCAATCATCATCATCATCATCATCATCATCACCATCAGCCTGGTTACGCCAACTGCAGGGCAAAGGCCTCTCCCATACTTCTCCAACAACCCCGGTCATGTACTGAATCTCTAACGAAGAAGACGAAGAAGACGAGTTCTTGATCAGCTGCTAGTCCTGCTTCGCTCTGGTTTTTTCGGTTAAATTTGTGCGTACCGTCGCCCCCGTGGCGGGTACGATATCAAAAGCAATGACGGACGTTCCGCCTCTGCCGCCTAGGTTGGGGGCTGACCTCCAAGCTGCAAGTCGGTCTGCTGCGCTCGACCACCTCAACGCGACTCTGCCAAGGTCTTCGAGCTGCTCAGACGTCGACGACATGGATTCTGACGGCGGATATACCGAGGTCACAAATCGTCGGTTGAAGAGGAAACTTCGTAGGACATCAAGCGTGAGTGAGCTTAACTACAATAAGCCGCCCACACAGCAAGCGTACACAATCGCCTACATCCCCGTCGCTGCTACAGGCAACCTCAATTCCCTCAATAGGCAAACTCTCACTGCCTATCTCGAGAGGCTGGCTCCAGGGCAAATCAGAGAGGTCCGAATTAATCCCAGAAGAAACATACTTACTGTTGATGTGACTACACGAACCAGCCTCGACATCTTGAAAGCTGTAACTGAGCTAGGAAATATACTTGTCCGCTCATTCATCGTACATGGAGGCAGCACCACCGCCGGTGTTATCTACGATGTCGATGCAGATATTGATAATGACGATCTCCCGACGCTAATCTCATCAACCGTCCATATCACAGACATACACCGTCTTGGACGGTCGAGGTGCATAAAACTCATTTTTGAGGGAGAGACCTTACCAACACATGTAAAAGTGGGTTATGTGCGCCATCCTGTCCGTCCATACATCCCTAGGCCCTTGCAGTGCCGTAAATGCCAGAAAATCGGGCATGTAAGTGCTGTGTGCGTGAACAAGATGACATGTCCGCGCTGTGGTGGTGATCACGATCAGTTGACGTGTGCTGGCTCTGATTTGAAGTGCCCTAACTGCGATGGGCCACACGAGGCAACGTCGAAGGACTGTCCAAAATTAAAGACTGAAATGTCCGTGCTAAGGAAAATGGTACGAGATCGATCTACACACAGAGAAGCTGCTACCAAGGTCCACCGCCGCCAGAGGCGCTCACGTAATCGCAGAAGGAGATCAGCATCGACAACAGGACAACCTGTACTCCAGGAAAAGTCGTCGCGTGCTCATGCTAGTCCTCAAACGTCACAGGCACCTATAACCACGCCTACTCTTCTAAACACCAAGGACACTACAATATGGCCTTCCCTGCCATCTCGGAGTACAGAAGTGCAGCCGGAACGCCAGCGTGACCATGAACCTTCATCGTCGGATAGGCAGATCAAGGCAATGCTTGCACAGTTGATTCGTTCCTTGCGAATGCTGCTCATCGGAGTTAAGACGCCCGTTGCCAAGGCTGCGGTGCAAATTCTCGACGCACTAGAACCAGTGCTTGCTGCTGTATAAAGGCTAGTAAACGCCATGGCATCATCCACTTCAAGGTTGTCACTACAGGAAAGGATAAGCGGTTCCGTAATATTCCAGTGGAACGCACGAGGTCTACGGGGTCGCCTGGGAGATTTTAAACAGCGAGTGCTCAAGCATCGGTTTCCAGTTATCGTCATATGCGAGCCGAATATGACATCGCCATTTAGACTCGCTGGCTATGAACAATTCGCGTCTGGGACAAGTGGAAATACTAGCAAAGTTTTACTATGTGTGCGATGTGACCTCACGTATTCGCTAAACCAAGTTCCGGTGCATAACAGCAACGAGTACATCTCTATAACACTGAAGCTAAAGCGCCGGATAATCTCGATCATCGGTGGCTATATTTCTCCCAGGGGAAGATTTGACTCTGGACACCTGAAACTTGTTCTTGACTCTTGCCAAGGACCTCATATTATTGTAGGCGATTTCAACGCGCACCACCATCTTTGGGGTAGTAGCATCACAAACCTTCGAGGAAGACAACTTCTTAACTTCACAAGCAGCAATGATCTTGAGATCCTGAACGATGGCTCACCAACATTTCTTCGTGGCACGACGTACAGCAGCTGTCTCGATTTAGCTATCGCTTCACGATGCCTTTCGTCTTCTGCTGCCTGGTGCACAGATGCTGAAACGTATGGCAGTGATCACCTACCTACTTATGTACAACTGAGGTGGTTTACAAGACTTCCAAGTTCTCATACGCGACGCACTGATTGGGATGCGTTTCAGAACAAGCTAGAAGAATCTTGCAACTGTGTAATTTCACCGAAAGAGATTGAAGAGCGCATTAGAGCAGCAATGCACGCAACAACACGCATCATCGAAACTTCAAATTCAAGAACATCCGTTGACGTTATATATGAAGAGCTGCGGGCAGTCCGCCGTCGCGCCGAGAGGAAATACAGGCGAACTAAATTGATATCAGACTTGAGGACGTCACGCCGTGTGCGAAAGAAAATTCAAAGATACTTAGACAAGCTCGACAGACAACGTTGGAGGTCATTTTGCACCAGCCTGGACCCAAGAAAACCGTTGTCCACAATATGGCATGTTGTACGAGCACTACCATCTCCTCCACAACAGCTCCGTCCCTTCCGAGCTTTGGCTATCATCCAGACGCGCAGTGAGAAGGAAATCGCGGAAGATTTCTGTATGCACCTCTCTGGATCTACAACATCGGTAGCTTCAGTGCTCAGGTGTGCTCCTCCAACAATGGACGATCGCCTCGACCTCCCATTCACGCTGCAAGAGCTACGTGCAGCGATTTCCTCCTCAAGACACTCAAGTGCGCCTGGTCCTGATGGCATTACCTATTCTACCTTGCGCCATCTAGGCCCTCGAGCGACTGAAGAGCTCCTGGCTTTATACAATCTCTCGTGGTCCTCGGGAACTGTGCCTTCGCATTGGAAGACAAGCAAAATTGTGGCATTATTGAAACCAGGGAAGACACCCCATGCTATGCTTTCCTACAGACCTGTGGCGCTGGCCAGTTGCATAGGTAAAACCATGGAACGCATGGTTTTGACTCGCCTGGAGTGGTTTTTGGAGAAGCGTAATATATATCCAGACGCAATGACTGGTTTCCGTAAGGGTAGGTCGTCAATCGACAGCGTTATTGACCTAGTCACAACTGTTGAACATCAGAAACGTCGCCGTCGATTAACGGCTGCTGTCTTTCTAGATATCAAGGGTGCTTTTGACAACGTTCTCCATGATGCAATTTTAAATGCCCTAGAAGAATGTGGCGTCGGGGGACGTATGCATCAATGGATAGCCAGCTATCTTCAAGAGAGAACGATATTCATGACAACTCCAGACGGGGAAACAAAGAACCACCCCGTCTATCGTGGAGTGCCTCAAGGAGGTGTATTGAGCCCAACCTTATTTAATATCGTTCTCATCGGACTGGTCAAAGCACACGCAGGCGCAGTCTCGGTCTCTGTGTATGCAGACGACATCTGTATATGGACCACGAGCTTAACGCGCTTACAAGTGCAAACGAAGCTGCAGCGCGCGGTGTCAATAACGTCGACATACCTAAACAGTCGCGGACTGCAGCTCTCACCGGAAAAAAGTGCAACCATGGCATTTACACGAAAGTCAATGGCCTGCTACCCCGTTATGATTGATGGGAAGATTATACCTTCAGTAACCCACTACAAGTTTCTCGGAGTCATCATCGACCGTGACTTATCTTGGTCGAAGCACCTCTCAGGATTAAGAAAAAAGCTAGACAGCTTTACTCAGATCATTCGACATATGTCTGGAAAATCATGGGGGCCATCCAAGTCATCTCTTCTGCAGCTCTACCAGGCACTTTTTGTTGGCTACTTCCGCTACAGTGCGCCTGTACTTTCTCGGGTTAGTACAACTGCTGTACGCACACTTGAAAGTGCTCAGGCTCGCGCACTGAGAATTTGCCTAGGACTACCACGATGTGCGTCTACTTGGGGCACTATTGCAGAGGCACGTGCGTGGCCAGCTCGAGTTTATCTGCAACATGAGCCATTGCGTGTGCATCTAAGGGTACTGACTAGACACAGGAACCATCCACTCACGAACGTCACAAGCGTACGGCCTGTGTCCGCCTACTCAGAAGCCGTGTTGTCGCAGCAAGACTTATTGCCGTCGGACTTCGAACCGTATGACATACCCGAAGTTCCACTCTGGACAATGGCAAAGCCAACGGTGAGGCTCTCAATCCCTGGAATAACGAAGAAGTCGAAGATGCCGCTTGCTGGCCTCAAGCATTTCGCGCTATCATACATTACTTACATGTATGGATATTACGAACATATTTTTACAGATGGTTCTGTGACACAGACCTCTTCCGCGGCGGCCTACACTGTGCCAGGAATGGGGATCGCACAACGGTTCAAGATAGGACACAGGACGTCGTCTACAGCAGCTGAGTTGACCGGAGTTCGAGAAGCAGTTCGCTGCATACTGCAACAAAGTCTCGAGAAGTGGACAGTGTTCTGCGACTCAAAACCAGCACTGCAACTCATCAGCAATTATATGAGTGACAGAACCGCATATAGTCCCCTGGTTTATGACATCATGTATCTGCTTGCTGAGGCGTCTCATTCCGGACATACCATCGTGCTGCAGTGGATTCCTGGCCATTGTGGAATAGCTGGAAACGAACAGGCTGACGCAGAAGCAAAACAGGCGCACACTGACGGAACTATTATACAAATTAATTTTTCCCGGTATGACATTAACGCCTTGCTCCATACCTCCCTTAAAACTTCTACGGCGCAACATTGGGACAACCCCGAACATCGACAAGAGCGCCTCCATAGACTTGACGCTGGATTACAATTCCGGCATCCACTTCGGTTGCGGAGAAGCCAGGAAACGCTCATTCATCGATTACGGCTGGGTGTGGCATACACCAATCGATACCTTCACAAGATTGGACAATCACGGGACCCTGAATGTAGCGTCTGTCACACTCTCGAGACAATAGCTCACGTACTTTGCGTGTGCCCTCAATATGCGGCCGAACGAAGAAAACTCAAATCTACAGTTGACAGCTTGGACTCCCGCCCCTTTTCAGAAGAAAAGCTTTTGGGCGCGTGGAGGAGTGTTGACTGTGCCCAACGTGCCATAAAAGCACTTTTGACCTTTTTAAGTGAGACTGGTTTAGACGATCGCCTCTAGCAGCTGTGAGACGTGTAGTCAGTGCGAAATGTGTTTGCGCAAAAACTTTTTGTGGCAAGATTACTTTTTGTATGGACAAGATTACTCTTAGTGTATTGCGTCTCCAGTGCGCATCCGCATATTGGACAACGTGTATATAGTATCTCATTGTACCATATCATAATCATCCGCCACCTACCTTTCCCTGTATTTCCCACTTCCCCATTCCCCAGTGAGGAGTAGCAGGCTAGAGACACGCTTTCCAGGCCGACCTCTCCTCCTTTCTCTCCATTAAAATCTACTCCTCCTCCTCCCGGTCATGTACTAATTGTGGCCATGCCATGCCTGCAAACTTCTTAATCTCATCCGCCCACCTACAATACACTGCAGGGACATGCAATATACGCGACAAAAAACGGGGCGCAGAACGTATACAGGGGGTGACTATGGCTGACGTGGAGGGCCCCATCCCCCCTACAGGGTGCACCATAAGTACTCTCACCAGGTTTGTGCCCCCTATATTTTGTGAGGCTAAATAAAATTTCAGGACACTTTTTGTAGGGCATTTGCCCTATATGTTAGGACTGCAACGCAAAACATTTTATTCAATGTCTCTATCACGGCCTTTAAACGACCTGAGTAAGCTTGAATCGTGGCCCGCAAGGTATCCCCAAGGTAATATTTCTTCCTGCTCGCTCCTGCGATGCTTTCAGGGCCACAATGCTGGCGTGCTGATGGGCGCGGGCCTCGTTTTCAAGAACAGCCCCCACGAAGAAGTCCACTGGGTTTGGGTCAGGATAGTTCAGGGGCCGCTCCTTTTCAGCTGGGATGAAGTCGGGCGTAAGAGCACTACGCCACTGCTGTGGTGTTGATTTGCGCTTCAATTGCTGCGTCGGGGCCCTGCCCTGCTGCGAAATCTAAGACTATAGTCTTGCATATAGTCCTTGTCCAGCTTCGGCGAGTATACTCGCGGAATTTCGACAAGGACCTGCGCCGCGAATGAGGCTCTAGAATATCTTTAGTATGTTTGAGTGTCGATCTTTGCGCATTTTGTCCCGAAAGCAAGATGAATATGGTCATTGGTATTTACCCCAGCTCAAACTATAACAGACACCACGTGGGAGTTTCTAAAAACTGTCCTACTGGCTGCACCAGCAAGCTCTGACGTAGGAGCAAGCAGGCGAGAGTTCTAAGTGTTGTGGCGGTCCTAGCTGTACCGTGAAAATTCGAAGAAGACAGTTGCCAAGTGTTTCCTATTAGTGAAGAGAGTGCGAGGAGGATAGCGGATGAGAGAATGGTGAAAGAGTGAGAAGGAAATCGGCGTGCCGCATGAGACGTGCTCCACGGCGGCGACCCGTTACGAGATGGCGCCGTTGTAGCGTGCACCGTTACTAAGGCATGGTGCGAGCGCGTCCAGCAATACCATATATGGAAATAAAGCGCTGGCGTGGGCTTCAGACCCACTGCGCATGCGCTATTTTGCCTGCGCCACCACCGCGAGAGAATGCGCTCTGCGCGAGCCATGCGTTCCTGTGGGTGCTCCTGCTTCCCTTAATGAGCGACACAACCGGGGAAAGTGCTTCGTCTGCCGCTGCTGCTAAACAGGCTGCCTGTGCAGAGGCTCAGCGCCACCGCCAAGAGAACCCTGCCGCTGAAAATCGAATTATTAGCACGGTGACACATATTGCTTGAGCAGCGCACTTCTCTTGCTGCCAACAAAAAGATACAATTCAAAAACAAAAAAAACCCGCAATGGATTGCACAGTGCAGACGCATCATAAGATTGCGCCTTTTAAGCAACGAGCCTGTATCATTGCATACATGTCAGTGAAACCTGTTCAGCCGGCGTACGAGCCTCTGGCATAAATTATAGCTTCTCTCTGCGAATTGACATTACGTAATGCTAAGCTGACAGCAGCCATGAGACATGCCGTTTACTCGGACTGACAATTAACCTTCAAAAATAAAGAAATACATTTTCCTGTGAATGAGTTCTCGCAAGGGGAAACGGAAATGATCATTGAAGTGCCTTTATCATATAGTGTAGCACTTCGTGAAAATAAAATCACGTCTAAGGCAAAGTACGGATACCAATACATTGTGCTCGGACGCTTCTGAGCTCGCCTCCCATACCGACTGTACTCTTCATTAATGTGCTCTCTTGTTGTTGCTTTATTTTTTCACAGAAACGCATTAAACGTCGCGAGAACATCGTTCCGGGATACTCCTGCTATGATTTTGCTGTCCCGCTTGTCGTAACGAATTTCCACGCAGTCGAGTGATTGACTCTGGCTTTGTTGCAGCCGTTAGCATCACGTAACTATATAGAGAAATCACGTCACCAGCTCACCATCAATGCCACCCAGTGCGCAGTCTCTTCGTAGTAGCTATCCAAACTTGGCAAATTCCTTCTGTGGCGAAGTATTTTTCTTCTTTTTTTCTTCCACTTTTACAGTGGCAGGTATTATATAAGACCAAACGAGAGTACAGCACAGTTCACAGGCATGAATGCAAACACAATGCGATTTCGATGTTGTTGATGAGGTATTTGGAAAGCTTTGCCCACACGGGCCGGCCTGGCCTAGAGTCGGATATTTCAGACTGGACTTCGCTAGAGCAGACCATTTATTGAAAGCTGAGTGGACAACACTAGTGATGTGCGTCACCTAGGTTGGTCTGCGCGCATACGCAGTTGTACTTTTCCATATTGTCCTAATTGATTCATTCGTTTATCCAATGAATATAACGCCGTAAAGCAGCTCCGTGGCTATGCGAGACGACGTAGTGAACGGCTCCAGTAATTAATTTTGACCACCCGTGGTTCTTTAGCATTCCATTACAGCTCTGCAAAAAGCGTTTTTACATTTCATCCTGATCAAGGTGCGGCCGCCGGTGCGGGGCATCGAACCCGCGACCGCCTGTTCAGCAGCAGGACGCCATAGCCACTGAGCCACCACGAGGAGTGCTCTTGCGAAGTGGATTCCTGCAATATCTCTGTGATGTTGCGGAATTTTCTTTTTTCTCCTCATTCCCGAGTTTGGCAGTTTCCTCCAGGCTTTTCCTACAATTCCGCGCTGATTGTTCGGATACCGCGCGCGCCTACTCGAGTCCTAAAAGAAAGGCATCACATCATACACCGCCGGTGAATCTCCATCTGCTGAGTTGGGAGGAATTGATGACGCCACCAAGGGCTAAAAACAACAACAAATCCGATGGCAACTCCTCGTCCTACGCATAAAAAAAAAGAGAATCTTTAGGGTGAAGACAAGTGGGCAAACGAGAAAGGCAATGAGAAAGAGAGACCTGGATTTTCATTTCTTGTATTACATATTGCTATGAACACTAACCCAGACAGGCGGCTTCTGAATCAGAAATGCTCTCTCTCTCTCTCTCTCTCTCTCTCTCGGTCACTTTAACTGGCTGTTGCAAAGGTGATTGGCCAGTCTCTTAGCTTATATAAGGCATTCACGCTAACGTTAAAAAAATTCTGGGGTGTTAAATGCCAAATTCCCGATATAATTATGAGGCACGCCTGGAAAATCGACTTCGCTTTAATTCTGACCACTGAGGGTTCTTTGACGCACACATAAATCTAAGTACACGAGCGTTTTTGCACATCGACCCCATCAAAATGCGACCCCTGTGGCCGGAAATTGAACCCGCAAGCACCTGGACGCTTAGCATAGCCACTAAGCCATCACGTCATACTATATATATATATATATATATATATATATATATATATATATATATATATATATATATATACGAACGAGAAGAAAGGAAACCGAGGGGCCCGAATTTTAGTACTCATATCATAAGAAACGAACAAACAATGACACCAAGCACAGCATAGGAGTAATTATCTATAGTTCCTAAATGAAATAAATGATAAATCAATGGTAATAAAGTGCAATGCAAAATAAACCAAATGGCTGCAGGTGTGCTACGAACACACGTCTTCGCATTATATATAGCCCTCTACGAAGATTACGAGCCAGGGAAAACGAGAGTAACTGGATAGTTCGTCCTTTAAAGGGCGCTTTCGTACCAAGGGCCTCACTGCAGGAGTGTGGGGGCTGCGCGCAAATTTCGGAAAGCAAGCGCTTCGTTCCTCGCCTGAAAGAGAGCAACATCGGGACGAACGGCAGGCCAGTTATTCCCCGTGGAGTCCGCTCTTTTCCCCCACGTCGTCGAGTGAAGCATCGGAAACAGTGGCGCCGGTATAAATCCAGAAAACGTTTGTGCGCAGCCTATTGAAGCACGTACAGGAAGGGCACCACTTTGTTTCTTCGTGCGAAAAATTGCGTCAAGATTAAAAAGGCACAATATGCCGAGTTATGCACTTCACGTGCACACTATAAATGAACGAGATGCAATTTGATGGAATGGTAGAAGCTCTTGGTCAGTGGTAGCCAAGTTGCTTTCGTCCCAGGGAGATTACAAACTTAGGCGATGTGTATCTCAAGCGGGGTACGCTAAGCGACAGAGGAGTCAGTTTCTCTGCCGTCTTGCGTGCCCAGTTAACGCTACATGTACATCACTTTATGCGTCTGGGCTGAAATTGCCCTTAGAATAATTGGGCATCGTTAAGTTTGCAGTCGGATACAGTTCCAAGTACAAGCAATGCCAGCATCTCCCCGTATAGCGTACACAAAGTGCTGAGCCTCTTTTTTTTATTGCCGCATATCTTCGTTGAGCTGCTTAACATGCTCCCATCATTCTGTCCCTTCAACCGAGCTGTTTTTCTGTAGTGTTTAGAGTACCTCAACCACTACCGTGATTATGTGACTTGAAAGTTATATATCATGCACCAAGATTTAAAGATATGCAAATGCCACGTAGCTGGACAGAACCAAGGCAACGTTGCTTGCCGTCGCTTGGAGATACTCAGATTATTTTTTACATTCCGCCTAGTTAATTAATTAGCCCTAATTAATCAACTTCTCAAATATCATAATTAGATGAAAGGAGTAAATAAAAAAAATTGCAGAGCGACGTGAAAAACTCCCGATGCAGCTTTGTGTTGCTCAATACGCGCTACATAAAAGTGTTTTTCCGAGCGTAAAAGAAGCCCGCGAATACACGCAAAGTGCTTCAAGCGGCCAGTCGCGCGGCAATATTTTGTGCATTCGCGGGGTGGAAAAGTGGTCGCGGTCGGCGACCACCTTTCGTAGCTTGTCACATGCACAGCAGACACGTATGAATATGTAATGATGTATCACATATACTTTTACGCCGACCATCAAAGCTTCATTTCTTTACCTTTAAGACGAAGGTTTTTGCAAAAAATTCGAACTTCAGATCTTTAGGCAATCGACTGAACCTCCAAGGCTTCAAATATATTGCGGATATACTATGTCAACCAAGCTCCCGTTATATATTTATTTTGTGCCTTCTGGATTTCCCTGCGTTCTGAGAAAAAAACTGAAACTGCAATTTCACCTGCTTTTGCCGGTAGCAAAAAAGCACTAGAAGTGTTGAAATATTTGAAAAAATTGGCTATTTTGTCAGTCACTCCACTATTTTGCCTTGATATGAACACCACCTGAACATCTAGATCATACAATTTCCCTTTCAAAAGAAATGTTGACCAGTGCCTCCTAGCTTAGCTGGGCAAAAACAATTAATTTTTGCCAAAATACTGGAAAATGCTTGCATCGATAAACAAGTGGGGAGAAAGAGGTTGGGACTTCAAAAAACATACGGAAATATTTTCAACTATATCTACAATGGTAACAAAACGCTGGTTGATTTGGCGTGGATTGACCCAGGTGTATGTATGAAGTTAAATTTTTCGAAAAATGTCTCATTGTACCTTCTTTTGCTTATCAAGCAAACTGGAAGTGATTTGCCACCATGGAACAGTTCTTTACAAAACTGGGTTGTTTGGCATGAAATGACTGAATATATGTACTTAAAAAATAAAATAGTAAAGAAACACTATCTTAGCTGGAATTACATCAAAAATTAGCATTAAATTGTAGTGAAATAACACAAAGCACAGCCCTTCTGTGCTGATTTGGGCCATCCAACGTGGGCTCTTTAAGTATCCACCATAGTTAGCATAAATAAAATTAGCATAAAATGTCAAGGCTTACAAAGGAACTGCATTTCACTCTCGTTTGAGAAATCCGTATTGGCATCGTCAGGACACTAACCATGACAAACATAAATGAATATAAAGATACCGAGAGTTACAAAAGCACAAGACTTGTGCTTTAGTTTGAGCTGTCCAACTTGGGCTCTTCGAAGGCTTTAGGTCCCATGCGTAAAGCGATGCCATGGTGTTCTTTACATAGGGCATGTTGGTACCGGGAAAATTGTGATAGAAAAAGCAAGAACAAGTTTTAAAAACTAAGTTTGACATGCTAGATTGTGGCTTGCAGTGTGTCCTCGTTATAACAACACTGATTAATTTGTTTTCCTTTATTCCAACTTTTTGGGAGTTACATCTTCAGAGCATTGACCACTTTATTCAAAGTGGCACAGGCCTCCACTAATAAGGTGTCAAATGCAGAAAAGGGCAAACAGGAACAGCACACTGCAGCAGTATAACTAGGAATATCTTCGATGTGAATGATGTGAACTTTGCTTGCTTAAAAAAATGGTGAAAAAAATTTCATGTCGTTCACGAAGCAACCTTAGGGGGGCTACTAGCAACTAAAATTATTTCTGGTAACTTTCATAATTAATATGTGCAGCACTTGATTGCACTTTCCCATCCTCCACATACAATACTGCAATGTCGCTAGAATTGAGTGTCTTTGTATTTGAAGTTACGTTTTAAGTGTTCAAATCTAATTGGAGGGCACTTCTGGCCTTACAATGGCTGTTCTTAGGCTTCTAAAGAAAATAGTGCGTATAGCGAAGCGTGTTTTCGACCTCAATGACTGTTATAATGCGGATTCTGTGTTGTTATGTGCAAAGCTGGTTACACTGACACATGCAGAACGTGACAGATACGAAGAAATGTTGAGTCTTCTAAGAGCCATACGTGAGTGGACTGGCTTCTTTAACACTTTGAGGTTCACTGCCGTACATGTTAGGCAGCGACAGAAGATTTGAAAAAAAAAACGCACCTTTTCGGAACAAAGCGTCACCTAATATCACACTGGAGGTGGTGCAACCTTCTGGGAGTTCTAGACAAAATTCATATTGTGCTGCCGCACCTTGGCTTTCTCCAAAACTGATTTTTCTCTTAGCTCTTTGGTGGCTGTCACTGCAGTTGTCTGGTAGTATTGCCACGTCACCTAGTTCACTAGAAAACAAAGTTTGTGAGTTTCATTACATTAACAAAGTTATGCTACGTTATCCTGCATACAACAATAAACCGTGTGTAAAACTGCAAATACTAAAAAGGCTTTGTCACTTTATTGTTACCTAAAAAAGAATTGTTTACCCTTTTTTTCTCGAAAAGTCACTCCGAAGAACTTAAATCTCCAAAAAAAATATTCGGGATGTGCGAATAGTGATTCTTGAGACTGAATCGAATACGAATCGAATAATGCCAGAAGCTAATAAAATACTAGATAGTTTTTGAGTAATAAATAGCTGATATCACAAGTAATATAAAATGACATTCACATCCTAGTATGCTTAGAGATAGCAAGTTTCTGTCATTGAATACTACGTTATGAGGAGCTGTTTATTATAAGCACAAATGGAGCAGCACACAAGTAGTTTCTTCACATGCACAGCACTCTTCAGTAAGCGTGAATGATTGCTTTACAGCCTCTAATGTACAGCTACCTGAGAGCCGTAGACTGCTCTACTACACAAGTTCTTGCTTTTTATGTCTATACCATGGAGATGGAGGTGAAAATTTACCGTACTTTTGCTCCAATTTTATGTTTCATTGGTGTTGTGAAATATTTGAAAAGAATCCGAAAAATATTGGCATTTATGAATAGTGACTATTCCATTAGAAGACCCAACCGAACACGACACTATTCAATTTTTCTATTCAAAGTTTCGAGTACTCGCACACCCCTAAAAAAATATATAACCCCTAAATTGAGAAGATGTATTTCCCCCAAAAAACTGTGATCCTCAACGGCTTAAACAAGAGCAACTGGAAATCCCATTCATCCTTTCGATAAATTTAAGCCCATAGGCTACTTGCCAATGGTTTATAATAACCTTGTAAGCAGGCAAGTGCTCACTTGAAGTAAGGAAGCAGGAGACACATATTCAGAAGGGGAATTGTGGACATGGCCCATGGTCTGTAAGAAGCTTTAGGCAGTAGTCGCCAAAGGCCTATTCAGTGCTGCTCAATTTAGTTAAACATGTGGGGAAAGGCCACATAAATTTTTTTTGCCATATCTCAGAATACAAAGGGATAAAGTGCATGTTCATATATAGTTTAGGTACTTAGAGTGAATAAGCGTTCGCTAAACCTGGTATTGTTGACAGCGATGCTGGCAATTCTGTCCCTATTGTTGATTTGAGTGAAACAATAATGACAGACAACTCATGTTCGCTCTGCTTAAAGGCTGCTGTCTGGCATCACACGGACCTCCCTGAAGACAGGAGTAACTTTAATTCAATGTGATGTGTTAAAATTGGTGAAACCACTGTGTTTTGCGTTCTGGACCCTGGTGGGCCATTTTGATTGCTGAAATTTGGAAGAAGTACTGTCCCTCAAACAGAACAGTAACTGCACGTGAGCATAGCTTCGCCACAATTCCTGTATTATAATAACACTTTCAGGCTACTTAAGCATGCCCTCCATGCCACTGCATTGGTAGCGTGCTTCACAAACAACTATTAAATTGCAATGGCAGCCAAGTAGCACTACTAAAGCGCAAATGCAACTCATTTTGTCTGGTTGAGCCTTTTGACAGTTAAGACAGTTTTTAAAATTTAGAAGCATTTGAGTATGGAAGCGTTAGGTACTTAAGATCATACTAACGGTCATCCCAAATGGTAGGCTGTTGTATAGTACGCAACTGCAGACACACGCTACTTCAAAGTAATTCGTTATGCTAATGGCAAGTTGCTAACTTAAAGTACAAAGTTTGAATGCAAAAATGCAGCAGGAAAGGATGTACGGTACTTGCCTATAACAGCATTGACCTTGCTGGGTCAAGAGCTTCTTCTTGCCCCTTGGTGTTGTTATTACAAAGAGTAAATGGCCCTTCAGCTCCTCTTCCCATAAAACACTGTGAAGCAAGGCCTTTACAAACTTTCCTGATCTACCATGGCAGGCATGTTAAGCTGTGCCAGAATAACCTCCTCAATGCGCACATCTCCAACGTATGTGAACCTGCACGTAGTGAGGATTGGTAGGTCAATCCCACCGTTCGTAACCAGTTGTCAAGATTGGAGCCGGGCATGAATTAGATGGTAGCTGACCCATGCCGTCGTCCAACTTATTCACGCTGAGGACGTTGTTGAAGGCAAGGACTGCTTCTCATCGAGAACGAGGAATATGGGTTTATTTACAGTATCTACATAAGGACGTTGCAGTTCATCAATCTAGCATGACTGCGAGAGAAAGTACACTGAGCAGCCGCACAACAGCGGTTTATAAACACTCGGTCTTCCCTCGATCTCAAGGTGAGGGAAACGTTCGACCAGGCACCGTAAACGAGCCGCCTCTCTGCTGGAGGGCTTAGACACACACACACACTTCCGCACAGGTTCACGGTCCCGACCGACGTCAGACGGTCTTCGCAGAACTCGGGGCTTACGTCAGGAAAAGCGCATCTTATTCCCCGAGCTGACCCCCGCAGCGCGGCCGCCGGTTCTCCATTGTCTTGCGTCTTGAAAGGCGCGAGGGAAGGGGCCTCCGAAGACGTTCCCTCGGGACCTCCCTTGCTCACGGCAGACCCGGTCGGCGGTGGCGTGTTCTGTCACAAAGCCTGGTTCGTCGAACTCATCTCAGCAATCCCGCGACGCAGAGTGGCATACGCGGCGCATTGTCCTTGGTACACAGTAGACTTAGTGACGCCGTTTGGCTAGAGGGTGACGGTTGTTTTGCAAGAAAAGTTGACGCCGCTGTCGCAACTGGCTGGCAAAACTTGCACCTCAGTGGGCCGTTTTTAACAACGTTTAAGTAAATATTGGCAAGGCACTTCTATTTTTTAAACACATTTACACAACAGCCGTACTGCAAATAAATCACAGCAATAGTGCCCGTTGCAGATCTAGAATGCTAATCTTACTTTACTAGTTTCATAGGTTATTTTATGCTGGTTGGATGCCATGTGTTTCAGAAAAATAAGGATTTATCACACAAGCAATAAAAATAATGAGCAAACCAAAGTATCTAAAATATCTAGGATTATTTAATGCGATTAGCATTATTAGGATGCTTCGCATACTTTCTGGTCTCTGTCTCTAACCATCTTCCCGCCCCTTTGCGCCACTGGGTAGTATATGGCCTAATGGGTAAAAATCGGGCTGCTATGTTGACACCACAGCTAGTCGCACCATAGCATTTCGTACGCATCCTGAGCTGGTAGCCATCTCAATAGGCGGTCTGTAATCGACAAGCTCGGCATTGTCGCTATCATCTTGGCCTTCGCAGTCGGTTCTACTTAGAGCTTCAATACGCGTCAAGAAAGCCTTCTTTGCCTCATCGTAGTCCCCATTCTCCTAATTCTCCTAATAAATAAAAACACTCGCGGCTTTAGAAGGGAGCAACGTGACCAACTTGTTTCGCCAGAAGTCCCGGCTGACACTTCTTCACACACTCGTTCGAAATCGGAGAGAAATACAACGATATCTTCGCCTATCCTGAAGGGGTCAAGATAGCCTCGAGCTCGCTGTTCCTTAGTCCTAAGAGCGTGCGGTGGCGCTGCGTCTCGCTCACGCTTCTCACGTCTCTGGTGTTCCTTCGCGTCCAGATTTCGCTCAACACTCATCTCCCAAGCATCGTCAGCTTCCTCTACCGTCACGTCCTCTGCCTGCAGGACATCGAGAATCGATTTCCTTGTTTTTTGCGGAGCCGGTGGAAACGCCCAACTCCCTGCAAATTTGAATGAGGTCCTGAATATGGAATTCCTCCGTCACGATCTCGTTCCCCGTGTTGCTTGCCCACTAAATTTACCCTTACTTCAAACTAGGATCGACTGTTTAAAGAAGGTAAATACTTTGGTCATTTGTGCACCAAAACAACAAAACACTCTCCTAACATTTGTCTGTGCTAGAGAGGTCTGGCGACATGAAAAGCAAACATCAGGCACTCGCCTAGCCAAAGTGGTTGACTACGGTCGGTCTCGTAGCGGCCACCTAGCGGTGTAGTATAGGCGTCTTCGGGCCTCGTATTCCGCAGCTTGCCTTCCGCTGTTGAGATACTAGTTCGTCAATCCCATAGCTGCCATCGGCTATCGTGACTCGGGATCGAAGACGAGAGACAGACTCTTGGAGCAGATGAAGAGGGAACGAAAAGCTTTATACGTTGCGTACAGATATAGCAGAAAATAGCGTACACGTAGCGGCCAGAGCAACGGGGCGTGCCCGTTGCCTTGATGATGGGCACGCAGTGTGGCAAAACACTATATTCAAGCGTATCAGATGATTTTGCCAAACAAATTCTTCTACATCTGCCTTTGTCCTTCCTGAATGGAGCCAAATAAAGACGTTTAAACTATCTCACACGACATCATCAACACCAAAGCTTTTTGCATTATTATCTTTGTTAGGATACATAAATTCAACGCAAAGAGGAAAACAATGGGTATTCCTTTGTGAGTAGCAGGTAGCTTCGTCTTCACTTCATAGTGACATCAGCGATTCCCAAAACATGGAGTTAGTTTACGAGACACTAAAGGAATTCACAAAAGCAATTGATGAGAACCACACAATAATGTTCCAGTGGATGCCTAGCCACTTCAATATCCCTGGAATTGTTGTAGCAGACAAGGCAACTAGACAATCGCATGTTGATAACACCGCACATGGTCTCCCTCTAACGCAAGGCGAATTGTGGCACATACTACGACAGATCTCAGCCCGTGGATGCAAAGCGACATGGTTTCATCAGAACTCGAAATCTTCAGATTTACTCGCCATTGACCCATCGCTTCAATTTAAATTCCCGTCCACATTAGATACCACTAGAGCCTTTGAAACGTTCATTCACCATCTGCGGCTAGGTACCGCGTGCACAAAACACTTTCCACATAAAAGTTCAAGAGCTGGTACTCCGGAATGCACTTGTGGCCACACGGATAAAGATGTACAGCATCTTCTGCTGAATAGCCGCGGCACGACACACACACACAACGCTTAGCACGTGATTTGGTCGTATTAGACCGCAAGCCCTTCAGCCTCAGGAAGTTCTTAGGTCCTTGGCCAACATGCTCATTCATTACAGAAACGAGCGCTACTGACACTTCAAGAATTTCTAGAAGCGAGCGATATTCTCGGAAACTATTAAGGCGAAAGGCTTTCTAGGCTGATGGTGAAGTTTGTGTCAGCAAGCGTGACCACCGGAGTGTCCACAGAAGCGTGATCACGCCATATGAAGACAGACTAAAGACAAATTAAAGAATGAAAAATTATTGATCGTGACAGTTAGTGAATGATAACGTCATAATAGATATTGGTACAGGTTAATAATGACTAGTAAGGACTAATAAAGACTGATGATGACTTGTATTGACTACTAATGACTCCCAAAGGACCAATATGTCCAACGGCGGCTTGTATTGCCCACAATTGATTAGAAATAACTGGAAATATCTAGTAATGAGTAGTAATGATTAAAATGACTAGTAATGACTTGTAATGACTACTTATTACTACGAAATGACCAATATGTCAAACAACAGCTTGTAATGAGCACAACTGATTGCAAATGACTAAACTTGCTTACTAGTGAGCAGTAATGACTAATAATGACTGAAATGACTTGTAATGACTAGTAATGACTATGAAATGACCAATATGTCTAACGACAACCTGTAACGACTACAATTGGTTAGAAATGACTAAAAATGCTTAGTAATGACCAGTAATGACTAATATGTCTAACGACGAATTGTAATGACTACAATTCATTACAAATGACTAAAAATGCTTAGTAGTGAGCAGTAACGACTAAAAAAATGAAGAGAAAGAGAAGAGGCGAAGAGAATGAGACGAATGATAAGAGGAGAAAGAGTAGGCTTTCGCCGTTCATCTCTTAAGAGAAATCTTAAGAGACCCTGTAATTTTTCAGTAGAATGTTTAAATGGGATAAGCTCATTTCATGGGAATTTTGTTTTGTTAACTCGACTTTGGCAAAGTCAATGCCTGGGATCATGTACCTTCATTTGAATCTAATCCGTGCTTTTTTATGTGCCCTGATTTCAGTGCAGTTATGTGACCAGACTTTGCCTTGATTTTATTTGGAGTTGACTTTTAGTTTTATTGCGATTAAGCTAATTTTTTTTCAACCTCTATGTGAAAAGGATTAGCCGGCGCCAACTAAAGGCAACAACATCTCCGAAGTACCATATAAAAGAAAATAGGTAACTTTCTCAAAGATAGAACTATTACCAGTTCAGCTTGAAAAATAGATGTGTTATAAAAAGACCATTCGGGGGACGGTGAGTAGATTCCCACGACTACCTTCTCCGCACAAGAGGATGCATCAGTCGCTATTACGCTTATTGGGAAATGGGCCAAATAGTCTTACAAAAATAGCATTCGAATATGTTGAGGGCAGGAAATGAGCATTATAGTGAAAAATGTCTGCAAATTCAATTTTGAGTGACTGCATTTTTTAGGCCACAAGCAACGTAAGCTCCTTCACTCGGTCTTCCACCCTCTACTTCGAGGCAAAATGTATTACGAACTACAGCCCGGAAGTAACCGTCTAAGTATACATTCGAAGCACCCACACACTTCGAGCACTAAAAACAAGCACTATACTCTGTCGGGAAGTGGAAGCCTTAATCACCATCAGCCTCGCGTCCTTCACGTGCATTCCTATACAACGTCTAATTGGATGTGTTTCTTCCATAATGAGACTATGGCCCTATTTCACTTCCCCAAACAGGCCTCATGCAATCATTTAAACATGTTATTATTTCTCTCTGCCTTGCTTTGTCCTTCGCTCTTGAAGATGCAGCGAGAAACGATTGCCCACGCAATGCCTAATTTAATAATCAGTTGTTTTGAGGTTAGGTGCAAGTAGCCGATGTAAACAGCATGGCGCTGGAAAAAGAAGGCGTGCTCCCGATATTAAGCTTCGAAGGGAACAACACTCCCGGCTGTTTTCTGGAAAAGCGACGTCTTTCCCATAGATTACGTACTTTTTTTCTCTCTTTTTTTTTTCTGGAATGCTCTTTAGATGCATTATAAATGATCCTTCCACTGAAGTTCTCCTCCCTCTCGGTGGGGCAACGAATGCGGCCAATTTGGCTGTGCTCCACGCATCGCTAACGCGATTTGGAGCTTTTGGCCCTTCCCTCTTACCCCCTCCATTCATTCCGCCCGGATATAGCGTGGACTCGAGCGCGAGTCAACGCGTACTTTGATTATGCGGAGCATTCTCATTTCCGAACGGCGCTCGCGGCGCAGAGTCAATCAATCTCGAGTGCGATTCGCGTGGCGCGCGTGCTCTTCGTCGCCTGTTTTCCCGCATGCAATGTCCGCCGGTCAGAAGCGACCAACGCATACGCACGCACGAGCTGTCGTCATGAGGGCGCACTGGTGAACCCGCTCATGCTGTACCATGAGTTTGTTTCTTTCTTCTTTTTCTTTCTTTCTTTCGCGTTTCTGTCAAAAAGAAGTAAACACGCGCATTTAAAAATCCCGCGTTCCCGGTATACTATACGCTTACCTTATACGCTAACGTATGTACTATATGCTTACCTGCTAAGTTAAACTCTATGCCACGAAGTACGTCACCGCGCGACATCTCCAGGAGATTGAAAAAGAACCGTTGGCTAAGGTAGGCTGCATTTAAAGAAAGAAGATTAAATCAATCGCTAAATAAAAGGAATTTCTGGCTAATCCCTTTTTCATATATATATATATATATATATATATATATATATATATATATATATATATATATATATATATATATATATATATATATATTGACCATAACAAAAGTATACAAAATGCGTATTTCTTGATGCATTTCAGGCCGTCAATTGTTTGTCGCAGGATCGCCTTGATTACGGAGTCTGATGGGGACATCTCACAGCATACTCGTTATTCTCGTTGATGTTGAGAGCTCCGAAACGGCGGTGGTAAGCGTGGCCGTGAATTCGTACGGCCTTGGGTGGAAGGGTGTTAGCCGGGTCTTAGCCTTCATGTTTCCCATTACCAAATTCCATGGAAAACGCATGCGTCGTTGTAATGGTACGCTAAGCTTGTCCTCAGAATAGACAAGGTGATGACGATATTTGTTAGTATCTCGTTCGGGTCGGGACGCGGGAGAAATAGTCACCTATTGAGCTAATCAAGAACTCTACAGACATCTATAAGTCTAGCATTCTGTCCTTGTCCCCTCTATATTTTCTCGCTTCCTTAATACCAGTATCTATACCTTATAAGCCTTGTATAGTTGCCTATGTCTGTAACGCATCCGGTCCTATCAATTTCTTCCCTGCCTTTTTCGACCAATACCCTAAACGTCTCGTTTATATCGACTGTAAAGCGGTTAATGCTTCCACCCGCTTTAAATCCCACCGCTTCAGGAAGATGGACCTTTCCTATTGGTCTCGCTGGGTAAATACCTTCTCACATTCCATCGGGATGTGCGGAATTGTGCCCCGGAATTGCGCTGCAGCACGCACATGCCTCATCCTGTCATTTCCGGGTGCTCCAAAGCACTCTGGCGGCACGCGTTACATTCGGCGGGTGGAAATCGGGTGCTCGGAACACCATCACGCCGGTTTCTTTCACAGCGCGCTCGGAGGCGCTCTGACCGATTCTGACCTCCGGTCAACCTTCGGGCGCGACCAAAGTCTGCATGGCAGACTAACCGTCAAGTGGCTTTTGCAGCCTCCGTTGTCGGCGTGCCGTCATCTGCGGTGGAATGTGCCAGGTGCCTCAGCGCTTGCGTGCATTTTGGTGTGAAACGTCTTGCAGATAGGCCAGCATAGAGGGTCCTTTACCAAAAACCGAATGTAAAGAAAACACATAATACTATCATCGCTTGTACCTTTGCCACCGTATAAACCAAGCGCGTTCCTTTGGTATGGCTTTGCAGAGGGGAAAAAAAAGGGCATTACTGGAACATGCATGGATTGTGAGCATAGATGACGCCACTGTCACTCCACGCTAAATTAAATCGGAGTTAAAATTCACCTCTCGCCCTGCGTTGAGAGAGGCACAGCTCGGCGGTATACGTTTGTTGATCCGAGCGAAAGTGGTCGCATTTGAGAGACCTCACTCTGCCATACTAGGTATAATCCATCAAACTCAAGCTTCTGCTCATCAGGATTTATAAGGCTCACAAGTGCGGATCTTGTTGCAGAAATATTACGGTTGCTCGGCTATGGCGCCCCGGCGCTTGACACCTAGGATCCAGAAATAGGGTGAAAGATTTGTGCAACAAGATAGAGATCATGCGATTCGCGCCCAACATCTTTGGCCACGGCGGGCCCACTACGAACAGGGAGGGAACACGATTGTAAGTTTAGATCGGATGGACGTCACTAGCTGCGTCATAAATTAAGCGTGTAAGCTTTGCCATTCGTGAATAAGTGTAACTTATGTAATCGGTTACGCCATTTCTATACCCTAGTACACACACGCAACGAGTGAATAATAGCCTTGCCACTGTTCGCTCGCAGTTCCCATACAAATACAAGGGGTGGTGAGAGGGAAAATGTGACGTGAGAAGGTAAGGAAACGCTGAATAAACTTAAGTTCAAGGTACGGAACGGTGCGTTTCTGCTATTTCTGAAAAATAAAATAGGGCAAATATGTCAAGCGGGCAACTTACGCAGGGCGTACAGAAGCAGAGACGCATAAACTAATGTACACCGCAGGGTCTAGGCGACGCAACGGAAGCAATCGCACGTGAAATCAACACTTTTG
This sequence comes from Dermacentor variabilis, assembly GCF_050947875.1. NCBI lineage: Eukaryota > Metazoa > Arthropoda > Arachnida > Ixodida > Ixodidae > Dermacentor > Dermacentor variabilis. Next base: position 22,633,571 of record NC_134568.1, on the reverse strand, counting down.
TGCCCGGCGCGATAGCTTTGCGACTATAGCATTGCTCGAGGTCGTGGATTTGACCGAGACAGCCGCATTTAAACGGGGGCGAAACAAACGGTCGCTCACTTTGATTTAGGAGTGCGTTAAAGAACACCACGGTGCCGAAATTAATTCGCAGTGTGCCACTGCGGCCTGCCTCATAATCCCATTGTGGTTTTGGCACGTACAGCCCCATAATCTAACTCAAGTTTAATGCTTCTGCTGCGATGCGATGGGCCGGTGAGGCAATGACAATGCTCAACCCTCTCAGAGGTTATAAAGTATGGCGCACAACAGCGTCTCAAGCAAACACCTCTCCCTTTGTGTTTTGTGTACTTCGCAGACTAACAGCAGTGGTTCACGCAAGGTAACGTTTAACATCAACTCACCCTTCTCGGATTGGACAAAATGTTGAAGAAATGAAGCATTCGCCATCAACATCACCACTAATTATCGTCAATCAAAGCAAACAGCACATAAAGCTTCGCTTACATCACTTACCACAGCGCGTGGGATCTGCATAACTTTTTTTCTTGCTTTTAATTGAAGTGCGTGGGACATATTTCGTGGGTTTCGGCATCTTCCCATTAAGTTACGTCGGGCATAAGCGCGCGGAATAGCTAACTACGCGCTTCCTACGCGTCCACGTTTCCGTGGTGTGGGATGCGGTGGGGGGGGGGGGAGGGGGGGAGCGCGCCCGATCGAGACGCAGCTGGAGCAGATAGGCGTGCTCATATCACTGCTGTAACTGCCGCATCTGCTTCCGTAGCGTTGATGCGCGCTTCCACAGGAAGAAAAACGCATTCCACTCGGTGCCTCTCGGCATGATACTATGACAACATGTGCTTCTCGTTAAAGAACCGATGACGCAATTATGCTCCACTACCGATCCGCTTGCAAGACGAACGGAAATGCGTCCGTGTTGCGTTTGTTGTTCGTATATTTCGCAATTACGAAATGACGAAGTTGAAATTGCTATCCACAAATTGAAAGAAACATTAAGTAACTCGAAGCAGCGAAGCGCAACTCTCCACCGAGCAGTTCGGATCCGACGACCGCTCTTCAAGTCGCCGTCAGTTCTCGTTCGCGGACTGGCCCTTGTGACACTTTGTCGCTCTCAAACAGCTCTTTCTCGATGTTTCTTCGGGATACTGTGCTTAGATCATACCGCTATAGACCGTTATAGAACAAATACTAATAAAACGAATATAGATTTTGAAGTTCGCAGCGCGTGTTTACATACGGCGTCGTATGAGACGCCGTACTTTGCATAAGCTTAAAAGCCTACCCGGTGTTGTCTTTTACTTATACCTAGATGCTGAGTCGTCGGCTTAAGATAGTGAATGATGTAGGTGGGGTTCCACACAAATCGAGAGAGAATTACGTGCAGTAGCGCACTTCGACATCAATCAGTGCCAGCGCATCTAAGGGGTTCGTTTTTCTAAACATAGTTTAGAAGTACTAGTAACTTATTTGCACGGGTTTGATACCAAGTTGCAGGAACTTTTTATATATATATATATATATATATATATATATATATATATATATATATATATATATATACATATATATATATATATATATATATATATATATATATATATATATATATATATATATATATATATATATATATATATATATATACATATGTTCCCTTTTTTTCCTTTAACTGTTCTGACTAGATGCATACTGATATACATGTATACTGTATCGCCCAACTGCCACGCTCTCAAATGAGAGCAGCAGCATTGTAAATAAATAAAATAATATATATATATATTCTTTTTTGTCCTTAGGGGAAGTTTGTTTGGCGTGGCGAAAACATTCGTCGCCACTAACATCTGACAAGGACAACATGACCGCAAGCAGTGGGTCCTTACTACCGTTCAACAGCCAAATCGATCGGACCGTCGGGTCATGCGTTTAAGTACGTTCATTGCAATGTTTTTACATGTAAAAACAGAACATACGTGCTGTAAAAATAGCGTGATAAACGTACTTAAACATTTGACTCGGCGATCCAATAGATGTAGCTGTCGAGTGGTAGTGAGGACGAACATCTTACTGTCATCTTGTCTTGCCGAATGTAAGTGGCGAGAAAGCCGTTAGCCACGCCAAACTGCTGCAAAGAAGCACACACACAATACAAAGGCGCAATCTGCCATAGAAAGCGGGTACATGTAGCAAGCGGAGATTTTACCGCTAGGCCAACAGCGAGCATTTTTCTTTCGTCCTTTATTACATGGAATAATGTTAGCAGCCTAGGGCGAACGTTATTTAGATTACATCTACAAACACAAATGTGCAAAAAAAACGCTAACTATGCTAAAGAGGTCAACGTGGCAACGCGCAGGTGTATCGGTGATTACATAATTAACCCCTCACTGCTAACTGTTTGTGCCGCATGTCTGTTGTCGATTTCGATAATTCAGAACGCCTATTTTTATACATTTTACGCACATTCTACCCTAACCTTTTCGGTATAACGTATTAACGCCTAGACTCACTTCTAAACGCCGTTTTCGTTAGGAAAGCCAGCCCTCAAGCACGCTGGCACTGCATCATCATTTATTCATTCATCAGTCGTCTTCCTCCCGTCATTTTCGCCAGTATATAGCAGGAGGCAATGGCAAGCTATAGTCCATGCCGACCTCTCTGTCCTTCAGTAAATAATTTTTAGAGCGCAGCTCATAGGCACCCATTTCTGCGACGACCGTCGGCGTAACCGAGAGAACGAGCACAACGAAAGATGAAAGAGCGAATGCGGAGCGCTCCGGGGGATGAAAGACGTGAGGAGGCAAAAAGTACACGAGGAGGGTATGGCGAAAGCGTGAGAAAAAAACTTATGCACATCCCCATGCACTGTGGGAATCGATGTAAGTGAAGATTTTCTTGCTGGATGCTTTGATTGACGATTATTAGCGGTTGTGTTGACGGCTAAAGCTTAATTTCTAAAACGTTTAGGCTAACTCGAGAGTGGTGAGTTGATGTTAAGCGTTACCTTGCGGGCACCACTGCTGTTTGTCTACGCAGTACAAAGAACGCACAGGGAGAGGTGTTTGCTTGAGCCGTTGTTGCTCGCCATATTTCATAACCTACGAGAGGGTTGAGCATCGTCCCTGCCTCACATGGCACATGGCATTGTGGCAGAAGTATTAAACTTTAATTGCAGTATGGGGCTGCGCGTGTCAAAACCACACACCGATTAAGAGGCAAGCCGTAGTGGCGGACTGCGGGTTAATTTTGACACCGTGGTGTTTTTTAACGTCTCCCAAAATCTAAGTGCACGTGCGTTTTCCATTTCGCCCCCGTCGAAATGCGGCTGCCGTGATTCGGATAAAATCCACGACTTCTAGCAATGCCAAAGCCGCAAAGCTAACACGGCGGACAGAGAAATGTTGATTTGACAGTCAACCGCTTCCGTAGTGTATCCAGGACCCTGCGGTGCGCTTTAATTAATGCGGCTCTGACTCAGCACGCCCTGCGTAAGCTGCCCGCTTGACATATTTGCATTGCGTTTATTTTTCAGAAATAGCAGCAACGCACTGTACCCTACCTTCATCTTAAGCTTATCCTGTTTCCCCGCAACCGCTGTCGTGTAGTACTGGGGTTTCCTTGCCTTATCACGTCACCTCCCTGCCCCCCTCTTTTGTATGGGAACTGCCTCTTCTCCTCCTTCTCCTTCTTTCTACAGTTCTATCTGCTCTGGCCTCGCGCGTTAGTAGAAAGGGAAGCGCTGCAGTTTCTGCAATGCTTCTGAGGGGAGTCACGGATAATTATAGCTGTCAAGCGGCTAACGTGGCGACCACCAGGAAGCTCCAGAGGGCATTGTGCACATTCGATACGGTTCGAACAGTCTTTGATAACTCAAAGAGAAGCTCATTACATTTCGAAGTGAGATCGAGATGACTTTGAACACGCACCTTTAAAGCACGATATAAGAAGGAAGAAGAAGCATGTGCTTGCTGCGGTAAAGCGAGGGAAACTATGGAGCATGTTTTATTCGAATGTGACGACGTCTGCCCAGTGGTCGATTTAGACACCACTGGCCTCCTTGAAGCCCTTGGGTTCAGCGAGAGCAGTGGAAAAGTAAACATGTTCGCAATAGTCATTAGTAAGAGGCGATTGGAGGATTGGTGGAAGAAAAGTAGGGAAACGACAAAAAACGGAGACGTACAAAAGCACAGTTCGAAATAGGGGATCAGAAAATTTGGGTGTGGTAGTTCATAGGGTTTTTTTTTAACCTAGGTAGGACATTAGGCAGTATAATCGCAAGAGCTTGATGGCGCAACCCACCGCCCCGTTCCAAAGGGGACGGTCATAACATCCATCCATCCATCGCTGGGGTGAAAACGAGTTTCCCTCTCGTTGCCTTTCCTCTCTGACTCGCGCCTGTCCTCTGAACCACCACCCAGACGCGGTGTGCGCGACAGCAGCAGCCCACAGCAGCAGCCCACAGCAGCAGCAGCAGTGCAAAAGTCGAAGGAAGAGGCAAAGAAAGCTTCGCTTTAAAAGAAAGCTTCACTTTAGAAGCGTAGTGCGGCGACGGTAGCTACGAGATGGCGCCAGAGTAGCGTGCGTTGTCTGGGAGGGCTGTCTGCTATGGCTGCTGTGAATCACGCTCATGCGTCACCCACGCGCTGTCTTTCGCGACGTCCAAATTAGCGAGAAAGTCGCGCCACACTTCGCTCTGTTTGCAACGTGCCGCACGAGACAGTTGTCAGAGCCACCCATTTTATTGAGAAATGAAAGCACGTATAGAGCTGCGCTCAAATGTCGCGTTACGGAGCATCACAATTATCGGCGAATTTTTTTCTTTCGCACTCTTGTTTGCGCAGAATCTAGCCCATGGGATGACTACAAGGTGCGCGTGTACGATGAAGTGCTGCGTACGTATTCTAACCAGTGTACTGTGAAGATAGTTTGAGGCTTAGAGGGATGCGGCTTTGCGGAATGGCTTTCTCCATGGATCTACCATATCTGTAAGAGAGTCAACTGGGCTCGTCGGACGTACCCGGAGAGAAACATTAAGGTATCCGTTGGATATATCTTAATGTTCGCGCGTATATCCTAAGTATAGATTATTTTTTTTTTTGTGCTCAGCTTTCCCGAACACACAATAAAGATTGCGGCAGAACTGAATCTACAAGGACCCAGCCTCGAGCTCTAACCTGTCAGAACGCAGCGACAGTGCTTTGACGGCAGCGCAGTGCGTTTTCCGCACGATGTATGGCGGTATACGTTGAGCGGCAGCTTGTGAAACAGGTCCTTTTGTTTGGGCAGGCTGGGAACTGTACGCAGTACTCAACGCTGCCACGTGAATCTTTGTACAACGTACACGCCCACGCGCATTTCAACTTCGCGGTAGCCGCTCGCGGGGGCAGTCGCTTAGCTGAATCTCGAGTGTGCATTTGGGCTAAGCTGAAATTTGTAAAATAAAATAAAAACGAATGCATTTAGACTAGACGGCAATATTTTTTGCTCGCACGCTTTGTATATTTGAAGTAGACCAAACACAGTGGTCGCACCATGGTCTGAACTAAACAAGAAGCGCAGCTGTATTCATCCTTAGCTGCATCTCTGCGTGCACCAATTCCTGCATTTGCAACTTTTGGGCTAGTGCTTTGCGCTAATCTGGCCATGTGCGTCATTGCGGCCCATTCAGTGTGACGGTGATGCTCACACTGCCACATGTGAACACAAACAGCCCCGATTTTCCGTCATTGGCGCCGAAAAAAAAATATGTACGAAAAATGTTACAGTAAGCCATAGGACTTCTTCGAATACGAGTACGTCACCGGTGTAATTGAGCTGTCCAAGATTGTTTTCCCAGCGTCTGTGTGCGCTCCAAAGACCAGTTCGGGCGCACCAGCGCGTGCTTACATTAGACGCTTGTGACGCCTATTATTTACAAAAACACGTCATATAAGTAAAACTCTTGCTTGGACTAGTTGGTTCATGCTTGAAGTAGTAAAGGCAAGGAGCAGACGACCAGGACTCAGGAAGAAGAACACAAACGACAGGACCAGCACCGGTCCTGTCGTTTGTGTTCTTCTTCCTGAGTCCTGGTCTTCTGCGCCTTGCCTTTACTACGTCATATAAGTTCGTTACATTCTATCCCACAGGCAGCCAACCTACCCCGTTTGCCTCAGAAGACGATGTCACTGCAGGTAGCGAGGGTGCCCCGTGCACTGGCGGGCGTACACAGGCGAATTTCAACATTGCAATGCCTTTCGCGTGCAATATGTGGGAGCTGATTTTAAATAGCCAGGCTTCATGATTCAAACATGAACTGCATTCCTACATACATTCTGCATTCCGTTTCCTCTCCACCAGCAGAGAAAGCAATAAAACAATAAGTTCCATGGCCATTCAAGCCCCTCTTTTATCTCGTTAGCACGGAAAATGGTCGGAGAATTTGCAAAGCATGCCGCTGTAATAATGAGAAGCGAAAAGAGAGTCATTTGAAAGCCCGCAAAACGCGAGGGAGTGGCGCGCGACATGTCACGCAGCACTTTTCGCGTGTTTTACGGCTTCTTTCTAGCTTGGAAAATATTTTTGGGTAGCACGTACAGAGCAGCAGAAAGATGGATCGGGAATTTTTCACAACAGGCTAAAATTTCCTTATCGACAAGTTTAATATTTATAATATTAAACTCCGATTATAATATTTGAATACTTGAGAAGTTAATACATAATGATAACTAATTACGTAGTTAGGCGAAGTACAAAATATAGTCTGACTTGTTCCAAGTGATGGCAAAGAACTGTACCTTGGTTCTGTTCAGCTACTTGGCAGTTGCATTATTTTCTTTTTCAGATTTTGGCAGAAGTTACGTGGGACACCCCGTACGATGGCGTCTGTTGTAGCATGCGCCCGACAGTTGGGCTCCTGCTGCTGATGGAAGTGCATATAGTACCACGAGTTCTTTGGGAACGAGTCGGTCGAGTATGTGCACAGCCGAATTGCACAGCATGGTGGCTACAATATACCATGTACACGCGATGAATTAGCGCTAAGCGTCCAGAAATTTTTTTTTAAAGCAAACAGTACTATCCAGCAGCTTCTGTCTAAGAGGGATGACGCGCAAACTTTGGCACCGGGAAAGAGGCGCGGCCACCGACGCAAAGGCAAATGGAGGATCAAACCTATGCGACAAAATTTTGCTCAACATTTACGTAAGACAGTTCGCAGCACAGGATTTCCGGCACAGAATTATAGCTGTTTGTTTTATCACGTAATAATTTTTTTTCTTCGGCTCTTGCCCTTTCTTACACATAACGACGTATTCCGTGACACTGCCTTTGCCTATTTTTGCAAGCGCTCCGCGAGGCAATTAATTAGTGGCGCCCTAAAGAACCTTTTTTTTCTATTATTATAACCATCAAGCGACAAAGAAACGAAGCACTACTATCCAGCGTGACAGACCATAGTGTTTGCGCACCACCAAGCTGCAAACAAAAAAAATTACAAAAAGTTAGAGCGGCTCCTACGCAGTTGTGGCTGTTCAGTGAAGCTTTCGTACATCACTAGGCAAATGTGCACGCAAATGTTAGTGTTAGATTTGCGCTTATGCCTATAGCACGTAACTATTTTCCCTCTCTGTACATGCGCAAGTATGGACAGATAGCCGTGGCTGCTTAGTGGCTATCGCGTTGCGCTGCTAAACACGAGGTTACGGGGTCGAATTCCGGAAGCGGCGGCCGCATATCGGTAGGGGCGAAATACAGAAAATGCCCGTTTATACCGTTTATCGCGTTATTCTTATAAATAACTCCAAGTGGTCAGAATTAATCCGGAGTCCCCACTACGGCGTGTCTTATAATGAAATTGCGGTTTGTGCACGTAAAACCCAAGAATTTTTGAACATGTGTAACTGGACGTATAGACACGCGCGCGCAGACACATTCGTCTGTCATGGCCGCCATACGTCGATATTCTGACCTGCGGTTACAGTCGAGCGCCCCCACAACGAATGCCTCTACAACGGAATGACCTGTAAAACAAAGGAATTATTCTGTCCCAGTTGTATTGTGAGCTGTGCGGTATGCGACCTTTACAGCAGAGTGATGCTATATAAGAAATTATTCTTGAGGCCCCAAGTACTCCTTTATAAAGGGGTTCGACCGCATATCGTTCGGCACGCTTCTCGTATTCCACGGCTGCTTCACGGTTTCGTTCAGTACCGCGTTTTTGACGAAGCGCTCTTTCGCGATCTGTAGTACTTTTCGCAGTGTAACGAAGATGTCGCCAGTGGGATGGATGGATGGATGGATGGATGGATGGATGGATGGATGGATGGATGGATGGATGGATGGATGGATGGATGGATGGATGGATGGATGGATGGATGGATGGATGGATGGACGGACGGACGGACGGACAGACGATATGAGCGTCCCCTTTGGAACGGGGAGGTTGATAGGTTGGATGCCTAATGCCTAATGTCCTACCTGGTCCTAACCTCGGTTAAAAAAGAAAAAGAAGAAAAAAACAATGAATTCCCACAACCACATTTTCTGATCCCCTATTGTGAACTTTGTTTTTGTGCGTCTCCGCGTTTTGTCTTTTCCCTCCTTTTCTTCCTCCAATCTTCCAATCGCCTCTTACTAATCTCTATTGCGGACATGCTTACTTTCCCTTTGCTCTCGCACAACCCAAGGGCTTCAAGGAGGCCAGTGGTGCCTAAATCGACCGCCTGGCAGATATCTTCACATTCTAATAAAACATACGCTATCGTTTCCCTAGCTTTACCGCAGCAAGCACATGCTTCTTCTTCCTTCTTATATCTCGCTATATAGGTGCGTCTTCTAAGGCATCCTGATCTTGCCTCGAAAACTAATGAGCTTCCCTTTGAGTTATCATAAATTGTTTCTTTCCTGATTTCGTTTTTTCCTCTTAAGTAGTTACTCATGGCAAGTTTCTTTTCCATTGCCGCCGCAGATGAGATTATTTCAGCCTCTCTGACTTTCCGCTTGACCTTCTTTTTTGCTGTGTTGCCCACAGTACAGGCCGCATACTCGCTGGTAAGCTTCCTAGTTCTTTTCCTCCATTATGAATCAATGTTTTTCCTGTACAAATACCTCAACACTTTCCCAGCCCATTTCCTTTCTTCCCTATTCCTCAATCGTTCTTCATAATCAATTTTACTATGAACTTCCCTCACTTCAAAACTTGTACAGCCCATATCACCCTGCACAGATTCATTTATAGTCTTCCCGTGAGCGCCTAATGCGAGGCGTCCCACTGACCTTTGATTGCCATCGAGTTCTGATTGTACCCCTGTTTTCAAGCAAGCAACTGCATTTCCAAATGTAACTCCTCGAACTATTACACGTTTTCGCATACCCCGGAGTACCTCGTACCAATTGTATCCCCATAGCACTTTGTGTTTCATTATTGCTGCATTTCTCTTCCCCTTTACTATTATTGCTTTTTCCTGTGTTTCGATATGTCTATTGTTTTCGTTTATCCATATATTAAGGTATTTATATTCTTTTACCCGAGGTATTTCCTGTTCCTGTATTGCCACTCTAGGTTCACTCTTTTCATTGAATACCATAACACCTGATTTTTAACGCTGAATTTCAAACATAAGTTGTCGCCTTCTTGTCCACATATTTTGGCCATACATTCCAAATCACTTTGCTTGTTCGCTAGCAACACAATGTCGTCAACGTAAAATAAAGCTGGAAGCTGCTGCTCTACTACTGCACCTGCCTGTTTGTGCGAGAGATTAAAGCGGATAATTATTTCTAGCACCTTCTGCATCCTCACTATGTATATCATAAACAGTACTGGGGATAAAGGGCACCCCTGCCTCAGTCCCTTGTTGATATCAACTTTGTCCTCGCTCCTCATCCCTTCCCATTCAACGCGAACGGTATTTTCTAGGTAAATCTCTCTCAAAAGCTGTAGACAATCGTGACCTAAGCCTTCCCCTTCTAGAATATCCCACAAAATGTGGCGGTCTACGTTGTTATACGCTCCTGTAATGTCTAAAAAGGCCACATATAACGGTCTGCTTTCTACTTTTGATATTTCAATGCACCGTGTAAGAACGACGAAGTCATTATCCAGACGCCTAACTATTCCGAAACCATTCTGAAGTTCTCCCAAAATGCCATTATTATCTGCCCATGCTTGCAGCTTTAATTTAATTGCCTGCTTTGCTAACCTGTATATGACCGAAGTAACGGTCAACGGTTATACGAGGGAATTCTATACTTCTTCCCCTTAGCTTTATAAATTAAATTCATTGTACTTTGTCGCCAACTGTCTGGTATTCGTCTATATTTTAAAGTTTTTTCCACTGCTTTCACCAGAGCTTCCTTACCTTTTGGTTCTAGTTCATTGATCAGCCTAACGGGAACCTCGTCTATCCCTGTGGCTGTGCGCTTAGGAATTTTATCTTCGGTTTTCTTCCAGTTAAAATTTATGAGCCCCAGCTCTTTTTCCATCTGGTTCTCTTTCATGCTCTTTTTTTCTTGAAATACAACCTCGTCATTGCGTTGGAAAGATTCGGCTGTTATTTTTCGGATGTAATTTAATGCCGCGTTCCCTTCCAGTTTCTTTCCATCTTCGTCTAGGATATGTTGTTGTATTGCTTTTGACTTCCTGCCTAATAATTTTACATAGTTCCAAAATATTCAAGGTGCGGCCTTCTTTTTCTCACGTATTTCTGACAACCAACGTTCACTTTCACCTTTTATCTTTCTTTGCACCAGTATTTGAACCATAGATTTCTTTCTCCCGGTATATTTCCCATTTACTGACTACTTCATCCTGCGGCAACTGCGCTTTTTTGCCTGTCTGTGCTCTCGGGATGGTTTCTGTCGTTCTGCGATCGCTTCTGGTATTTCCTTGTTCCACCAGCTTTTCGGTTTCTTTTTTCCTTTCCAACGAATATGTTGTTTCTCTTTCCGTATTCCTGTCGTTATTACACATAGAAGCTCACTATATACCCACTCTTTATTTGGCCATTTGCCAAGTTGTTCTTCGACTCTAGTGACTATATTTGTTATTTGTTCAGCGTTCAAATTTGGACTGGCCATTTTGCACTCCTTGCTCTCGTTCATAACTACATATTCCATATTCAAAATGATACGTTTATGGTCACTCCCTATGCTGCTATACCTTTCGACGTCAACGACCATTTCTCTCAACTTATCATGAATTCCTTCTGTCATCATCATCAGCAGCAGCCTGATTACGCCCACTGCAGGGCAAAGGCCTCTCCCATATACTTCTCCAACTACCCCGGTCATGTACTAATTGTGGACATGTTGTCCCTGCAAACTTTTTAATGTCATCCGCCCACCTAACTTCTTGCCGCCCCCGGCTACGTTTGCCTTCCCTGGGAATCCAGTCCGTAACCCTTAATGACGACCATCGGTTATCTTTCTTCCTGATTACAAGTCCTGCCGATGCCCCCCCCCCCCCCTGTTTCTTTTTCTTGATTTCAACTAAGATGTCATTAACCCGCGTTTGTTCCCTCACCCAATCTGCTCTTTTCTTATCCCGTAACGTTACACCCATCATTCTTCTTTCCATAGCTTGTTGCGTCGTACTCAATTTAAGCAGAAACCTTGTCGTAAGCCTCCAGGTTTCTGCCCCATACGTGAGTACTGGTAAGACACAGCTGTTATATACTTTTCTCTTGAGGGATAGTGGCCACCTGCTGTTCATGATTTGAGAATGCCTGCCAAATGCACCCTAGCCCATTCTTATTCTTCTGATTATTTCAGTCTCATGACCCGGATCCGTGGTCATCTGTCATCAGACAGTAATTAATGGTCGATTGGCGGTTTCCCACTTCCCATGTGATCTGCACTTCACACTTAGGCCATGTATTCACGATAAGGAAGTTATGTTGCTCATACTTCCCTTTGTTGTCGGTATAGCCATCTAAATCGTGTATGTGGGCATTCATGTCACCTACTAGGATAATTTAGGCATCATTCGCGAAATTCTTAATATCAGCACTTGGGCATCCCACTAACTCTTCTCTGTGCAATTATTTCCGGTCCACAAATACATTAGGTCCAGCCAAGTTTCCTTTCAACTCATTGTACATCTGTAAACCAAGAACCCGCCGCGGTTGCTCAGTGGCTATGGTGTTGTGCTGCTGAGCACGAGGTCGCGGGATGGAATCCCGGTCACGGTGGCCGCATTTTCGATGGGGGGAATGCGAAAAACACCCATGTGCTTAGATTTAGGTGCACGTTGAAGAACCCCAGGTGGTCGAAATTTCCCGAGTCCTCCACTACCGCGTGCCTCATAATCAGAAAGTGGTTTTGGCACGTAAAACCCCATAATTTTTTTTTTTAGTAAACCAAGGATGCGTTAGAAAAAAGCGCCCCCTGGAAACGCCGCGCCATCTGGCTGTGCGCGCGCGAGGTTGGTGTGCGAGACAGGTCACCTGCGCACGGTGAACGGCAGGGAGAAGAGGCAAATAAAACTTCCCTTTAAAACGCAGCAGACTTGGGCGAGCTTTGAGAATCGCGTCCCAATTTCCAAAGAGGCTGTTTCTCTAGAGAAGTCGCGCAGAGTACTGAATTTCCTGTAATTAAACAACACACTGCTTAAAACGCTGACCACATATGACATTCGACCGTTTGCAAAGGAATGCTTCACAGACACAGTAATTGCGCCACACATGTTTAACTCCGCATGCTCATTTGCCTTAAAGTTCTCTCTATTTTCACCAAATTTCATCTCGGTGTCGTTTGGAGTTTTCCCGGGGCAGCGAGTTAAAATTCTGCAGTGCTTGTAACGACATACGCATAACTACTGGCGTGCGAATATCCGAAATTGCGAACGCTAATCTAGCGCTTTCAATTATTCGATTCGACATTTCTTTGTTCGAAATTATCGAACATTGCTTACGTTCGAATATAAGGGATAACGAGCCGACAAGGATAACATTCCGTTGCAGGAGAGCTGCGGTTGTTGCACACAGGCAGCACTAGCTGAGTGTGAACGCACGGGGCAGACGACTAGCGTTCAATAATTTGCAGCCATTAAATAAGAAAGGCTCGCTTTCAGACAGCCAATATGCGAATTTTTTTGTCTGGATTTGTTACTTGACCGGTCTCACCAACTTTGCATCTCTTTTAAGGGCCCCTCACCAGGCCACATAGCAAATTTTGGTTATACGCTGGAACTTCTTACGTGCCCTCTAGGGAGTGTTCTACCTCAAGAATTCTTTTTCAGATTAGTCCATTAATAGCAGAGATAAAAATATTTGAAGTACCGCGAACCCATGATTTCAGGATGCGAGCTCCACTGCCAAGCAAGACACTCCCCCCACTTGCCCCGCCTAGCCTTCGCAAGCGAAATTACTTCCCGGCGTTCTCCCATACCGGAGCCGGAGGATCGCGTGACTAATACGTCACGGGCCCTACCTTGGTTTCTCTCGCACTCTCTCTCTCCCTGTCTCTCTCTCTCTCGCGCGCGCGCGCGCGTTTTGGCGCACATGGTGACGGTCGCACATCCGGCGATGGTCTCGTGACCGAGCTGTTACGTTTATTTTGTTTTGCGCAGCGGACGATCTTGCGCGGGCTGCAACCATACCACTTCATTAGCGGCACAAGTCGGTGCCACAATCACGAGCAGTGAGGCAGACGTGAGAGGATGAAAGGGCATGATCGCGGCGCTGAAACACGGCGGCAAAATATAGTTTCGGCCTGTATACGCATGCGAGCGCACGACATGCGAACAAGCAGACAAAATAGAAGTACCCTTGCGACGATACGAAGTAAAACAAGAATGCGCATGGCAATCGGTTTGTATGTTTTCTTGCTTCTAAAAGCTTTAATTCGTCTACTGAAGCGACATATTAAACAAATAACGGATGTTGCAGCAAAAAATTCGCGAAGCCATGTGCCACTGTGAGTGACGTCACCGCACTGCCATGCACGTAGTTGCACTTGTGCGATTTACGTCGACTCTCCGGCTGGGAGCGCGGGGACCGCGAGAAGGGCAAACGGCGTTTGGTTTGAAATTTGATATCTTTCCGCGCCACGCACTAATGTAATACTTAGCAGACACGATCGTTAGCGCGCATTGTATGCGCTGTGCTTGTCAGCTCAAAATGGTTAGACCTGGTGAGGGGCCCTTTAACACAAAGTACAGTGCTGTAGCATCACACTTCTCTCCGTCAATTAACGCGACACTGTACGTGAATTGTCATCATGTTGAAGATAATGGAAAGCCCAGCTGCTTCTCATTTATAAACTCCTAATTTGTCTGGACGTTCAAACGTAAACAGTATTGCACACATGCATCAAATAAAGCGTACGTATGCCTATTTTTTTTTTTTTTTTTACCTTACGGGCTCCGTGCAAACTCTATATTTCACTTTGTCTGGAAGTGTGATAATATTTGTATTCGCTTTAATTCGGAAACTTTACTATCCGAATATCCGTACTTCTATAGCGCTTGGAAGCATCTGCATAGCAAAAGTAACTTATTGCAAAGACTGCAATTAACCCAGGCACTTCAAACGTCGCCTACACATCACCCATAGTCTTCCTCCTATTTTACCTCAATATAGATAGCATGCCTTGTTTAGTTAACCAATGGCGCCTGGAAAACCCAATGAAAGCCTTATACAAAACATGAAAATAGCAAAAAAAAAACAAAAAACGAGGGTTCATTAACTGCAATGTTCCTAAAGCCGGAACAGTTAACGTTTCACCAAACACTGCGTTGAAATGACCCCCATTTCCGCCGAATACGTACTCGGTTTGACGTAGGGTTCTAACACTCGGAAGAGTTACAAAGAACGGCTGTATAGAACTTTCTAGCATGCGCGAAATGAATGACTCTAAGTAACCCCCACAATTTGAACTTCCGTTACGCATCACTCGTAACAATCTCCTTATTTTAACCGAATTTAAACAAAGTGCTTTGTTTAGTTCACCGAGCACGCCGGGGAAATTTAGTGCGAACCTTTCATAATGTGTGACAATGAGGGTAAGAAATTGGCGTTTGGTAAATATTTGCAATACCTAGGATTAAGCAATAAAAGCTGAAATTCCGCTATACATTACACCTACCATGTAACCCACACTCTGTCCCATTTTTCACAAATGTAAGCTATGGCGTGACCTATGTAGTTCTCTAAAAAACTAGAAAGCATAACAGAAAACGACCGTATAACGCTCTCGACCACACGGTATGGAATATTTTTTAGAAAGGTCGGGGGAGTGTGCCCCGAACATTTTCTTTCGCCTAATGATTTGCCGTAATGCTGTCCCTATTTTTATTTTCAGTTATTAAATTTCATTCAGGGGACATTGGTATTTATCCCACAGCAGTAGTCTTAATTCTACGTCCTTCGCAAAACATACCTATAACAATATACGGAGCAATTGCATGCGTTATTTATTGCCAATGCATTATTCAAGCCACAAATTTTGAATTTTGTCAACGCATCACTCATAACCTGTTCCTTATTTAACCAAATATAAACAACGAACTCTATTCGATTCACCTAGAACGATGGGAAACGTAATGCGAACCTCTTCATCATCATCATCATCATCATCATCATCATCATCATCATCAGCCTGGTTACGCCCACTGCAGGGCAAAGGCCTCTCCCATACTTCTCCAACTATCGCGGTCATGTACTAATTGTGGCCATGTTGTCCCTGCAAACTTCTTTATCTTATCCGCCCACCTAACTTTCTGCCGCCCCCTGCTACGCTTCCCTTCCCTTGGAATCCATTCCGTATCCCTCAATGACCATCGGTTATCTTCCCTCCTCATTACATGTCCTGCCCATGCCCCTCCCCTTTTCTTTTTCTTGATTTCAGCTAATATGTCATTTACCCGCGTTTGTTCCCTCACTCAATCTGCTTTTTCCTTATCCCTTAACGTTACAGCCATCATTCTTCTTTCCATAGCGCTTTGCGTCGTCCTCAATTTGAGTAGAACCCTTTTCGTAAGCCTCCAGGTTTCTGCCCCGTAGGTGAGTACTGGTAAGACACAGCTATTATACACTTTTGTCTTGAGGGATAATGGCAACCTGCTGTTCATGATCTGAGAATGCCTGCCAAACGCACCCCAGCTCATTCTTATTCTTGATTATTTCCGTCTCATGATCCGGATCCGTGGTCACTACCTGCCCTAAGTAGATGTATTCCCTTACCACTTCCAGTGCCTCGCTACCTATTGTAAATTGCTGTTCTCTTCCGAGACTGTTAAACATTCCTTTAGTTTTCTGCAGATTAATTTTGAGACCCACCCTTCTGCTTTGCCTCTCCAGGACAGTGAGCATGCATTGCAATTGGTCTCCTGAGTTACTAAGCAAGGCAATATCATCAGCGAATCGCAAGTTGCTAAGGTATTCTCCACCAACTTTTATCCCCAATTCTTCCCACTCCAGGTCTCTGAATACCTCCTGTAAACATGCTGTGAATAGCATTGGCGAGATCGTATCTCCCTGTCTGACGCCTTTCTTTATTGCGATTTTGTTGCTTTCTTCATGGAGGACTACGGTGGCTGTGGAGCCGCTATATATGTCTTTCAGTATTTTTACACATGGCTCATCTACACCCTGATTCCGTAATGCTTCCATGACTGCTGTGGTTTCGACTGAATCAAACGCTTTTTCGTAATCAATGAAAGCTATATATAATGGTTGGTTATATTCCGCACCTTTCTCTATCACCTGATTGAGAGTGTGAATATGGTCTCTTGTTGAGTAGCCCTTACGGAATCCTGCCTGGTCCTTTGCTTGACAGAAGTCTAAGGTGTTCCTGATTCTATTTGCGATTACCTTAGTAAATACTTTGTAGGCAACGGACAGTAAGCTGATTGGTCAATAAATTTTCAAATCTTTCGCGTCTCCTTTCTTATGGATTAGGATTATGTTAGCGTTCTTCCAAGATTCCGGTACGCTCGAGGTCATGAGGCATGGTGTATATAGGGTGGCCAGTCTTTCTAGGCCAGTCTTTCTAGGCGAACCTCTTATGCCGTATGAAAATAGGAAAAAAAGACAAGGGTTGAGTAATTTGCAAATCTCCTAATTAGGCTACAAACGGTAATCTTTTCCTGCACATTACATTTAGCGTGCCCCTCCCCTCCCTTCTTTTTTACCGTGTCTTAACTGAGTGCCATTTACAGTTCTTTTAGTACTCTGGAAAAATAAAGGTAATGGCTGCATGACACTCTGGAACACTTAAATAAGTAATGTTGTACAAACGTTCCAATTCTCGTGCACAGACTAAACATTTATCATAGATTACCCACCACATGCTGTCTACTTCAACTAAATATAAACAATGTTCCTAGCATAGTTCATTGAGGTGACTGGGAAAAGCCAACCACACACCTGGTGTAACAAAACAAAATTATAAGTAAACAAATATTCCGTAATTCTTTTTAAAGCACATAATTACGCTACATACTTCAAATTTTCGCTACATTTCATGGCCCTCATTTTCTCTAAATAAAGAATCGTTGCCCTCTTTGGCGGGTTCTCCCAGAGCAGCAGGGAGACATTTCAACGTTTCGTATGACCCCTCTAAACAGGCCTGAAACGTGAGTTTAGTCATTTTCATCCAGCCCCTAATTACACAGCACACATTCAAAATTTGGCTGTATATCACAGTTAACATTTCCCCCATTTCGACAAAATGTTAACTTCGTGGGCGATCTATTTTGTGTAGTTTTCTTTTCCTCGGAAAAAGGTGAAAACAGGCACATAACGTTTCTGAACGATTCTAGTCGCCTTATAACAGTCGCCTCTAAAAGATTCGCTGTAAAATGAGGGATACCGCACCAGTTACTTTCGGCGAGTGATATAATAAACTCTGCCGAGCGCCGGAGCAATTCACTCAAGTGCATGTGTATACCGCTCATATAATTCGGCTTCCCTGGCCAGATGAAGTAATAAAGTAGGTCCTAGCATCATTGCTTCATCGCATCCTCAGTAATGGCGAACGACAATAGCACGCACCGAAAGTATTCTCAAGAGCAAGCGTTCACCGCAGGCCTAAAGACTGGTGGCTCGGGCATGCAAAAGGCTGGAAAAGCAAAACTTCTATAAGAGCAACACTAAAATTCGAAAGGAAATAGCAGATGCTGCGGCAGCTTCCATCGGGCGCAGCCGCGTCGTCCTTGTGATCAATGCCAGCAATCCTCTTCCACATCGCGCCTTCCGCACTGCCGAGCGTCATTATCGCTAGCGCTCGCAGCCTAATTGAGCGAAATTTCTCGCTCGGAAATCACGCTATAGGGGCGGTGGCAATGGGCAGAAAAGACTGAGCGCCTGCCGGCTGTCGCGTCATAATGCGAGCGCTTTCCAAGTGCAAAGCCTGAAGAGAGAAAACAAAGCAAACCAAGCGAGCAAGCAGGGAAAATCTCGGAAAGAAAGCACCGCGAAGCGGACCCATGAAGTGCGCGGAAGAGAGAGCGCATGGAAAGGACGCAAAATTTCCAAGCAAGGCCAAGGCATGCTCGATTGGAACCGCTTCCTTTTTTGGCTGGAAAAGGCATCGAGCGCTCCGCTGGTCGCAGCGCCGTCGTAATCGCTTGAAGTGAACGCGCGAAATTAAAGCGAACGGAATCGGGCCAGAGCTTTTTGGCAAACCGTCTGCGAGATGTGCGAGGCGACGGGTCGTAGGGGTCGGTGGAGTATGTGAGAGAGAGGAGACAAATGAGCCGAACTTGTTAGAACGCGCGGCGCCGAACTAGAGCAGCGGTGGCGGCTGCCTGATGCGCGCGCGCGCTGCGAATCCTGCAGTGGGTGCCCGCCACGCCATTGCGCACTTTGACGTGACAAATGACGGTTGCCGCCAAATCGGAGGGGCGAGCTGATTGCGACGAATTTTTCTGGCTCCAGCCGGGCGACCCGAAAGGAGCGGCGATCACAAGACACGAAGTGCACGCGCGAGGAAATATGCGCGGTATATAGAGTTTCGACCGGTTCTACATATCTCAGAGGGTGGTGTCCTATGGATGCTATAGCTTTGCGATCGACACTAGAAGCGAATCTGCGTGGAACCTGATCATTTATTGTTTTCGTCTCGTAAAAGAAGCGAACCAGCTTCCTCCGAGATATTTCAGTGTAAAGGATGTTTTACAGTGTTCTCGGTTAAACTACTGCGCTCCTCTCAGATGGTCGAGTGTTCGCCGCCGGCTTTCTAAGCATATGTACGTACACTGGCGCATGGACAGGTTCCCGATGCTGGAACGATGCGCTTTCCATGACATAAGTGTTTGCAGGCTCTTTTAAATCAGTGCGAGCACCTTCACTGCTATCATCGGTGGGAAGCGCTATGTGGGTCGGACAGACGGGAGTGACATCGCGCGAGTGAAAGGCTTCGGGAGCGCGATCGAGATGTTGGGGGTAGCCGGGAAGGTCCCTTGGTTGCCCAATGTATACAATGTCGGGACGTCCCAGAGCTCGGATGATGCGCAGTCACTGACTCAAAGTAACAACCGACAAAGAAGCGAAATACCCGAAGCGCGCAAAATAAGCGCGTGAGTGCTCCGCCGCCATAGACCTGTCGATCCAGAAATCGTCTTTTCTGGAAATGGCGCGTTGCACTGGGCCTTCATTGAGTGATACATGCCGCGTGTACTTTCTTGTGCAAGATATATTGGGGGTTTCGTCATGATAGTTTGTTGTTTCTTGGTTCGCATGGATCACTGAAGCTTATATATTTTTTTTCGCTTTGTGTGTGCTTCTGTACACATTGGTACGCAGATATGCGAAAAAACGTGACTGAAAGAAAAGTGGAGTTAATTTCTGCGCGCCCTTCGCGTCCTCGGCTGTATCGTGACGTTATGTTATCCCAACTCGATTCATTTTAAACGTAGACGCGGAAGAGAAGTACAGGCTAGTACAAAGTGTTATGGCCGAGAGTTGTGGCATATTACTTGGATGCTCCATTACGGAGGAAAGATGGTTACAAAAAACAAAAAACACGAAATAGGAACGGAGGAAAAGGGAGCCACATCCGAATATTACGGTCTTCTAAATGTACTACAGAAACGGCCGACGTACGGTCCGCGTCAAAAGTTAGCAGACAGCGAGATCTGAGAAAGGATTGGATTTCGGAGAAGTCACTGTTCTGCAGCCAGTAAAAGCGTGTAAAAGCGTCCTGTGTTCCAGCGTGTACACGCAGTACATGCTGGAATTCCGAATACCATGCATGGTTGCAAAACTATTTAGCTTTTTCGTTAGGTCCCGTGGTCTGTAAATAAACATTTGACGGCCCTTGTACACTAATGACTGTAATTAAAAATCTGTGAATGCTTTTTCATATACCCATGGAGGAAGAACAAACTAGGAGGGCGCGTAACTGATATAACTGAAGCAAGAAAATGTCTGCCTAACACACCATCATATCGCGGAACGATTTAGGAACAAGCTTTATCGCGGGGCCAACTCTGATTTCCGTATTCAAACACACGTAAAACACCGAAATGCTTTCATTGGGCAACAGTTAGACCAATTAGAATAAATTCGTTGCATTTGAGAGGGAAAGTAAGAATTTGACAACAGTAGCAAGAAGAATTTTGATTTATAACCTCATAGTTTTTAGAAAAACTGCGAAAAATGAGGAGGGTAATAAATTGCAATATCAAGTTCCCCAACTTGTAGCTCTGCAGCAAAAATAATGATCGCAGTCCTGTAAACTGGATCTCTTAAAGCATATAAACCGGTAACTTTGCCAACTTACGTGAAATTGGTACAACGCCTACAATGGTTTTGCAAAAGTCGTGGCCACAAGTTAGTAGTATATTTGCGCGTTGAAGTTGAAGACTGGTACTTGAGGAGCTTCCTTATTTTTTTCAATATAAAAATTTTGAAGAAATGAAATAAGGACATTAAAGACCTAATAAAAATTTTGCTCCCTGCAGTCAGTGGCAGGTTAGCGCGCGTCTTCACGTCTAGCACGGCCGCCCTTGATGGTAGCCTATATCTGCAGTTGGTGCAAAGGTTAAGGCGCGCCGAGATGGCTGGTTGCTTTGTGCGCGCTGTTTTCGCGTGCCTAGCGTACGTTCAAGCGACAGTCAGCACGAAGGGGAATTCCCACGCCACTGCTGCCGCTCTTTTACCACGCCAGCACTGTGACAGCGAGTGTCCGCGGTCATGCATGGAGTGAGATATATGTTCATGTTTGCCTGTGCACGCGTAAAACCATGCTTGTTAATTTAGTTAGTCAGCCAATGTTTTCTGCAGTTTACACAGCTGATGAAGCTACGAACCTTAAGTGTAATTGTCTAATACTCTTTTTTTTTCTTCAAAAGAATACTTCGCTATTGCTGTGACTATTTCGCCCCTCGGGGCAAAACTGCGACGTTCGGCGTCCTTAAAATTGGTGAGAGGGGTGGCCCGCTAAAACCCCATATAACGAAAACATGGCCACCATCGAAATGCGGCCGCCGATGCCGGAATTTGATCCCGCAGCCTCGGGTTTAGCAGCGCAACGCCAAAGCCACCACACCGCCACGGCGAGTCTTGGAATACATTTCTAGCTCCGCTTCTAGTACCGCATACCCTGCTCGCATCGTTTGGACAATTCGTAATAACCTTCGAAAGCGCTTACATGTCCTCTCAAGCTGTGGCCAAGCTTCGGGGTGTTCACCCTGTCAATGTCGACCATATCCGCCTAGACAAACGTTTGCTGGGCCGCACTGGAACGTCGTGCGCAACCATTGTAAACACGGAGCCAACGGAGGAAGCTGAGGCAGGCAATGGACGCGTCACCCAGGTGATCAAACGCGGCGGCGCCCACGGAATGGCCGTGAAAAAGAGTCCGTACATGTCGTCTGTTAGTCTCCGGGGTGCTGTTTCCGCTGCGCAGCAGCACATCCCTCGCGTGCTAGCTAACGCGGTAATTGCTTCATCCTTTGAACAAAACTGTAGATGGGACAGCAACATGTGTGGCCGCCGCTCTCACACGTTACGACGAAGAATATAAGTGTACAAGCCACCGAAGTTGTAATATGCTTGTCTGGAGAAAAATTTACACAAGTTAGCAAACCCCCCTCCCCCGAACAATTGCTTGTCGAATAAAACCTACCGGGAACCAGACACACTGGGCCCACTTCGCCGGGTATATAGGGCAGCCTTTTTTTTTTTTTTTAGAAAGTTGCCTGCCCGCGCGACGTAATGCTCCCAACTAGTTTATTAATGCGATTAGGATTCTTTGAAAAGCTCGCCCAGTTTTGCGGTATATCTACCTGCATGTCTGTCTGTCTCTCCGGGTAAAATCTATTTTACTCCAACTAGGGTCGCTGTGTCTAATGTTCTAAGGGTCCAATTCGCCTAATACTTCTAATTGACTATGAATAGAGCATGAAGCTGCTGTGCTGAGGGAACAAAGTTCAAAATATTCAAAACCAACCGTTGGATCAACTTGGGTCACCGGTTATGTGACAGTTGGTATGTGCGACCCTTACATGACGAAAAAAAAAAAACTACAATCTTTCCGGTGCTTGGCGAAACAGGACCCGCGTCGACAATGTCGCCTGAGTAAATATTGACACACGCTTCACGCGCGGACTTCGGCACCGCTAGACGGCGTAGCGTGTCCGCAGGGAAGCGCGAGAGAGGAACGCGGTTAATGGTAATCGCATTAACGTCTAAATTCATCGTGACATAGGTACCACCGCGAATTTTCCTTCTTCCATGGTTACAACTGCATGTGGATATACCAGGCAGTAGGCGCCGTTTTCTTCATGGCAAAACGAGCACAGCGCGGAAAAGAAAGAAGAGACGCTGAATGGCACACGCTGAACGAAAGACATGCATGGCGCTGACCTAGCAAGGCTGGCCGCAGCGCTGGTATAGTGGCAGAACATCCGCCCCGAATGCGGGAGCTACTGTGTTGAGAATCGAGTGCGGCAAAAAAAAAAAAAAAACACCCACGGCTTTTTCGGTTTATTTAATGGGTATAGAGATTGTCCCTGGGCATGGTGCTCTGCTCGGATACTTTTGTGGGTTCGCATAATGAAAGGGGCCCTATAGACATTTCTAGGCGTGGTATCTGCGCGCCCCTGGTACAACAACAGATGGCCTTGCTGCGGCTGCATAAGGCATACTGGAGCTGCTGTGCATGTACCTGCCGGTAAAATAAGTACAAACGCTCTTCCGGTCTGTTACTCGGCCATTACGGGACCTCAATGCTTGGAAAAGAGTGTTTATCCCAAACAAGTGTTCTTCTCCCCCTAATAGTAGCTCTGGGATGCCACAAGAGAAATTGTCGCCGCGATGAGAGTGGTCCAGGCCTTCTCTTTAAAGGGTTTGGCTGAGTTTACACGGTTCGACTGAATCTGCATTGTGCGGGCTGCTTCCCGAGGACACGAAGGGGACGAAATGCAAAAACGCTCGTGTACATTTAGGTGCACGTTAAAAAAGCCCAAGTGGTCAAAATTAATCCAGAGTCCTCCCCCATACCGCGTCCTCACAATCAGATCGTGGTTTTGTCCCACGTAAAACTCCCGATTTTTTTTTCTTCGCCAGGGTAGCTGATCCAGAATGCTGACTGTCCGGGCGCAGGATGTCTGTGCCCATTTGGATAATCCGTGGGTAACCGGCGGGAGCGTGGTCTTGAACTTACGTCCCCCCGTAGCCGCAGTACACACAGTACCGTGCGTATCTTTTTTGTCTGTCTCCCCGTCTTCCGCGCTGTGCTCGTTTTGCCATGCATAACTAACTCGCCCAAGCCTCTAACCATGGCAATTTTTTTTTTCAGTGGCTACCACGCACGTTGCAATGCGCCGTCTGGCTGGCAGAAGTGAGATCGTGGCCACTGCAGTTCCTGGACACGTAACGTGCACTGCCCCACGCTCGGACAGACTGCACAGAGCTCCCGACGGTGGCCCTCTTCTCCAGCGCCTTCGACAACGCCATCGATCGAGAATGCGAGGCGTGCCCCGGCTAACAAGTTAGCTAGGACGCACCTCCATACAGTGCCCGCCTCCGAGCCCCTACAAGGCCCACAACGCGTCGAAATTCGCAAAGATATCCCGATCATCGGCGCGAAAGGAAGAACGCCGCAATGCGCACTGGCCGTCGTCACACGAGCTGTACGAAGAACTTCGCGACCCTCTGCAAGTGTACACCAACGGCTCGCTATTGCAAGATGACTGCTAACACAGTGCGGTTGCCGTAATTACAACACTCCGGCACTACGAACACTAACCAACGACACTGCACGGGTCATCGACGACTGCCGAGCTGTGACAACTGAGCACGGGGCTGTGCCTTCCCCTGGAGGTGGCCCACCGAAAAGCGCGGTCCTGTGCAACTGGCTCCCGGCCTTCCGCCGCATTAGGGGAAACGCCGCTGCAAGCTTGCCGCACTTGCGTAGAGGTGTGCCAGGGCCCGATTGCAGTGGGATTCCGCCAACTGCGACGCGCCCGTCAACGAGCGCGCCGACGAGGGTACGGCAAGCGCACACCAGTTGCCGCCCACCAGCGTACCCCTGAACGGCAAAAACATGAGTCTCACTACCTGGAGCCTCCTCTAATGGCACCCCGAACCGCGTATCGAGCGCGGGGAGAAGCTGCCCGCAATCATCGCACGCAATATATCGAGGCGGGGGGGGGGGGGAGGGGGGTTAAGGAAGGTCGTGTGGCCGTCAGCAACGCTTCGGTCTCGCAAGCAACGCGTCTTTCTCGCAAGCAACGCCGCGGTATCGCCGCTACGGACAACTGCAATCACTGTGGGGAAGTGGAAACCTTCGAACGCTTGCTTCTGCGGTGCAGTGCGTTCGAGGCACTGTGGATGGAACTCATGGGCTGCTACCACGCGTATAGGCTCCCGGCCGACAGCGCCGTGGCGCTCTTAAGGCGATGCAGTCCCTCTCGCGCTTGGGAGGCTACTCACATAACACTGTGTGACATCGAGCAGCCGGGCCTCGCCACCCTGCTACTCCACGTGATCTAACTGTGCCGGTGTGCGGAGCCGGGTGACAAATTCTCTCGAGGAGATCACTCCACAAGCGAACTACGAATAACTCTTGTAATTAAACGCTTTGTTACTCATTACAACGTTGCCTCATTTTTGCCTGGGCCCCTCTCCGCTGCTAGTCGAGCTCCAGATTACTGGGACCAACGCCACCTGTATGGTCCATGGTGCCCGTTCCTAAATACCGGCGCTAGCGGTTAGATCGGACGTAACACTGGTTAACTGCGGTGAGATGTAACGGTGCGTCAGTATGGTCTCAGCCGAATTCTCGGCTGCCTTGTTTGATTAGTGCATTGTGTTTCTGTACTCAGCTTTACCAGGCTTTTGTTAGTGTAGAGAACAAAGCGGGCAGAAACTCTTGTAGTCGCCAAGTTCGGGTGTGCGTGGAGGCAGTGTGTGTGCCGTAAAGAAAGCAGCACTGAAATGAGCCATCAATTTTAAATCGTTACCTAAACCGGAGTTGCTGGAGCTTCTGAAGGAGTTGCGTCTGGATCTATCCGACGCACTCTGTAAACGCGAGTTGACCCAGGCTAGTTTTGCATTGGAGGACGATGATGGCGAGCTAATAGAATGCCTTGAAATAATTTGGGAGAGGACGATGACCAAAAAAAAGAAACAGGCAAGTGGAAGAGAAGAATGCGAAAGGCGAGAGCGAAAAGAGCGCTAAAAGCACAAGTTCGCACTTGAAACGATGCGACTTGAGCTAGAGCTGGAACGCGTTCGAGCAGCACGATGGGCAACAAGGCGCCAAGTGCAGGAGAAAGCTTTACCCAACGTCCTAAAGCAGGTACCGTTGATGAGAGAACGTTATAAAAGACCGGGCTGTTGGCTTTGTGTCGGGAGCTTGATGCAGACATAAGGGAAGGGATGACAGAGGCCGCAATTAGTAAAGGAATTTTGGAAGGTGGAAATGATCGGTTGGAGATCGAATATTTCGGGAAGCTGGTTCTAGAGGAGAGGCTCATGAAGGAAAAAAACAAGTTGGCGGGATATAGACGCATCAGCTCAAGAGATTGAATAACTGAGGGGAGTACGGTAGCGCGATTAAAACACGGGACAAACGAAGACACATAGGGGCACACACAGCGCTCGCTGTTGGTGATGCATCCCCTTGAAAATGCATTACCAACAAGCCCACATTGCAACCCTCGTGAATAACTGAGACAGGAGATGAACCAGAGCAAAAAGAGCGCGAAGATCGTGAACGTGCGAAACGAAAATTGCACGAAGTCGCGAGCGTGGTTCCCTCGAGAGCTTGTGACTTTGCAGCAAAGGCAAGCATAGATCAGAAAACGACTGTTTCAAGCGGCGAACGTGAGCGAGAGCCGCAGCGTGTGGAGACCGTCAGCGCAACCGCGTTACAGCCAAATGTCCTCGCTGCGAAATCAGTCGTTCTATTAAACTGAAGCTTTCTTTGCCTCTCCCTTTGACTTTCCCACTGCTGCTGCTGTCTAGCCCACCGCGTCGAGGGGTGTTTCAGAAGCGCGGCAGAGAGGAAAGGCAATGCAAGGAACTAGTTTTGGACCCTTGCAAAGGTGCCTTCTGGAGCTCCCTGGGAATCGCCACAGTCGCCTCTTGACAGCTGTAATGATCCGTGATCGCCCGAAAAAGCATTGCAAAAATTGCAGCGCTGGCCCTTCTACTAACGTGAAAGTACAGAGAAAAGCGAGATAGTATGGTAAAGAGGCGGGAGGAGAGAAGGCAGAGAACGGGGGTAGAACCGACAAAGTCGCGAAACGAAACAGCCTTGCCACTCTTCGCTCGCAGTGCCCATACAAGGGGGAGGGGTATAGTGAAAGGGTGACGTAAGAAGGTAAGGAAACGCTGCTACTATAGACATGACAGCGGTTGCGATCAAACGATATAAATTTAAATTCAAGGTACGGTACCATACGTGTCTGCTATTTGTAAAAAATAAACACCGTGCAAATTTGTGAAGCGGACAACTTACGCAGGGCGTGCAATACAAAGCCACGTTAAAGCGTACCGTAGGGTCTAGGCGACACTAGGACAGCGGTCACACGTCAAATCAACGCTTCTGTGGCCGCCGCGGTAGCATTGCGGCGATGGCATTGCTCGAGGTCGCGGGTTTGATCCTGACCGCAACAGCCGCATTTCGATGGGGGCGAGATGAAAGTGCTCGTGCACTTAGATTTAGGGACATGTTAAAGAACACCGAGGTGTCAAATTATTCCGGAGTCCACGACTGCGGCATGCCTCACAATTCTATTGCGGTTTTGGCACGTACGGCCCCATAATTCAATTACAGTTTAACATTTCTGCCACGATGCGATGTGCCATATGAGGTAATGAATATGCTCAACCCTCTCAGAGGTTATGAAGTATGGCGCGCGACAACGCCTCAAGCAAACACCGTCCCCTGTGCGTTCTTTGTACTGCGCAGACAAACAGCAGTGGGGCACGCAAGGTAATGTTTAACATCAAGTCAGCACTATCGTGTTGGACTAAACAGTGAAAAAGTTAAACATTCGGCGTCAGCATCACCGCTAATTGTGTTTAATCAAAGCAAACATCACAGAAAGCTTCGCTTACACCGATTACCACAGAGCGTGGGATCAGCACAATTTTTATAGTCACGACGATTTCAAATGATGAATCGGAGGCGCAGCGTTTATCTCCGCGTTAGAGCACGGTGTAAATAGTATTTCACACCGCGAGATGGAGCCACAGGGCCTCGGAGCAGCTAATGCACGCGACGTTGATGTGGCGCAAATGCAGGAGACGCTTTGGAGAGCGCCCGGGGTTGAAAGGGTTGACGAGTCGACAAGGTCGGTCGTTGCAACCACATCAGGAAGTTTGACGAGGCTAGAGATTAGCTGTTCCGCCCTAATATCCGAATAAAAAGAGGGCACTAGCGTACCAAACATCCAGTGCAATATAAGCGAATGCGCTGCGCTGAAATATGCAGGCTGGCGAGCGAAAGACGGTGCACTGCACCATCTTAGTTAGTTTTCATTTTTACATCACACTTATTATCAGTCTGTCAAGGCTGACTGATCTCACTGATGGCAAATGATCTTTGATAACGCGGCTGAAGCGCCGCTCTGACCACGCACGAAATGCGAAAACCTATAGGCCTAGAATGTTTCAAAATCGCGGCTTTGCTCGCACCGCATCGAAAGAGTGAGCGGGAAGCTGTAATTTGTTCCAGAAGCTTGCTTCGGACCAAAGCCAAATTAAAGTGACCGCTTTATTTTTCAGAAAGTGTATACGTGCTCCAAAGGCAGGTTCGTTTCAAAAAAGAAAAGCGACATAAACAGACCGGGAAGCGAACAACGTGTAGAGTTAAGGCAAAACCGATGGTTTCAGGAAAGTAAATAAAGCACTCCTAAATAAGCCGAATTGGTAATCAAGATGTCTGCATAAAAAAATGCTTAAAAAATTAGATTTCAGTGTGCCCTTGTTATCTATGAATTCGTAAGCGCCGTTGACCACCAGCTGCTGCCTAGAGGACGTGATCGAATAGGTCTCCTGCAGCTCTCTGATGCAGTCTCTGATGAATACCCTCCGAATACTCTTAAATAACCTGCACACTCCGTCAGCGCGAAGTGCAATGCAAGTGCTGGATGCTCTCAATTCAGTACTTACAACTCTTGAGTAAGCATCATGGCTCACCCGCATCATTATATTCGCACTGAAGCCAGAACGGCTGGGGTTTAGCTTAAAAATATACTGCCACGTACTGCAAAGTACTGCTGACGCCCACCGGATCCTTGTTCTTCACTGGTAACTTCAACGTGCATCACCAGCTATGAACCACCAAGATTGACGGCAGCTTAACGTATCGACGGAGCACTTGCTTTGACTTGACTGATTTCCAAGCACTTTGCTGCGTGCAGAGACAGTGTTCCCCCTATCCCGCTTTCTTTCTTTCTGTTCCCCCTTTCCCTTCCCCCAGTGTAGGGTAGCAAACCGGACGCTCGTCTGGTTGGCCTCCCTGCCTTTCCTCTCTTTGCTATCTCTCTCTCTTTATCACATCTTCAGTGGCTTTCTTGATGACAGACGCCGGAATTCGACGGCAGACATCCGTTATACTTGCCTTGAACTAACATGACGTCCGTCTCGATCATGTAAGCTCGACGTTTCACATAACCTCAAATAAAGAAATCGAGTAGGGAGATGTCAGGTGACCTGGTCGGACAATTTACATGCTCGCGCCTTCAAATCTACTGCGCATGAAAAGTCGCATCCAGCCAGTTTCGTGCTCGGCTGCTGCTGTGTGCTGGTGTTTCATGTTGCTGATACCACAGAAGTGGAAGACGTGACTTCGCTGTGGAACTCATTCACCACTCTTTCGAGGATTTCATTCACGTAACGCTGCCCAGTCAGTGTGTCATCGAAGAAGATGGGACAGATTATAGCACCGGCGTAAATTTCGAACCGCACATTGAGCAACCACTGGTACTGGTTACAATTGCGGTTTACTTCGTGTGGATTGGAGCCCCTCAAATAGTGTGCATTATGCAAATTTACCTAGGCGTTTCTGCGAAAATTGGCTTTGTCTGTGCACATGATGTTGCTCAAAGAGTCCGGTGACTCATCAGATTTTGTAAGCACTCAATTCGAGAAATCTAGACGATCCTACAGGAACCTATCTTCCAAGCACTGGTGCTGGTTAAGGTGGTACGGGGGAAATGCTGTCATTTAGAATCCTCCAAACTGATGACTTGCAAATTGGTACCTGGGCGGCCACGTCCCCGCACGCTAGCATGAGGGTTTGAGACCATAAATGCTAGAACATCCGTGCGTAGGCTAGGACTCAATGGTGGAGTCCTCCGGCGCTGTTTCTTGAAGTTGCCAGTTTGTCTTAGGTTTTCGCAATTTCTGACGATAGTCGATGCATTTGGTCTACCGCCACGCTTCCATAACGGCTTTCCTCTTGGCGCCATTTGCAGCTCTTAAGGCAAGGATCATGTTTACCTTCGGCTCACTAGAGAAGGACATGGCGACTGGGACGAGACAAAACGCACCTTTAAAACTTTGCACTGATGTTGTCAATTCGCTTTTGGGGTGATAAATTTTGAGGCAAAAAAAAACATCCGAGCACTTTATCTACCCGAAGACAACAGCTATCACAGCTTGTTTCCAACTGACACCAAACGCGTCCTGTTACTTCGGTCGGGGCGCGGCAGATGAGGCACTAGCTCGATCACCATGTTTTCTTTATTTTTGCTTTCTTTCGTTTTGGATAAATCAGAGGGTTGCTGTTTGATAGCGCTCATTTATGATTCGAGTTGGAGCGCAGTCAGTTGGTATTCTCCATATTTCGCGGGGTTTATTTATCAGTTGGTATCAGTATTTATCAGTTATCATTATCTATATCTTCCTTGGCTGTGCCTACAAATACCTAATTGACACTTTGATAATTAAGACAGTACGTATCGAGTTAGATAATTAGTTACAATTACCTAATTAAATCTCAGTAACGAAAAAAATTACTGCCAGCTACTCCACTGTACTGGAAAAAATATGCACTAGGTTTTCTTCGAGTAACGCATTGCTCTTTTTTTTTAAACCTTGGAGCATGATAGTGAATTGGGACCCCCTGTATATATTTATGATCTTTGCATGCAAGTGACGATATTTGCATCCCTAATAAATGTCGTAAATTATCAGAAATGTTTTTTTTTTCATGAGTCGTTAGCATTGCTTACTGGAAAGAGGAGCAGTACTGAGACACACATCATTCACCTGCATTTTACACGCCGTTGATAAAAGACTCTGCCAAAGGGGTCACTGAAGTCTATATACAGGTTTTTTTCGTGGTCAAAAAAGCACGCAAAGCATTTTGAAGCCAGAGAACATACAGGAACATAATCATTCTCTAGGTATAAGCTGTCTATTCTTTTAGACATAATATTTAATTGGGCTACCTCAATACCTTTTAATAATATAATAAACTTTGTCATGTGTGTATATTTAAGTGTACTGTGCATGAGCACGATGTTCACAGTCGAAATATGAAACAATGTTGAAGTCAGAAAATACGGATGAGGCCACCGCCGCTTGTGACCCTAATGCGCTTGTCCTCCTATTGTCAGGATTTGCTGAAATAAAGCGAAAGCAGGAATTCAAGGCCGTGCATGTCCACGCCAGCAATAATGCAGCAAGCTATCAGCTCCAATAAAATTACATTTGAAAAGGTCGAGGAAAGCCAAAAGAAACCTGAAATGATGTGGGCAACAAAGCTCTGTTAATGGCACTTTAGATGTGTGTACGGGAGGGGGGGGGGCTCTTCCCCCCCCCCCTCACCCGGAAAGCTCTGGAGGAGGCTCGGGCCCCGGAGCCCTCCCGTGGTCGGCGCCAGTGCACTGCACCGAAAGCGTCTAGACGCCAAGGACGTGGAGTCCGTTGAGCTGATTGTACCTGAGGCATATCGTCAGGTCGTGTGGCGCTCGTCGCGTGAAAGTTCGGCGCTGAGCCGTGCTCCTGTACGGGTCGCCGAAGAAAGAAAAAAGTGCCTGCTTCCTATTTTCCGAACTACTGCATATATGCCAGTTGATATTTTGAGCACCCAGAGGTTAGGGAAACGCCTTGTTTCCACGATGCCGAGGAGCCTCTCGGGACCTGCGACACAGGTTGACGCGTAGGCAAGCTGGCGGACCAAGAGGAAGCGCTTGTAAAGCTATAGCACGAATCTCTGCGCTCCGCCGAGGGGTGGCTCGAGGTGGGCTTCAGGTGGCTCGTAGCCGACGCTGTCGTGAGGTGCGCACTTCGCATAGGGGGGATATTCAAAAGGCACAGGAATTGCCGAATGAGGCGAGCACCAAGGCCATGCAGAGCGCCAATATTTATTACGACAGTACAGCTGAAACGCGTTGATTTAAGCTTAGCGATCAAGTGCTTAATCACGTACGCGAAGCATGCCTGACGTTCACAGCTCTCAGATGCCAGATAACACAGAGAAAGATGGCTTTCCGTGAGAAGCACAAGGAATGGGCTTTTTGTGCCCTAGAAAGAGCAAACGCAGGCGAGCCAGTACTGAGATCACAAGATTACACGGAGTGCGTTGTTCAGGGAGGCACTAGTGAGCGAGGCAGGGTCATTGTGGTGTGGCAGGCAGTATAGATGAAGAGGAGGAGGAGCCCGTTCTCTATATGCGAGTCGTAGGTGGACCAGTCTCGGGACTGACCCTCACAGTGCCACCGATAACGAGTGCGTGTGCATTGTAACGGCTGTTCATAAAGTGTCAGGCGACCTTACCGGTTCGGGTTCACCACTGAGGCGGGTCAATGCCCGCGTGGATGCCCACAAACAACGGCCTCCGAAACATGGCCTTCCCCTGCGATGAAGCCTTGTTTTGTAGAAATATTGGTTAAAAATTAAATTATGGGGTTTTAAGGGCCAACACCACGATCTGATTATGAGGCACGCCGTAGTGGGGGACTCGGGAATAATTCGGACCTCCTGACGTTCTTTAACGTGCACCTAAGTCTAAGTACTCGGGTGTTTTCGCATTTTGCCCCCACCGAAATGCAGCCGCCGTGGCCGGGACTTGATCTCGCGAGCTCGTGCTTAACAGCCCAACACCATGGCCACTAAGCAACCACAGCGGGTAGAAATATTTTTGCGACATGCGTACAAAAAGGGTAGGCCTATCGGCAACGTCGATCGCAACGTCGATGCCCTTAACGCAGGAATAAGCTTCGACAGTACAACCTCCCCGGTTTTCTTCGGTTTTTAAATGTTTTCTTTCTTTTTTTTTTGTTTGCGCTCTATTCAGTAAAAAAGTGTTTTGCAGCGTTTCGCTTGCGCTGTGGTTCCGACTGACGCCTGCTTTGAATAAAAGAACCGCAGCTAGAGCTCACGAGGCGAATCAGCGGTGTGTTCGACATGGAACAAAACGCCTACCGGAAGAACTTCTGCGACAGTCTACCGGACTCAAGAAAGCTGAAGGTCTACCGCATGCAGCTGCAAGCATCAGCGCAAACGCTCTGGACAGCGGATGCAGCCCCCACCCATGCGAATCTCCCTTGCCTGACGGGCATGCATTCTGTTACGAGTTGCCTGTGTAGGAACAATTCGTATCACGCCGACAAAAACATTGCGAAAGGCCGGCCATCTAAAAGATCCCAAAAGGAAAGAAAAAATCGCGACGGATAGAAGCCGTTGGCGTCTGTGTGTGCGCGTTTAAGCATCTGCACCTTCCCCTTACAGCGCGCGCGACGGTAAAGGCTGGAGACACATTCTCCAACCAATGTGATCACCCGGCTTTGCTCAATCAGCCAATCATCGCGCACTGAAAGTGATATCACCGAAAGCGATCGTCCGAGAATACGTCTCCTGTTTACACGTTTAAACATTATTCTCCACAGCACCCGGGACGGTTACACTGTAAACGGAAATAACTCCGAGGTGGGAGTATACTGCTTGTCCTATAGCGACCCCCCGGTTCGGAGTTTTTTTTGCTCCGTATGGTCGGAGTAGAATTTTTACTCCGTACGAGCGGAATTTTCGCGTGGAATTATGGGAGTTTTTTTTCTGTCTTTTCTTTATTTTTTGCTTTGCTATTGACGGAGTTCTTTCCAGGTGCAATGGGAGTATAAAAAGAGCCATCGCGTGAGTTTGCGCGAACATGTTTACATGCAGAGGCTGCTGGTCAAATTTCGAAATATGCACACGAGACCGCGTCGAATTCGACGGAACAAGTCAATCAAAGCACATATATCATGACATACATAAACATTTCAGAAACACCCAATGCAGAAATTTGAAAGACATCACACGTACACGCGATACTCAAGAAGCAACGGTGCCAGTATATATAGCCACGATATTGTGTGCCTCGAAACCGCCTAGGGAGCAGCTGTGCTGTTTTCAGAATTACGACTCACATGCTCGTTCATACGAGATCTCTCTCTCTGAAATTAACAGAATACCTTAAGCAACACAAAACTGTTAATTCAAAATAGTGAGAGAGAAAAAGTTAATGGCGTAATTTTTCAAAATTATCATGCCATTCTGTGAGTGCTGAAGCGACTTCGCACACTGCCGGCGTTCGCGGCCAAAAAGTAGTGCGTTAGTTACAGTAAGCAAGAAAAATGTAAGTGCATGTGTTGCATAGCAAAATTAAATTTTTGCGATATAGTGGTAGCGTAGCAAGAAATTATTACATTTGAGCATGACCCGCAGCAGCCGACATAATTAACACCGAGAAATGCGCAGTCATACATTTTATACACCGCACTACTTGCTCTGCGTCCGAGCAATCTGTCTCGGTTGCGAAAAGGAGCTACATCGCTGATCTGTCGAGTGAATCCCTAAACTCGGAGCCAGCAGGCATGCGTCTAAATCAATGTCTCGGATAGAGCGTAATGTTAATGTAATATAGGAAGCAACGACGTGACCAAAACATATATGCGCGATAACAATTCGATTCACATCGCTCAATAAGAAGCTTTATTTTCAGTACGCATACTTATGTCCTACCGTTTTTCTTCGGGCGAGGATATCCGTTCACAGATACATAAAAACAGTTGCTTGCACTCCGGTCTTTCTCACTGGCAACACAGCACCGCAACGAACTTGGGTTACGCCATTCATGCGCGACTAGCACGGATGTCGTCGCTCGAACAGTGGCTACTGTTGCCATTGCTACGCGGTCCTTTCAAACACTACACTGGACGTTGTCAGCATGTACTAAAAGGTCATAGAAGTCGCATTTCACGTACTGAAGAACACAAGACAGGGTGACGCAGCACGAAAACACACCCAGAACGTGAGCCGACATCACGAGCCAGTGAGCAGCTTCGAGGTATACCTAAGCCTTTTTCCGCACTTGAAAACGTGGTTCTTGCAATCATCGTTGTCAGCAAAGCGATCACAGCTAATGTACTTGATGCTGAGATACAGTGAGCTTCAGGCATGCCAATAACACTTTCTGGAAGGAAATACGGGAAACAAATTGACGAAACG
The DNA here is from genome assembly GCF_050947875.1 of Dermacentor variabilis. Lineage (NCBI taxonomy): Eukaryota > Metazoa > Arthropoda > Arachnida > Ixodida > Ixodidae > Dermacentor > Dermacentor variabilis. The sequence continues at coordinate 22,598,676 of NC_134568.1, read as the reverse complement.
CTGTCGCGGAACGACACTTCACAGACGTAAACAAACCGTCAGCCATGAGCACGGCCCGCTCCGCCGAACGCGCCCGGTCGCTGGCGAGGCGCACAGCCTCATGGGAAGCGCCACGTGACCAACCTGTATCGGCGGATGGGAGTTTTCTTAAAACTCCCTGTCGGAGTTTCACGGGAGAACAAGATTTTTAAGCGGAGTAAAATCGCGTCATGTCGCCTTAATACTCCCGCAGCTAGCCAGCGGAGTGAAACGAGGGGATGGCGCTGTTTTGCTCCCATACATCGGAGTAAATATTTGAGAGGGGAGGTTTTAGGGCACATCACCTCTTAAAAACTCCCAGGTGGGTTTATTTTCGTTTACAGTGTAGCGACAGTTGGTGACCGTTGTACTACTCTTATGCAGGTCAATTCCACAAGAGATCGAAAGAGGTGGTACGTTTGATTTTCTTTTTTCCTGATAATTCTACACATTACGCACACGTTACTAAATAGTGTAAACTGCTCCTGTTTTTGTAAAGAGACCTATTAGTAAACGGCAAACAAATCATGAAAGGTCGTCGGGTAACGATGACAACATTACGAGACGTGCTTTTTTTTCTTACATTCGCCACAATCCTTAAGGCCACGAAAGTACAACATGACTGAATGACACCTCGACCCCAACCAGACAGAACAGGCAACTCCCGGGAACAGGGTACGTCCGCTGATCCAGCCTGGGTGCTGACTCAGGAATGTTTCGCCAGAGAAAACACCCACGATGCCCTCGGTAGTGATCACTCAATAATCAAAATGAACGTTACGCTGGGCAAAACCCGTGGCAACGAAACCCCTCGCAACCAGACCACCCGCATCACGATTTGTACGAAAGCCAAGGGCACGTTTAGTAGCATCCCTCGACAAGTCCGCTGGTCTGGAGGACTGGGCTCGGAAAGTCCGTTCCGCTGTCTGTCAGCACACATCCTCCACAGCCAACGCAGATGGCCATCCTAATGTCAACGCGCATCTCTGGCCCTACGGGAGAAGTGACATAAACTTATAGGAACATGAAAACAACTAAAGCACACGTCTCTTCACCACCGCATCCTGAAAATTCCCCAGGAAAGTCAGGTCTACGCGGACCAGCATGCGGCGCAGCGTTGGAGTCATATCTGCAAGGAAATTAATGGCTACCAAGGGTCAGTTGACTCTCAAGGGTCAATCCAAGCCCTCTCAGGCACTACAAACACACTAGCTCCAATGCGGATTCACCATAGGTGAGGTTCTCCAGTAGTAAAGGACACATACTATAAAGAGTTCGACCATCCACCGCTTACTCCGTCAGCTGCCCAAGCGGAAGAACAAGATAGAATCAACTCCCCCTTCAGATATCGGATTTCTGCTTTGCTCTTGGCTATAACAACTCACCCGGTACTGACGGCATTACATATGAGAGTCTCCTGAAGCTATTCAACGATCACCAGGAGCACCTCCTCGGCGTCATCAGCAACGCCTGGAAAATTGGAAGCATTCTTGCTCAGTGGAAAGAGACCTTGGTCATCCTTTTGTCGTAACCAGGTCGTCCACTTACGACTCCTGGTATCTTTTGGCAGATTTCACTTACATCGTGCGTGGGAAAAATCATAAAGACAATAGCCTTGGTATGCCTGGAATGACGTCTCACTACCCACAGCTATTTCCCAGACACTCTGTTCAGCTTCCATAAGCAAATTAGGATGTTGCCCTTCGTATTTACGAAGACAGGTGCATGCCTATGCCAGTAGCACCCAACTTCACACCAATGGCGGTGTTGACGTGAAGAATACATCACAATGTGCTACCTCGGCCCATCCTCGAAAAGATTAGCCACACCAAGCTTGGTATCCGCATGATCCGCTACGTCCGTGACTTCCTCAGCGACCGCACCATCCGCATCGTGGAAGCGGACGCCCGACCGTCTAAAGCCTATCCCGTCTGTTGAGTCGTCCCACAAAGTTCCATCCTGTCTCCAACACTTTCCAATTTGCTTATGAAACACCTGCCCCCTCTGCTCCACAAACTTCCCGGCCTTGAGCATGCCATATATACCGATGACATCACGCTCTGTTGCGTCACGGGAAGCCTGGGTGAACAAGAGTCTACCATACAAGGTGGTCTGGACGTCATCGATTCATGTACTCGTACATTGGGACTTACATGCTACTCGCAAAAGTTGAGTAGATTACTGTCCTCGATTTCCACACCAACAAATGCCAAACCTACCGGGCCCTCATCCAGCTGGTCATGGCAAGCAACCCGATCCGCCGACGCAAAGTCGTACATATCCTCCGCTGTACGTGCCTGCAAGACGATGGGGACACCGAATGGGTTCGGTGTACACTCATTCAAATCATTCAGGTCAGCCCGGTGATGGCTTGTATTACCAAGAGGTGCTCATGCCTCCGTGAACACGAGCTTAACAAAACTGCAGAGGCTACCAGCTATTCACGCATCATGTACGGCCTCCAAAATGTCACCCTCACAAATACTCAAAGCCGCCATCTCGGAGCAGCACTTCGAAAATTCCGCCGTATAGAAATGGTAGTACTGGCGTTCAAGAGACTCCAACCCATCACAAACTCAAAGAAAGGTTGCAAGCCCGCCTCGAGCCCCAACAACCTCGTCTCTGAACTTCTTATCGAGGCTGCGAAATCCTCCATGCTATGATGCCAGTAGCTTGGCTGCCACTCCTCCAACTCCTCCACCGTGGGACAAGGTTCCAAGACTTACTATCGTGCCCATACCAAAGAACATGAATCTAGAAGTTAGCCATGGAGGTCGGCAAACCAGAGCTGACCATCTCAGAACACCCTGTCATGGCATATATTATGTGGACGCTCCTCACACCGCGGACACCACGGGTTTTTTTGGGACCACGCGACAACATCGAGCGTCATCACGAAGCAGTCCCATGCTCCACTGACGCTGAAGTTCTCGCCATAACAGAAGCCATTTGTCTCTACTCCGATGACACACAGACAATTACTGCTCGCAGAGATAGCCACAAGGCAATTAGGGCTTTCGAATTCTAGAGTGTATTGCCCCACCTTCGAGCGACATTAGCTTGCTTAGACGTCCTGCTGGAGTGAGCGACCTGGTCATAGCCTAGCTCGTGAATCCTTCACACCGATCGGCCCCTTACCATGACCGCACACTTATCCCCCAGGATGCAGCGTGCCGCGCAACGAAAGCATCGTCGCGCGCGACTCGAAGTACTGTGCCAGGACGCGCCGACTCTCCCGACTTCCCCCCACACCATTCCATGTCCTGTCATGATGCGTCTCCCACCAGGCAGGCCTAGGAATTCTCCCTCCACAATGATACCATCTAATACGGCATTGGATCAGTGCCGCAGCGCGCCATCCTGCAAGGTATGCGGCGGTTATCTCTGCGCTCTCCCCACCTACTGGACCTGCCCTCGAACACATTCATCACAATTCAATTCTATCACACCTCCCACACCGCCACTTCGGAAAGTTGTACGAAGGCGCCACGGGAGACTCAGCCAACGGTCTGGCCTCGCCTAGTTTCTCACATCCTCCACATTCAAGGGGCCATGACATGGCCCTTCGGCACCTTCGAAAGCACCGGTTGTGCACATAACGGCGACGCAAACAAAGATCGCAGCAAATAAATGTTTTCTTCCTTTCCCTTTTATTCCCCCCCCCTCCATATCGAGGTCTCAGCGCCGTTCAGGTGTCAGCAGACCGCACCAGACAGATAGAGTGCCGTCCGCAGTAATCGCATTCTCTTTATTTATATTTTAAATTTAAACAGCCAATAGTAACTGAGCGGCTGCTCGGTCGCATCCGCGCTCCGGCAATGGCGAGGCGGCAGAGCAGAGCAAACAAAAGCGTTATCGGCGCGCGACAATCGTTACACTGACCGTTGCCGCGTTACTCTCTCCACACCAAACAACGGCAAGGGCGTAGATTCGCAACAAGCAGGCGTTGTCTTTCCTCACATTAATCCACTGCTACTACTACTCTTTGTCTCTCTCTCGCCATCGCGCCGTTTATTGCTTCTTTTTGCTTGCCATCATTCAATTAAGAGAGAGGGAAAGTAGCGGCTGACCATTGGTTATCTCGAAGCGTCGTGACAGGCTTCTTGCAGCCAATGATGAGACACGCCGCGACCGTTGAATGGTTTGAAGTATTTGAAGGTGCGGAAGGCATCAGTAGGACGACACTGCTGCTCCTGGAAATAGACAAATAAGGGGCATGTAACCGCTACTCTACAGCCAGAGCGGTGGAGATTATTTCTATGGTTTGTTAAGAAGAAGACAGCCTTTTGGAACACACAACTTCTGTCGGACATCGACTTCTAACGAAGGGGCCATCGTCGTCGAGAGGTCATACGGCATTTTTGACGATTACACTTCGGGCGATATCGTTCCGTATATTTTACCGACTTCTTTGCGTGTGTGTGTGTGTGTGTGTGTGTGCTTTGCACTTACGGCTTTGTTGTGGCTTCTTGTGGCAAATTTGTGTGCTGTTGTGATTGGGCGTTTGCATCGCTGCGCAAGGAGAAAGAAGTTTAATCCTGGCTGTGCGAAGAGTGAATAGCCTCTGGATACAAACACTGGCTTTTCGGACGTCTGTTTTATTTATCTCCTCGGTAAGTAACGCATGATGGATGTCAACTGCCTTTAATTTCCCTCGTGATTTTGTCCCTGTTTGACTATGTTCGATGTTTGAGTTGTTGCGCACGTACATCTGCGCTCCTACTGCGTGCGCGTGCGCCGCATTTCAGGGAGGGGTACGGCCTGTCCCAGAGGAGCAGGCAACACGCTGCAACCCTCCCTGGCCGGCTGCTTCGTGTAGCAGCCGGCAGGCGGCGACACAAGTTTGGGCTTGCGCCGTCGCGGCAGCAGGTCGCACCCCCGCAAAAAAAATGCAACTTCGCACTTTTTTTCTTAAAAGCTAAGCAATTAACTGTGGCAAGTGTTACACTGAACGACGTAGATTCCAAAATGCGATCCTATTGCAACATATTACCTAGAACATTGCAGAGTTAAAGCGCAAAATCTTTTTTCGAGCACGTTAAGCGAAATACGCGCGTCCCTGTATATTGCTCCAACTTAAAAAAGATATTCGCGCAGCCAGACGAGAGACAAAGAGAGAGAGAGAAAGCCACCCGTTATGTTGTTTGCAATGCCTGTTGTTTGCTTCCGCGGACTGAGTAGCTGTCGTCTGCTCGACGCGCCGTCGTTGCGTCGTTTGCATCGTTTCCGTCGCTCTTTCTCGATATTATAGACTATAGGGCGCTGGAGAATAAGATCTGTCTTTCCGCCACCGAGTATTAAAACTATATGCAGTAGACTGAAACACCTGTCAAAGCTTCATGCGGCTGGGGTAGGTTCTCCGACGAGGCAAGCGTCCCGCCGGCGCGCAGGGCCGCTCATGCAGGTGAAAGCGACGGTAGTGCCAACAACTCTTCAATAAAAAAAGCCTCAGCCAGGAGCCCACGCTGGACCCACTACCTCTATCTCTCACTCCTGCGATAGCCCAATTAGCTGAAAATAAAAAAGAAATAAAATAAATCCGCCGTACAGTTTCCGAACGTTAAACCCCGCCATTCATTTCAATCTTATTTCTACGAACAAAATACTTTTTCTTCTGTTTCGCGTAGCAAGCATTCATTGACCGCCGCATGCACTTTCGTCATACTCATTGTCACTGAATATATATACGTTCCTCGGGAAGGTATGAAATGGAATGCTCTATTTACTAGATACGGCTTGATGCAAACAAAAATATTTGTGCGTCTCTCTCTCTCTCTCTCTCTCTTTCCGCTTCGCCTCCCGGGCAAAGCATACAAGCTGCACGCCTGCTAAGATTATCCTAAGCGAACTAACAAATTCGCCTTCGTGATGCGTTGTCCATGAACGGAGTGTTCGCATGCTTTATTTATTTTGAGTTTACGCTTCGGATTTTGTCTAACTGATGGGCAGTAAGCAGTGCGTCTCACCAGATTCCATGCTGGTCCCAGCGCCTCCCTGACATTGCTTTTTTCTCTTACAGCGATTCCACAAATCAGCGAATTTAGCGCTGAGATTTCGTACAGCTGGTGAGAACATGCGCTGAGGAGCGTTAAAAAAATAATAATAAACGACTCCCTTATAGGCCAATGTTGAAATATTGGAGTGTCTCTCGAGTGGTGCTTCACCTGCATTCGAACGGTCCTTTAAATATTGCTCGAGTTATGCTGTTGGTGTTATTGTGGCTAATTGTTGGTCCTTGATTTCGTACGTTCCCCTTTGATGAGTGTGTTGTTCGCATGGAGAGGACGAGAGTACCCCTCTGCGTGTACAGTACTTTCTTTTACCACAGGATACTCTTCTTACTTTTCTAGTCACGATCGTGTAGAAGCGAGTTGAAATGATTCGGTAGCGTAGCCCATCGGTCCCGTTCTCACTTTTTAGGCGAAAGGTAAAGCATTTCGGCTCAGCAGCCACAAGCTAGAGGATTATTCAGCTCGCGGCGGTTCTTGAGGTCTGTAACGTTGGCTAAATACCAGCGCTTTACTGTTAGTGCGCGAAGAATATTAGAAATTTCTTGTTGTAAAGCCTGAAAAAAGAGAGCCTCAAACACGAGTTCCTTTTTATTTCTGTATGCCCCCGTCGCGTATACCCCTGACAAACGCACATGCTGCAAAGAAGCGTTCAAATCGACGAGAATTGAAATCTGCAAGCCCTATTGCCTCCTCTTCACGATACTCCACAAAGTAGTCAATCGCCAACGAAACATTTTATCCCGATTGGCTCGATCACAATCGAAAGAGCCCGTATGACACAAGGTATCACGGCTCTCGTAACCTGCCTAAAGCCCACGTTAATTGACAGCAAGAAGTTAAACATAATGGAACGCTTGCTGTACTCGCCTTCTAGGTGAAGGCGCTGTGATGCTGCAACTCGCTTGCAAAATTTATATGCGCCGTTGTAATTTTAAAAGTTTAGACTGCCTGACCGTTTCCTCAGCTCAAGAAAGACTACATTACGCAGCGTGTCTATGCAGTTTCTGCGCTCTGGTGTGACTCGCGATCGCAAATAAGGCACGTATGCCTCTTGTAATGCTGCTTCAGTGCAATGCCACTCCACAAAAGTGCTCCGAGAAGCTCGACGACATGGCTTATGAAAGCAAAAGAAAGACAGAAAGAAAGCAAACAAAATAATTTAAAACATTGCAACGGTATACGTTCTAGTCCTTATGAATTTCTTTTGCCCCGCAGTATGCGCCAAAGTGCCAGCCTTGTCTACAGAGAGGTCACTCATTCATTTAAGTCGCAGGAAACTACTATCAACACCTATAGCAGCAGACATGGAGCAGACGAACTACCATTCGCAAGATATCAGCCGTCTAAACGCAGCGCTACAAGAGGATCCGTACACAAGAGCGGTCCAGAAAGTTAGTAGAGCTACTGGAATAAAGCCCGATGGCGTATAGTGAAATAATAAACTGTAATTTATGGAAGTGAACCAATTTCAGGAAATCCGACGCGCTAATAGGTGGTCAGTTTTTCGGAGACAGGCTCCATTGACTTGCGCCACCGCTTCGCTGGTGACAGAGGGCGCAATTTGTCAATTTTTCACTTTTGTTTAATAGAATGTTAATGTCAGTTTTCTGGCACCACCACTGCGATCTTAAAGGTTCTAGGTATATATAATACCTGTTATTTTCTTCAAACGGTACGAGTTTTTCCTCGAAGACTGCATTTCACATTGCTTCATTGTTTCTCTATCTCCCTATGAGAATGCAGTTCAGAAGGAGGAGGCACAATGAGTGTCTGAATACGCGAGTGCGGGGAAGAAGAAAACGATGGAAGCAGTTGGCGCATTCACCAGCTTCGTGGCACAGTGACGCTGCCTGCAAAGTGGTGAGTTAGTTCAGGTTTCTTGCAATCCAGGCAGCAGAGGGGACTCTACGATTGCCCACCAGTTACTTGGCGGATAAGTTTTGCACTTATTCACGAACACTCATTTCGTTTCAGCCGATTTCTTCGCTTGGCCGCTTTCACCTGTGCTCAGTCTGGCGGCTCCAAATGTAAGTGATCTGTTTTTCAGCTGATGCAGTAATATTTTGCGACGTTCGGGATTTGAGAGACGTCGTGTGAAGAGCGCCAATGTTTCAGTAAGTGCCAGTGGGACGCCACCATGCATTTTATTGTTCGGAAACGTTCGGTCAGGACAGTTACCACTGTTCCACCTCTGGCCCTATTCGCCATACAGAAGTGGCTTAGCACGGGCAACAATCGGAGTGCTCGCATGTTTAGCCCTTTAGCATCGTGGTCGGAGCTCCTGGAGCTTTGTGAAAGTCTCGGCCATTGGAATCTTCTTGTTAAAGGACCTATCGGCGGTGTGTTTATTAGTAATTGGCACTTCTCAATCTCCCCTCCGTTTGGTGGCGCTCAGAGTCAGGTCATGCTCCGCGCGTTACCGCCACGCGTCAACCTCATGAGTCGTAACATTCTGACACTTAACAGTGTGAATTTGGTCGGTGCCGAAGGAAAAGAAGGTACAAGGAGACAGAGTGGGTGCGTCGCCATCGCGCAATAACAGAGGCACTCGTAGCCTCCGCTTCGATGCCCGCTGCGTAAGCGTAGCCGTAATAGAGTAGACTAGAAGGGGAGAGTGAGTCCGGCGGATGTCGTAGCAAGCGCCAAGAGTGATGCAAAAACGCTGAAATTGTGGCGGCGCTGCCGTTGCCTTATCCTGAAGCTCCGGCTGTTTCAGCTGCGCCGATTGGCTGAGGTGATCTCGCGCGCCCAATCGCGGTCGCCTGCTCGACGCACCGTCACTTTTGTGGTTTCCGTCGCTCTTTCACCAGTTTCTTTACAGCACGTCGGTGGAGAATAAACTAAGCGTTTCCGCCACCGAGTAGCAAAACTGAATACGGCAGAATGACACACCTGTCCAAGCTCGATGCAGCTGCGGTAGGGTCTCAGACGCGACACGCGTCTGGCCGACGTGCGGGACCGCTCATTCAAGCGAAGGCGACGGTGCCGACACCAACATTTCAATGAAGATCGCCTCATCGGGGAAACCGCGCTAGACTCACTCCCCCTATGTAGTGCACTCTAGCCGCGATCTTTCCGCACACATCATAGAGTTTCTCACTACATTACCTAGAGGGAAATCTGGCGCTGCTGCGCTGTGGTATGCATGGGAATGCCGGTATATTGTGGATTCGGATTGGCATCGTTCTTGTAGAGACAGGACACCTTGAAGACGCGCTTGGCAAATACCGTTCCGTCTGTCATAATGATTCATTTTCTACTAGAACAGCACGTGAAAAACTGTTTTAGCTTTATTATTACGCGAAAGCATGTTTTGTTTAACTATGAGAACTTGTTAATGCGTGTACGACTATATGTTACGTAAAAAATATCAGCGGGCCGCTAAAGTTGGAGGACAGACGACAAGGTTCGCGCTCGCTTTGAAACAGTTGGTCGTCTGTTCTTGCTTTTCTTCGCTTGATCATGCATCGAGGGTGAGTAAAGATGTAATATGCGTGAATGGAAACATTTTATGAAGATTTTACTTTGAGAACGCGTTATTTGTGTAGCCATATCCACGTTTTAGACGAAGCCTCTTACAACACCAGCCAACGCGAGCCTCGCAGACACATATACCGTCATTCCCATGACGGCACGGTGCCCCCTTAAGAAACTCCCATAGACGGTGGCGCCAGATTACCCTCTAGGTGTTATAGTGAGAAACTATATGGCACACATAGTAGGTATACTACTGGCAGAGTAGGGGCTTCCTAGGGGCAGAGCACGGCGAGTTTATGCCTTCACTTGTAGCCGATATCCGAACGCGCTGTATTGTAGAATATTGCTGTGTTGTGGTACGGCGTTATAGAGCAAGTATGATGCGCGAGAGGAACCCAGAACTAGCTGTGACATTAGTGGGAGAGTATCAAAAAGGAGCATGCTCCGCGTGAGGTGCTTGAGAAGGTGAGCCGCCCGGGCATAGCCGCGTGCCTATTTTTGATGCGCGTTAGCCCGATGCACTTAAGAAGGAAACATTATGGGCCCGATGGGCTGGCTCCACTTGGGAAGGGCACTAGAATTGGCAGCTGTCTTCTAGAGAGCTGTATTATTATTTCTTTTCGAAGATAATGTCTTCTTAGCAGACTTCGGGCGGATTTGGCGTATCTGGGATCCGGGTATCTTGCAACCACTTCTAAAAAAGAAAGCGCTCGGATAGGTGACTTGTAAATGTATAAACATAAAAATTGTATTAAATTATACCTTGTCATGCCCCGAACGCGTAACATTAGTCAGCAACTAAGCATACAATAAAAGAATTCATCAACGATTACGATACTCCCTAACGCGAATTTTGAGCGCAGCTGTTTAGGTGTTTCGAATTTGCGATGTAGGAAAGAATTTGATTCTGAACAACAGGGTGCTATCGGTGGTGACGCTGAGACTCTGCTCGCGTACCTCGTTTGACAGCAGCGGCAGGCGAAGCATTTCCAACGGTTGCACCACCCACTGTTCAGAAAGAAAGCGTCAACACGGGAATGCGTGGCTCGCGTGGAGCGCATTCTCTAGCGGCGGCGGCGGCGCCACAGGCGAATTAGCGCATGCACAGTGGGTCCGAAGTTCACGTCAGCGCTTTGTTTCCGCGCTGTCCGCATGCCTTTTCGCCGCCGGCGCTTCGCTTTCTTCCACGCCCTTTCGTCATAACCTCCTCCGCTCTCCGCCTCATGGTTTCGCTGCACCCTCCTCTCCGCTTTTCTCCTCGCGGCGCTTCCCTCTCCCCTTTTTTCATCATCCGCTCCGCGCTACGTTCGCTCTCGTGTTGTGCGCGTTCGTTCGGCACGTGACGCCGATGCTCCTCACAGCAACGGGCGCCTATGAGCTGCGATCTGAAAACAGGTGCAAGTAGCAAGTGCGAGTCTCTGTGTCGCTGTCACCCTATGCCGCGCCGCCGTCAAGTGCCATCTAACATAACTGCCACGCCCTACACCAGTTGGCGTGAATTGTCCGAGTTAGAACCGGAGGCATTGCAAGTGTAGGTAAGCACGCAGTGAAGAGATAGAGGTTTTAAATACGAAAGTTAAGATCAAGATCAAATACACGAATGACTAGATATAGATAGATCTAGAAACATGTAATTAAATCAAGCCGGCTAGGGGCGTATTTTCCCCAGCCCGGTTTCAAAGGAGGTGCAGTCATCATCATCATTGGTGCTTCGCTGCGCGCGCCGTCGCCGCGCACGGCCGACGGGGAGGCGCGCAAATTGAGGCACCCTACAGTTCGGGACACGAGATAGTTCGGGACAGAGGAGAAATGTGATTACTTGCACGACACTAACAATTGCAGGCACCGCGGCTTATCTGACTCATGGTCTGAGTGGCCTGTTGGCGGACCCTCATTCCGAGTCTCGAAAATTGCTAAATTGTGCGGAACGTTTAGTCCACGATATAGCGCGTTCCGGCATCTACCATTTAGCATGCTGACGCCACCTAGAGCTGGGCGCAGGCGTGCGTATGAAGGTTCAGTAGATCACTGGAGGACATTGTAAGATCTAGTCACATTGAGCAGTTATTTGAAACCACACAAGAAAATTGCAGATCCGTCATTCAATAAGCATAAACTTCTAATTTCCTTGCCCAGTATGCCGTGGAGGCCTCAGCTTTCCCTTGTAACATTCTAAGCGCTGTGTTTTCATCACACTACAGTAGCGCTGCCACACATTTGAAAAATCTTCATTTCAGGAAAAGAAAGGTTGGTCGCTGGCTGGACGTGAATGCTGACTACGGCGATACCTACCGTGAGTGAACTTGATATGACATGGCACATACTCTAGAGCATCGGATAAAGATACAATAAATGGTGTGTCGAAAGCACGACTTTCCGCCCACAAACTATCGCTCTGCTCAATACTCGCTGTCGAGCAGACATACAGACTACCTAGTTTGCCAGATGGAGTGCTGTGGACCCCTCGCATGGTACCCAGATGGTGTAAACTGAGCCGTAAACTCGATAAAACTTGCACGCTTAGAGCGAATACTATTGGCAATCCATTTGAAGATGGGCTACATTTTCATAAAGGTTCTTAATGAAGCTACGGAAGGGATTAACGAGCCTGTTAACAATGCATGCTACATCGAGAAGATTGTACTGACTTTCGGGAGGATGTTAGCGTGAGAAATCTTGGCCATTGTCAGTGGCAAAGATTGGCAGTGGCCACTGTCAGTGTGAACTCATAAAAGAGCATGCGAGTGACCAATTTGTGTACAACGTATAGAGGCGACAGCTCTGTCGATGTCCTCACACCTGATCGCGATGGTCTCGCACTTTGCTGTCGGCTGCTCGAGGCTCATACGTCTTGTTTTTTGTTGTTACATGTTCTGATGACCACAACCGTGGATTCGAAAAGACCAAGTATGGAACCAGGAGATGGCGGAAGTTCCCGCCAGCAGGGGCGGAAGAGAACTCGCTCAGCCTCACCGGAGCCGCTCAACTTGATCAGGCGCCGAAACCGTGACGGCACTATTGACTGGCGGTGGCTGGAAGAGAACGTAAGTAGAACTGGAGGCAGTGAAAAATCTTTTCGTCGGAACAAAATTATGCGCGATGTTGTCTGTATGCGCCTAGAGGTACTTGCATATTGCTGTTAGAAGTGTTGTGGTCTCACGCGTGTTAGCAAGACTGTGTCCGAGAGTTACGCAAGCGTGAGCTCGCAGTTTTCGCACAACTTTACCTGTGCGGCGTACCAGTTGCCGACGAATTACAGCGCTTCACAGGATCGATAGCGTATGGCAGTAGAACAATAGCATGTGGAAAGGACAAAATGAGAAAGTAAAAGGATGGGACGAGCGCCTAAAGATGAAATTCTGGGGTATTACGTGCCAAAACCATGATTTGATAATGAGGCACGCCGTAGGTGGGGACTCCGGGTTAACTTTGACCCCCTGCCGTTCTTTGACGTGCACGAGATGCACGGTACACGAGAGCTTTTGCATTTCGCCCCTATCGAAATGCGGCCCGCTTTGAACTCGCGACTTCGAGCGTAGCAGTACAACGCCATAGCCACTACGCTAATATGGCCGGTTTAGACGAGCGCCTGTCCGGTCGGTTTTTTTGTCCATTGCCTTTTGCTCGAGCTGTTTATCTTTTATCATGACTTGTCAACTACGCTGGAGAGGAGAACTAATTATTGGAAGGGCGGATCGGTCTGCCTGAGCTGGTATGCTCAGGCCTGCTACCTTGCGCAGGGGAAAGAGGACGAAAAAAAAAAAGAGTGATGAAAGATGATGATGAGAATTGGAAGGAAGCAATGCCTTAAAGTCTGGAGATCAGTCCGGTGATCGGCAAAAAGTCTATAACAGCCTTTGGTAGCTGCTTTTTTTCTGCTGTGGAGTTTCACGTCACAGCCAAAATAGAATCTTAATTCCGACAAACATTGCCTTCCGATGCCTGTCAGCGTAGAAGCCCGCGTCTTCCGCTGTGGCACGTATTGAGGGCAGGCGCCAAACACATGTTGCAGAGTCTCACGCACAGTTCGTGCTGTCCGCACGTCCTGTTCGAGTGGTGTCGAGTGAAGGCGACGTCGAGGTGTAGCCGGTGAAGCACACTTTATTAGCTACGCTTGACTTCAGCTGGGAGGTGAAAAGTGGTGACAGGGTTGTGATAGAAGACGGTAGGGGCGAAGCCTGAGGGAATGACATCCCTGTGAGCAGTGATACATCTTAACAGGTACAGTGATGGCGGTTTTCTTGGCGTGAAGGCAAGGAGTGGTGTGCGTGTCCAGTGAGCACTCGAAGTTGAGAAGAAAAAGGCTCACAGGACCTGTATACTTCCATAAGATGTGTTCGTGATTCCTGTATCGTGCCGAACGTCTATGTAAAAGGCAACAGGCAGAGTCATGTTGACAGTTTTGGGCCTGAAGGCGCTCCAAAGTACGAAGGCAGATCGTGCACATACTCCAGAGCACGGACATGCTGTAGAGCAGACAGTGCATAAACAGCGCCCGGCATGGCTGCAGAAGACTATGAGGGGTCCCATCTCAGTCCACGTACAACCCGAAGAACGTGTACAAAACTGGAAAGCTTTATCCGCGGTACAATGGCATGCTTCGAGCAAGGTAGGCTGCGGTCAACGAAGACAGCTTAGTGTTTACAGTGCCTTACAAAAGGGATCACTGCTCGGTCACTGAAGATCAGTTATGACATTATTGATTTCTTTGTGAAAGCAGGTACAGCACATTTCGCTGTCGATAGTTGCAGGCCTTGACGTCGCAAGTACTTTGATATTATGATTGTGGCATGTTTCAGTCTCTTGCCGGCATTTTCGGACGCGTTACCGAAGATTCCCATATGTGTATATCGTCTTCGTATGCGTATATTTTATAATGCCAGGGAGCTCAGCTCCGAGGCCAATGAGCGCAACGTTGAACCATTAGAGACCGAGGCCCACAACAATGTGGAACGCCATGGTCAACGTCTTGTCTGCCCATGTCACTGTCTGCCACCGATAAAAAATGCTCCCTTCATAAGGCGGTAAAGGATCGACGCGTACAATCAGCCATAAATACAAAAATCTTCAGGTGCATCAAGAACAACCTCAGGAAGGACGTTACCTTAAGCGCTTTTTATTTCCAAGAAAATTGCGCCCACTAGTCAACGACGTCGTCTTTCCTGTTCTAATGATGAAACTAGGTCGATGACCCTTTCTATATATGAAAGACTGGCATCTGCGGAATCCGTTCATAAAACCTGGTAAGGTAACACTTTTTCCGAGATACATTTCAGTCTTGTTTAGTTTATGTGTTCTATTTGCCGATGCAGATGGCTGGAGGGATTGACCTCGGGGAAGAAGGCTTGTATAAGCACTTGCCTGGTTTAAAAAGGGTCACTATGCGGCGGCACTTCCAGTTGTCCGGAACGACCACCGTATCTCCCGTGGAATTGCAGAACTACAGAACTTTTCACGCTTCATGGCTGAGTTGACATAGAGCAGAGTAGGTGGGGCCATAACGCCCTGGAACGAACGAGCGTCGGGAGGTAGAAATCTTAGCGTCGAGCTTATGCATAGTGAACGGCAAACCAAGACGATCGTCATAAAGCGGCGCTTACGAGTAATTGACAGTAATCGTTGGCGGCTTTCACTTAACGTCGCCCTTGCTTTAGGGCCACGGATACGGAAGGTTACAATTGTTGCGCAAGTGCCTCAAGGTTCCGTACAACCTGCCTTATTCTGGAGAGGCTTTTTTTGGGTCCAGAAAACCATGAAATTTCTTGTAGCATTGCTTGACGAGCTTGTCGGGGCGCCGAAGTACATGTCGTAGGGTTCGGCGAGAAGCAGACAAATTTGATGGTGGCTTCGCCCTCCTGCACTCTCGTTCTGCGTGGTGGTGGATTGCCGTGAAGGTTATCGTATTGCGTGTTATTCTGTCATCTGGCTTTTTGGGACGCAGACACACCTTGTATTTGCAGTTAGTGCAGAAGCAATTACAATTACTATTTCGTATATAGATTGGATGCCGCTGCAATGAGCATCCACAGTCGCCTAGAACGCTTGCCGTCTACACAATGCATTGAAGTTGCAACCATTTAAGCTGTATGCTACACACGCACTCGCCCACAAAATATTGCGGGGTGCGCGAGCGCGTGGCGAAACGGCCCTCCTACCCTTCTACCGGCTCACCCCTTGTCTTGAAAAATGCGCCTGCACGCATGCGCATTTTTCTCTAGCACCAAGTTCGGCCCTCGAGTCTGAAGTTAAAATGACGCTCATGGAGTCGCATGTTTTTATATCTTTTCTTTTTCGGGCAAGATTTCCCGGACAAACCACTCTTCAAGTACTGTTGTTAACCAGGATTTATTTTATCGAATATTGGTGATGGTCGAGCGCCACCTCTGGTACGTTCAGCATGGAATGACCAACCTATTACGGAATAATTTTTCTGCATCATAAGGAAGCCCATGAAATATGAGAAAAAAAGACATTGTGATCACATGGATGCACGCCACGAACTGCGAAACGAAAGCAAAGGCAAGTGTTTGACGTATGGGTTTCCTTTGTAGCAATTGCTACTATTGGGTGGATGTCTCATTTTCCCTTAATTACTTCTCTCCACCTAGCGGGCTTCCGCAGAACTATATCGTCAAACATTTGCCTTTGCTTCCAGTTGTTGACAAATTCGACTTCGCCCTGCCATCTGGGAGCCGCCTGGTTAGCTCAGATGGTAGAACGGCAGCCCGGAAAGGCGGTGGTCCGGGGTTCGAGTCCCGGACCAGGACAAATTTTCCTTCAACTGCGACGCCTTTCTTTGGAAGAACCCGTACGGGTTTCCTTTGTTGTGATTGCTATGATTGAGTGGATGCCTTATTTTCCATAAATAATTACTTCTCTCCAACAATTACGTCAAACACCTGAGACAGGTGTTCCTGATGCTTAACCTCTGTTTTGGAGAAGATAATATCGTCTATGTGCACGTTACAAAAGACACCTAGGAAAGGATTCAAGACTTCGTTCATTATGCTCAGAAACCATGCTGGCGAGTTCTTCCAGCCGAAATGAAGCTGGTTATACTCGTACAGATCGAAAGACGTGATAAAATCAGCGTACTCTTTTTCTGTTTCTTCGGTTAGCGGGATCTGCCAGGAACCTTTGCACATGTGAAAAATGTCGGCAACCAGCTGCCTCATATATAATCGTGTTTCTTCGGCATGGGAAATAGTATGAGTTCTGTCTAACAATTGAGAACCCTGCACTCTGTGCACAGTCTGAAAGTTGCGTCTTACTTCGGTGCAATAGTTATGGGAGAGCCGAAGGGGTGATACCGAAGGTCGGATTATGTCGGCGTCTAGCACCTCCGGAAATTCTTTCTTCAACAGTTTATTTGGCTCTTTTGATATGTTATAAGGTGATTTGTGGATGACGGTTTTGTCAGTTAGTTCGAAAGGGACCTTGTGTGAATTCGTAGCTTGTGCACAGCTTTCTATGCATACAAATTTAGGGTAGGTCGTTGCAATATCCTCCGCGAACTTGACAACCTGTAGGTTATCTTGTCTATTATTTCTCCTGTGTCTCGCTCTTTGGCCGTCCTTCCACTAAAACTGCATCGTCCCAACATACGTTGGTTTTGAGTTTCTTTATATCTGGTCTTGATGGCAGAAACTCGTACGTCACACCCTATGTCACCAATACTTCACTCTTTATGTTATGACCTTGGAACTCAATGTTTCCTGGGGTTCACTGATTATGCAGTGTAACTTTTCCATCGTCATCTTGAACCCGTAGAACTCTTCCACTACGCAGGCGACTTGCATCCACCAGCGTGGCATTTATTTGAGACACAGAAACACCACTGTCAACCAAAGCCATCATACGCTTGTTTCCCACCTTGACGGGAACTTGAAGTAGGCTAGAGCAAGTTAAATAAACAGTCTTAATTGTGGTCATGGGGTCGGACTGATCAGCCTTGTTTATCAGTTTCTGTTCTTCGGAAACTTTTGAACGTCGTTGTTCACATTATTCACCCGACCTCTGGGAGCGCGCCAACCAAGTTCTTGCAAGGTGGCTCGGTTCTCCCTGATTACGGCTTGACCAATCCGCGTCGGTCCAATTCAACTGACTTCTTGACTTAGTAGTTATTTTTTCTTGAGTAAATGGTATATCCTGAAGGCACTCCAGGAGAACGCCTATAGCTTTAGGTGATCGTATCTGCCGTTGCTTCAGGACTTAGCGTACAGTCCTTGTGTTTATAGGGCTATTACAGCAGAAGATGGAAGCATAGGCTCGGCCAGCTATAAATGGCGGCATTTCTCCAAGAAATACTCGACGAGCGAGCCCTCCTTGAATTTCAAATTAAGCGCAGTGTCTCATCTGCGTACTGGGTTGCCTCGGAATGCCTTCAAAAAATTTTCCTTCCATTGGTTCCAAGTGTCACCTTCAATAATGTGCAAGTGGGCTCATACCACTTGCGTGCAAGTGGTATGAGCCCACAGCAGGAAAAACTACGGATGTTAGTAATCTTGTCCTCATCAGAGTGCCACTTGCTCTTCCCAGCTGCACATTCATAGAATTTGAGCCAACTTTCCGGACTTGAAGACATGTTGTCGAACGTCGTGTTGCCGGCTTCTCAGTATTTAGAGAACTTATAAGCGACGTTACCAGTTTGTTCTGTTGCACAATCTGTTCCTCCTGCATCTGAAGAGCTTTCAAAACGAGGCTCACCTCATCCGTCGAAGACCGTGATACTCAGTCCTTTCGGCGCATCGGTTGAAGAACTAGTTCGTTGAAGGTCGCCAGAGGCATGTTTCACAGCACCCTTCCGACGTAGCTCAGCAGTTTCCACGGGACCGTTCTCCAAAACTAGGTTCAGAAGCTTTACAGAGTTGAGTTCACGAGGTAGTTCCACCATTGGTTCATCTTCAGCTTGGCATCTCGAAAAGATTATCTTCTCAGTGGAGGTCTCCTCAAGAAAAAATGTCAATGACATGTTGGAGTCGATTTCCAGCTGCGCCAGAATAATGTACCATTCCTAGTAAATGGACACAAATGACGTAAAGCTTTGCTGTGGAACTGGCGTCCATATTGCCTACATGTATTCCAACGTCGTTCTCCTTTTCTGCCCTCCCCAGGCTCCTGCCCTTTTTCATCTTCTATCCGAATGCTGCTACCGCGTCATGCGGCATAGTGCTGAGTAATGCCAAGGCTGAGAAGATTGGTTGTGTTCCCCACATGACGTGTTATATGCGTTATACGAACGGGTGTGCGCCACAATATACAATACTTTTGCTTCTACAGCTTGAGATAATACTGCACGAACAACACAACGCGACATCCGGAGTACAGCATGTAATAAAATAAATAGGTAACACTCAAAGTGCCTGAAACAGTCAAATTCGAGTGAGATGCAGTTTTAAGAGGAAGCTTTAGCTCAAGTGCTCCTATCTAAATACATGTAAAAGGAGAATTCGTTTTTCTCGGCAACCACTGCACCAAATTTGACAAGGTTTGTTGCATTTAAAAGACAAACTTAAAATCTAGTGACTGTTGGTTTTGAACTTTTGATTTAGATTGTCAATTTTTTATTAAAAATTGGCAAAAATCGAAAATTTTCAAGAAACGAAACTATCAAGTTTACAACTCTGTAACTTAACCACTAAAAATGATAATACAATTCTGTGAATTGCATCTAATAGTATCTCTAAAGCGGACAAAATTTATATGTTACACATGAATATAAAAAAAAATTTAATCATAGAGAAATACAACTTTTGCAAAACCGTCGTAACCAACGTAACAAATTCACGTAAGATGTAAAATGACATATTGAATTTGTCCGCTTTGAATGATCTAATGGATGCCGCTTACAGAACCGCGATATCGGTTCTTGATGCAGAGCTATGAATTTATAAACTTCGTGCTTCTATTTTTTTCAAATGGTCAAATATTTGAAAATCGTTTTAAGAAAATTCAAGCCCTAAATCGAAATTCCGCTTCCAACAGTCACTAGAATTTAACTTTCTCTTTCAAATGCGACAAATTTCATCAAAATCGGTCCAGGGGTTATCTCATAAAAACGTTTTTGCGTTTTACATGTATTTGAATTGGCCGCGTCGGAGTTGGGCCCGAGCTAAAGCTTCCTCTTAAGGAGTGATGACGGCATCTGTCGGGTTGCTTTTGGATGCGATCGCCTTGAGCACGATTTTCTAGATTTCTGATAAAAGGGATTCTAAGACAAAATCAATCAGTTTAGACTGATACAGTTTTCTTTGACAGCTTTGTTGTCAACAATTTCGCGATAATACGTCAATTATTAGAAGAGAAAATGAAGCTAAAAGTGTCATTTTTCGTAATCTCGCGCAGAAACTCCGGTATGTCAATATGATGTCACAGATTTCAACGCTTTTTTTTTTCGTACCTGGACCACGTTGGCTCAGTAAAACTTCGCGAAACTGACCGTATTCAATCTCTGGCTCCTTTAAAATTTAATGTAGACGATATTTATCATTAAAGAATTAACTGCACTCTAGCACACACTATCAAAATCTATGACGCCACCGTGAACTGGTGCGGGAATTTCAAGGCGGCGTCGCCACTTGTTTTTCGTAGGTCTCGTTTTTTTTTTGGCTTACCAAATTTCTTCTCGCAGTCAGAGAGGCGCATTTGGTATTGTGGAAGGGTAACTGACGGATACAGAAGGAATAATTGTTCTATTTAGTCTGCCTCTGTTAAATTCGCGTTGCGAAACTCGGGTTGCACTACTGTATTTTACAGTTGTTCACAAAACGACCAGATCAAGCCTGTTGCATCTGTGCACGGTGCTCGCGTAAGCGACGGTTCACACTTCGTCCGGTCGTGAAAATAACCGCCGGTATGTTGAAGCGACGCAGTCCGTTGTATACATATACACACTTTTTACACATGGAGCACCACCTTTGCCTTTGCCCCAGTCAGTGCTGCTGCACATCGATTTCGCCCGAGTCTAACATGAGCCTCCAAGTAACCAATAATTGATCACATATAGCAGCATCAGCACAAAAGTGATAAGGATGGGAAAATCATAGCGGAGTGAAGCTCGAAGAAACAAAGCAGCACAACTCGAACGCTTAGTTAATGAAAATTCTGCTGATCGAGCTGAAACTATAGGCGCCAAATGCATGCGCCGAGTCAGCCCTCTTGTCGCTTATAAACTGCAACCGAATTGGTGCCATACGCACACGACTTTGGACAGCGCCATACATAAGCTCTTACTTTGTTTACTTCTATTGTTTACTTGTGTTGGCGTTTCATATGTCAACATTGTGCATGCTGAACCTACTTCTTTATATAAGGTAGGTAGTTTTATTGCGATAAGAATTCTGTGGACACTCCAGGCGCATTTCTGCCGTTGTTGTCGCCGCGAGGAACCGTATAAAGTCCATGAGCGACAAAATCGTCGCCGCGCGCCGTTTGCTCTATGTGCGAGTGAAAGCGTGCAAGGGTGAGCTGGCGATCGCGGCTCAGTCTCGCTCACGCAACGGAGGAAAGCGGGGAGGAAGCGTGCCGTCTTCCGTCGCGCTAGGCTCCGGGGGCAGAGTATGGAGGGGGAAGGGGGAGGGGCTTGTTCTATTCCGGGCGGCCCGGATGGCCACGCGCCCGCCCGAGCCGCTGAATCTTGAAAGCCATCCGTGACGAGCAGACAGTTCGCCGTGCGCTGTGTTTTCACGGCTTAGTTCGCGTTGAAGCGAGAGGCAGCACATACGTCGATTCGCTCGCTGCTGCTGTCGCGCCTCATAACTCCAGCGCTTTGACAGCATGTTACAGCGGTCATCGAGTGAGATGTGTTCATGTCTGCTTGTGCGCGCGTGAGACCATGCTTGTTAATTTAGTTAGTATGCTTATGTTTATAACTATATACAGGCGATAAAACTAATATGCTTACTTCGTATACCTATACACCAATTGGCTAACGAAATCGATGCTGCGCCTTTTGGGCGACACTGCGGCATTTTTTTTTATTTTACACGACCATGTATTGCGAGACGACACAGTACGGCATTCGTCACTGAAGTTTTTAAACCGACGCCACACACGCATACTTATTAAGTATGCAATGTACGCGAGGTGCCCATACAGTAAGAAACGAACGTGCGAGCTCTTATGGGTAAATTCAAACAATTTCTAAGGGGTACTAAGGAGGTCAGTGGCATAGGGGTATTAACCGCTGAGCGACACCTGGGCCGTTAACCACACCTGGGCCGTTGAGAGGGGTTCTGGGGAATGAGGGGCGAATGAGATTCTTCGCCGCCACTTCCCTGCTTTTTAGAAAGTACGAATTATCGGCTGCACACTGACGAATCCAACCAAGCAATATTTGCTGCCAAGGTCGTTGGTTTGTTTTTCAGGATGGCAGTCCCATAAGTAGTCTTTCTTTATTATGTAGCCATTGCTCTTGAAGCGAGGACTGCCTTTCGTGCCTATCCTAGACGCGCAATAATGGACGATGCGCAATAGTGGACGATGCGCGGCCTCCGCGGTGCGACCCGGCTGTGGGACGCTTTTGTGCCTTGACGCCTACGCTGCGATTTCGCAGCCTTTAGGTGCTACTAAGGAGGTCGAGTGCATAGGGTTATTCACCATCGAGTGGGGCATGGGGCATAGCTCTATAATTCTTCCAGAGCTAATTCAAAAAACACTAACACAAATCTTTATTTTACACTTTCGCTTGTTTAGTTGTTCTTGGCAGTGTTCTTCCGGCGCTTCTGTCATGCGCGAGTCCATTTGATGAGGTTCCTTGTTTGCCAAGTAATGGAGCGGTGTAATACACAGGCGTACCTGTGAGGAACACCTTATTTCAATTCTATTTTGCGGGTTTACGCGCCTTTATGGCGAATGGTGGGCATTATTCAGATTTGTACTAGTAAAGGTACTTCCCCCCCCTAATTTGCATAGAAAAGTTACCTTGGGTTGGGCTTCCCCCGAAAAAAGAAATCCTGTGTACGTGCCTGAGTAGGCTGCACACTGGCAAATCCAGGAAAGCAATAGTTGATGCGAACGTTGTTGGTCTGTTTTTCAGGATAGCGGCCACGTGAGTTGGCTTTATTTTATTATTATGTTACCTCTGCATTTGAAGTAACGACTGTCTTTCATGCCTCTCCTAGACGCGCAATAGTGGACGATGCGTGGCCTCCGCGCACCCTGGGATGCTCTTGTGGGACGCTTTTGTGCCTTGACGCCTGGGCCGCGATTTTAGCGTGATAGCGGTAAGGGCCCCGTGTCGCTGAAAATTCGCTGTCGGCGTCGGCGGCGTTGTCCGTTAGAGAAAACTCATCCCGAACCGCGCAGATCCTGCGCGTGGCGCAGAGGCGCTACTGAAATAATTTCTCAAAGTTAGCCAGAAAACTCGTAAAGGACGACTTATACACAACTTACATACACGATAGCGTCGGACTGTAATTTGAATACACGAGAAAACATAACTCTGTTACGCGGAAGCTCAAGCACAAGCCACTTTTCCGGCTGCCGTTTGCGGTGTGTCCTAGTAGTAGCGTCGCGCCCAACTCGGTCCTTGCAACTATACCTACAACTTACTTCTGGAAGTGGGTATTACCGGTTGCACACTGGCAAATGCAACAACACAAAAGGTAATGCGAAGGTTGTTGGGTTTTTTTTCAGGATAGCAGCCACGTAAGGAACGCCTTCTGTTTTCATTATGTAGCCTTTGGTTTTGAGGCAAGGGCTGTCTTTCGTGCGTCTCCTAGAGGCGCAGTAGTGGGCGATGCGCGGCCTCGGCAGTGCCAATCGCCGGAGGGACGCTTTTCTGCATTGACCCCAGGGCCGCGATTTTGTAGCGAGGCCTTTTTCGATGCTCTTCCTTTTCGCACTTCGTCAAAGACCAGAGCGACCCTCCGTCCGCACTAATAATGGGATCAGCCGATCATGAATGGTGGACGATAGGAGAGGCAGGAGGTCGAACGGAAGGCATCGCTACAAGATCGGGGCTCTGTATCGCGGGGTGCGTCCTACCACAGAGCAGTTCCGTCAAAACAAGTGGCAGCTTGCGCCACTTGCATGAATCACGGTGACTTTGTAGAATTTCGGCGTTCTCAAACATACACGATGTCGCCACGGTCGTGCACCAAGATTTGAAAATATGCAAACGCCACGTAGCTGTACGGAGCCAAGACAATGTTTGCCTCGTGACTGGCCGCGCAACTGTCCGCTCGACTCACTTTGTGTGTAGGCGCGGGATTCTTTCACGCTCGTAAAATCACTTTTAAATAGCACGTATTGAGCAACAGAAAACTTTACGGGAGCTTTTCATGTTGCTCTACCATTTTCTCGTTGACACTTTTCAACTAACTATAACAATTGAGAAGTTATATAAATAATTGGGTAATTGGGTAAAAATTGTGTAAATATACGCAATTGGCGGAATCTAAAATTATATAATCACGGCATTTTAAAGCGACGGTAAAAAACATTACCTAGGTTTTGTCCAGCTACGTAGCATTTGCATATTTTTAATGTTTGCCTCAAGTTAAGTGAAACACCCTGTATATTTGTTGAGTGCTTTCACTGCGGTATATATTGGTTTGTCTCCTCTAAATATTTCAACGATAAATTCATGTATTCACCAAGTGTTATGAGAAGTATTTTTAACCTTGTGTTTGTTGCGACGGCCCACTTTTGAGAAGTATTCCGTTCCTCTTAAACTAGGCGAGTTCAAGAGTTATGGGAGGTGCATTACTGTTCTTATTCTTATTTTTTTTACAGGGCAATGTGGACAAGAGCGCGACCCAATTAACGAAGAGTTGAGAAACATTATTGCGTCTCGCTTATTTTGCTCAACTAGACAGCTGCCGATTCCACCTCTACAGTATGGTGCCACAATTATCCGAACGCCCAGACAATCACTATGTCCTCTTCTAAAGTGGCTTCTTTTATAACTCGCAATAACTGGAGCGTGACTTCTTGGAGTATAGGGCTTGTTTCCAGGGGCTCCTCCGCGTGTCACGATAACCGCAGGGTGTGGTCACATGACTGCAGGAACAGCTCAGCTGACGCATGCGTCTTTCAGCCTGGTGTAGTGGTTGCAAGCCACACAATGAACGTATCGCCGAAATTTGGACGCACTTCCCTTGGGCCATTTCTTCGTCTTTCATTTCGCGCTTCTCCTCATTCGACGCGGGATAATAAGCGTCCTTTTTCTGGTGGCAACATGCATGACCGTTGTCGAAAGATATCGCACGTAAAAAAGTGCCGGGTGACTAGTCGCGTGGCACTTCTCGTGTTTGGCGGGCTTTGTTTTAGGCTTAAAAATAAAAAAAAGAAGCAATTAAGCAACACGTATTGCGCGACAGAAAGCAGCATCGGGAGTTTTTCAGGGAGATCGCCAATTTTATCACTGACCTTTTTTGCTCTCAATATTGAACAGCTGATTAAATATTAATAAGTAATTGTGTAGTTGGGTGAAATATAAAACATAATCTGACGTTATCCAGGCGCCGGCGAACAACATTACATGGTTCTGTCTAGATACGTGGCGAGTGCAGATTTTTTAAAATTTTGGCAGAAGTGGGTACCCACTACATATATTTCATAGATAAGTGTTCCTGGCAACTGTAAGGTATTTGAGGAAATTCACGTTGAAGTATACCACCGATATTTCGAGCAGGGACCGGCCTTTGTCAAGAATGGCTTTACGGGCGCAATGACAGCTGTTTTAACACTTCAGGTAGAGCATTGGTTTAGGATTGCGCACTTAGTCGGCAAACAAGAAGTTCTCGGTTGTCTTTTTTTCATTTGTTTACAACTTCTTCCTTGCAAACTATTTGCGCAATGTTACCACAATATATATATATATATATATATATATATATATATATATATATATATATATATATATATATATATATATCTGTGATGTATAGCCACGATCATAACGAGCCAGCATATAGTGACACTAAGGAAAGCATAGGGGTTAAGCATTTGTAGCTTTCAGTGAAGTTAATAAATGATAAATCGATGCAAATGAAAGTGGATGAAAAAAAAAACTGGCTGCAGGTGGGATGCAAACCCACGTCTTCGGATTTAGCGGGCGATGCCCTTACCAACTGAGCTACCGCGGTGCTGTTCTCCCATTCATTTTCGTGGCCATTTACTCAAGTGCACTAGAACTAATCCTGAGAGTGCTAGCGACGCCACCACCGTGGCAGTGCTTGTAGAGCACCTACCACAGGAGTCACGTAGTAGATAAACCCTTTCGTTGGAAGGCAACAAATCAACAAACCCTCGCATGCTGCCTAAAGGCACCAAAGCTGTACAGGGCGATTATTTTTAAGCTTTACGGAATTTTTAAAGGTAGCCTGTTGCAGATAACTTAATTCTAGCCCTTGAGCTGGATTAGTCAGACAGGCGGAGATTACTTGCACGAGAAGTGAGATACGTATACAACCAATTAAGAAATACTCACTAATTACCTTCTGAATGAATTACTTTATGGGAACTGTAATTTGCGGGAAGAACGGGGGTTAACCGAGGGGCCCGATTTTTATGAATCACCATAAGAAGCCAAAAAGCACTGACATGAAGAAGAACATAGGCTAAATTACTTGTGCTTTATAAATGAAATAAAGAAACGATCAATTAAAAAAAAACAAAAACTTGCCGCAGGTAAGGAACGATCCCACAACCTTCGCATGCGAAGTTTCTGGGATCGTGCCGCTCCTGCGGCAAGTTGTTTCTACACCCACTTTCATTTCCATTAATTTATCGTTTCTTTATTTCATTTATTAAGCACAAGTAACTTCCCCTATGTTGTCCTCGGTGTCAGTGCGAAGGTTGTGGGATTGTTCGTTACCTGCGGCAAGTTGTTTTTTCATCCACTTTCATTTCCATTTATTTATCGTTTCTTTATGTCATTTATTAAGCACAAGTGATTTCCCCTATGTTGTCCTTTGTGTCAGTGTTTGTTGGCTTCTTATGATATTGTAATTTGCGAATTCTAACCGGCCAGTTTGCAAGGCGTATCTATTTGAAATGAATTTCCAGAATGGCGCCAGTTTGGAGATATGCGCCATCAAACTAGCCGTAAAGATGCACTGTTGTTCCGCCTACTTGGTTTGCAAAACGCCCTTTCATGCATTGAAGCACGAAAGTTACTGAAACGAGCTCGTATTTCGTTTCACACTTTGGGTAACAATATCTCGAAACTGGTGTCATCCTGGAAGTTCATTGCAAGTGGATACGTGCAAGTTCACCGGCTACAATTCGTAAATTGCAACATGTGCCGTAAAGTAATTAATTTAGAAATTTATTAGTGCATTCTTGTTAATTAGTTGAATATGTGTCTCCGTTTCTCGTACCAGTAATGTCCATCTCTTGGAATAGTCCAGGTCAAGGAGTAGAATTATCTGCAATAGATGATTTTTTTTTAAAATCCGTAAAACTTAAACATGATCAACCCGTATATGTCAACCGTAGCTGAAACCTTTCATGAGTGTTGACATTCGGCAGTTACTCCAATTTGGCAAGCCCACAGTTTCCAGAGGTTTTCTTCAGATTACATACATTCGGGGCTGCTGCTCTCCGTCTGTGAATCCACTTTTTCCACAGTGGAGAGCTCGATGAAGAGTATTCTCCCACATATAATATTGTTCCTACGACGAAGAGTTTAAGGGGGAGGCGATATTGATCTCGAATTGGGGTCACGAATAGTCGTCGCCATTCTTGCCGTTCATTTTGACTTACTCTATTCTTTGTCGCGCATGTGTGCGTTTTTTCTTTCTTTTCTTTTTTTTTTGTCTGCATGGTAACGCGAACACGACCTACAGTTAGGCTTGTTTCAGGAACCTGCCCCTGGTGACCGAAGTTCTGGAACGAATCCAGGTGAAATCGTGGACCTGGAAGCGCCATCGACATCGCATGGCCAGGGTAGCCTCTGGAGAGAGCCTTCTCCACCTCCAAAAGAGCCTGCACAGCTACCTGTGGGTGTCGCCACAAGGTTCTTTCCCCCGTGGTCGCTCATCGATCGGTAATGCAGTTTCTTGAAATATGCCTCTTAGAAGTTGCATGTTTGTAATCATTCTTACATTAAAGGGTTCTTTAAAGAAAAAAGAGGCAGGTTTAGATTAACACAAATATTCATTTTTTTTTTCAATTGAATTCACTATATTTACTAGATAGTTATGGATGGTCACCTTAGCTGAAAGCTACAGCTTGTCGGAGGCCCAAGTAGACTCTACAAGGCAGGCACAGTGAAGGCGAATGTAAGATAAAAAAAAAATTGTTCGAAGAACAAAGAAACTCGCAATACAAGAAAGTCACGCAGAAACTCCTCTGGGAGTTGTCTAAGAATGCATGAGCACTGTGCCACTTGCTCTCCTCCACGCAGCCCGGTGTCATTATCAATGTTATGAAGCTTGATCCGACCAGTAATAACGACAGCGCTGCGGCGACACAAACTGCTTAGGGCGCCGGCGCAAGATGACTTGATTACGCAAGAATACCACTGCAGGTGGCGGCGCCAGGTGCACTGATGACGTTCCGGTCAATATAAGCCGTTCTTCAGCGCCTTATCCATCCGCGTCGAACCATTATGAACAAGGATCAAGCGTACTGCGGCGGCGGCGGCGCAGGGCGTGGCCGCTGTTACGTTTCGCCTACGACGCGCTGTATAGCCGGCGCGGATGCAACGGACGCCGGGGCCTCATTCAAAGCGCCGGACATTTTGGCTCGTTCAGCGCTGCCGCGACGCCTCCCCGCCAAGCGCGTCCAGGCATGTTTCGATGCCACGTGTATTCGTGTGTGTGTGTGTGTGTGTGTGTGTGTGCGTGCATGGTGGTGCCCACGCTTGTCAAAGCGCGGCAGCCGGGGAGAGGAGCTCCCCAAGTGTGAAGCGAGGAGGTCTGAGCGGCGCCGGCTCGGCGGATGCGTCACTACACTCGTCTCAACATGTCTCTCAGCGTGTCTCTCAGCGTGTCCGTGGCGCCGTCACGTGCGCCTGTGACGAGGCGTTCCTTCTTGCCCTCGACTCCGAGAGTATAAAAGCAGCTGCTCCCGGACGACAAGAGAGAGGCTCCGATTTCTTCTGTTGAGTAACGTGCTCTCCCGTCTCTCCACTTCGGTCGACCTGACCGGCCGCTCTTTTGCGATGCTAGAATAAACAAGTTGTTCTGTTAGCAGTCGACTCATGCTTTGCTCGGACCTTCGAATGCTTCCAGTTGTGCCCCAGGCCGCCAGGCCAACGCTACCCTTGGGGCTTGCGACCCATCTGCAACAACTGTCTGCCAGCGGTGAGATCGCGACAACGGAGGCCAGCAGCGAAGATATGCGGTTGACTGTATGCTGAGCAGCACAACGACCATCCGGGAGCAGTGCAACGAGCCCTGTGTGATGACTGGTTGCCTGCAGCGGAACGACTGCGTTGAACACTTGGCTGCGAGGTTTGGTGAGTGCGGGACTTTCTTCTTCTGAGTTTTGCCAGGCTTTTGTTAGTGTCAGAAACAGAGCTGGTAATTGTGGTTGTCGTTGTTGCCGGGTTAGTTTGCGGCAAGACAATAGTAGGCAGTAGAGAAAGCAGCATTCAGAGCAGCCATGGATTTGAAGTCGTTGCGCAAACCGAAATTGCTGGAGCTTGCAAGAGAGTTGGGTCTGGATGTCTCAGACAAACTCAGAAAACCAGAACTGCTAAGGGCTATTCTCGAGTTGGAAGCTGAGGATGACGAGCTGTCGGAATGCCTTGAGACCATTGAGGAGAGGGAGACGGCAAAAAGACAGGAGCGCGAACTTAAAGAGCAAAAAGAGAAACAGGAGCGCGAACGAAAAGAACAAAAAGAGAAAGAAAAAGAAGAGCGCGACCACGCTTTGGAAATGAAGCGTCTCGAGGTAGAGATGGAACGCGCTCGTAATGGAAGTCAGGCACACGGTGCAAGAGAACGAGTATTGTTCAAAATGACTGACCTGATGCGGCCGTTTAAGCTTGGAGAGGACATTGGTTTGTTCCTGATTAACTTTGAGCGAACGTGCGAGAAGCAGGGGTTCTCTCGGGAAACGTGGCCACAGCGCTTGCTCACTTTGTTACCCGGCGAGGCGGCCGACGTAGTCGCTCGCTTGGAGAGAGAGGAGGCAGAGGATTTCGACAAAGTGAAATCGAGTCTGCTAAAAAAGTACAGGCTGTCAGCGGAGGCGTTCCGTCGGAAGTTTCGGGAAAATGAGAAAGGCAGAAGTGAGTCATATACAGAGTTTGCCTACAGGCTTATGTCAAACATGCAGGAGTGGCTCAAAGAAGAGAAAGCGTTTGGTGACCACGAGAAAGTTCTGCAGTGTTTCGGGCTGGAACAGTTTTATAGTCGGTTGCAACCTGAGAACGTGCGGTACTGGGTCTTGGATAGGCCAGACGTTAGTACGGTGGCTAGAGCCGCTGAGCTAGCCGAGGAGTTTGTGACGCGTCGGGCTCGCGGAGCTAAGGACGGTCAAAAGGGTGAATTTGGCTCCAAGTTTGAGAGGCCGAAGTTCACACCCATGAGAGCAAGGGGGGACACACGTAGTGCGGATGCGAGTCAAAGCAGTCCGACCGAACGTAAGGAGACGGCGGCAGCCGAAGCCGAACGCAGAAAGCGGTTCGAGACGAGGCAAGTGCGCGTGTGTTATACGTGTCAGAAGCCGGGTCACTTTTCGGCGCAGTGTCCAGAAACAAAAACAAAAGTCGTGTTTTTGTCATTATGCAGCACTGACGAGAACATGAAGCTTCTCGAGCCTTACATGCGAGACCTCCTCGTGAACGGGAAAGAGTGCCGAGTGCTTCGCGATTCCGCAGCTAAAATGGATGTAGTTCACCCCTCTTACGTAGAACCCGATATGTTCACGGGCGAGTGCGCATGGATCAAGCAAGCCGTGGAAGCTCATAGCGTGTGTCTGCCCGTAGCAAAAGTTCTTATTGAAGGACCTTTCGGAGCACTTGAGACGGAGGCGGCAGTGTCATCTATGCTGCGCCCCTAGTACCCGTACCTATTCTCGAACAGGTCCGATCACCTCCTGCGCGAGAAAGGGCTTTTGTTTGGTGAGGCTAGCGTTCAGGCCTTAACCAGATCGAGAGTTCGGGAGCTCGCTGCAAAGGCGGTAGTTGCGGGGCCGACGTTGTCGAACAATGAGAAAGGGTCGGAGGCGCAGCAAGCTGATATTCAGAGCACGTCCGAACTGAAGAAAATTGAGCCTGTAGCGTTGAAGGCACCAGATACTGGAGAGGAAATGGCCGACACGGGAAAGTTAGAAGAGCTATCTGCAGATTTGCTCATCGCGCCTACGTCAGACGGACTTGATAGGTTGCTAAAAGTCAGCCGGTCGGCTTTGATAGCCGAGCAAAAAAAGGATGGCAGCCTAGAAAACCTACGCTGCATTGTCAAGGAAGATATCGCCAAGAAAAATGCTCGTTTTGTGGAAAGAGGTGGGGTCCTGTACCGGAAGTATATAGACCGCAGGGGAGTGGAGTTCGATCAGCTGATCGTGCCTCAGTGCTACCTTCAGGATCTGTTGCGCTTGTCGCATGGGGGTTCGTGGTCCGGACACCTAGGAGTTAAGAAAACTAAGGACCGTCTCTTGCAAGAGTACTATTGGCCAGGGTGTTTTCGGGACGCAGACCACTTTGTGAAGACATGAGACACCTGTCAGCGGGTGGGCAAACCAGGGGACAAATCGAGGGCGCCGTTGAAGTTAGTACCTATCATTACGGAGCCTTTTAGACGGCTCGTTATTGATACAGTGGGACCTCTGCCGGTAACAGCCACGGGGTACATACACATTTTGACTGTGATCTGCCCTGCGACAAAGTTCCCTGAAGCAGTGCCGCTTAAAGAACTCAGCTCAGTTGAGATAGTCAATGTACTACTGTCCATATTTGCGCGAGTTGGTTTTCCTGCGGAAATCCAATCAGATCAGGGCACAGTGTTTACTAGCGCTTTGACGACAGCCTTTCTCGAAAGGTGCGGGGTAAAGCTGTTACACAGCTCAGTGTACCACCCCCAGTCGAATTCCGTTGAGAAGCTCCACTCCGTCATGAAGCGCGTGTTGAGAGCATTGTGTTTTGAACATCAAACTGACTGGGAGCTGTGTCTGCCTGGGGTGATGTTTGCATTACGGACCGCGCCGCATGCGGCTACGGGGTTTTCGCCAGCTGAGCTGGTGTACGGTCGCTCGCTGCGGTCTCCGCTTCGCATGCTTCGAGAATCGTGGGAAGGCAGGGGCGACGACCCAGTCGTGGTGGAGTACGTGCTTAGGCTTCTCGAACGCTTAAGAAGGGCACAGCAGTTGTCAGGTGAAGCAATGGCAAAGGCCCAGCAGAGGGCCAATGTTTATTATGATCGGACAGCCAGGGCCCGTCGTTTTGAGCTGGGCGTTGAGGTCATGATATTGCGCACATCGCTAAAAAACAAACTCGACGTGCAGTGGGAGGGCCCAGCACGGATTGTTCAAAAACTGTCGGACGTTAACGACGTGGTGAGTCTGCCAGGAAAACGGAAAGCACAGCAAGTTTACCACTGTAATCTGCTCAAACCCTATAAGCAACGGGAAGCAGTGGTGTGTATGATGGTAAACGTTCCCGAAGAGCTTCTGGTCGAGCTTCCGGGACTAGGCTCAGTGACGAACAGGGAAGACACCGATGAAGTCATTAGTGACTTAATCAGTAAAGCACCGCTGTCGCCTGAGCAGAAAACCGAACTACACCAGCTCTTACAAGAGTTTCAAGGTCAGTTCCCTGAGAGGCCTGGTAGGACTTCTGTCCTTACTCATGATATAGAACTTACCTCCCCAGAGCCAGTACGATCCAAGGCGTACCGGGTGTCACCCCGCCAGCACGATATTATGGAGGCTGAGGTAAAGAAAATGCTACAGCTCGGTGTTATTGAGGCGGGTGAGAGTGATTATACCTCCCCTTTGATTTTAGTTGAGGTACCGGGCAAGGAACCTCGTCCTTGCGTCGACTACCACAGGCTTAATTCCATCACTAAGGATCAAATTTATCCGATCCCTAACATCGAGGAGCGCCTTGAGAAAGTTAGTAGCGCTCAGTTTATTTCCACCCTAGATCTTGTCAGGGGTTATTGGCAGGTTCCACTTACAGAAGAGGCTAGTAGTTATGCGGTGTTCATTCCACCAATGGGGACATTTCGTCCTAAAGTTTTGCGTTTTGGTTTGAAGAACGCGCCATACTGTTTTTGAAGCCTCATGGATAAAGTGTTGCGGGGACAGCAAGAATTCGCTTTACCGTATTTAGACGACGTAGCGATATTCTCCGCATCCTGGTCTGAGCATATGGCACACTTGCGGGCAGTGCTAACCCGCCTGCGCGAAGCGGGCTTGACAGTCAAGGCTCCCAAGTGCCAGTTAGCACAGGCCGAGGTTGTCTACCTCGGTCACGTGATTGGACGGGGTTGTCGCCGCCCCTCTGAAATAAAGGTGGCCGCTGTGCGAGACTTCCCGCAACCGCGCACGAAGACCGATATTCGGTCGTTCTTAGGTGTCGCCGGCTACTATCAGAGGTACATCCCCAGGTACTCTGATATCGCGGCTCCCCTGACGGATGCTCTAAGAAAAACAGAGCCGCAAACAGTCGTCTGGGACGAGACAAAAGAAAAAGCTTTTAGCGCCCTAAAGAGCGCCCTAACAAGCCAGCCTGTGCTACGATCGCCAGACTACACAAAAGGGTTCGTTGTTCAGTGCGATGCTAGTGAGCGAGGCATGGGCGTTGTACTGTGCCAACGGGAAAATGGAGAAGTGGAACACCCCGTCCTGTATGCTAGTCGTAAGCTGACCAGTCGTGAGCAGGCGTACAGCGCCACCGAGAAAGAGTGTGCGTGTCTCGTGTGGGCCGTTCAGAAATTGTCATGCTACCTAGCCGGCTCGAGGTTTATCATTGAGACGGATCACTGCCCTCTCCAATGGCTGCAGACCATCTCTCCCAAAAATGGCCGCCTCCTGCGCTGGAGCCTCGCTTTGCAACAATATTCCTTTGAGGTGCGTTACAAAAAGGGGAGTCTCAACGGTAACGCCGATGGCTTAAGTCGAAGCCCCTAACGTAGACATCAGCCTCAAAGTTGTCTGTTACTGATGTTTTTCTTCCTGAGGCAGGATATTTAACATATTGCTTTTGTTTAGTGTTTCAATGTCATGATGTGCTTTCTAGTGCAATTTTCCAATTGGTGGACGTGTTCTGGGTGCTGCTAGACTACTGTAAGGAACTAGGCAGTAGTATCAAAGGGGAAAGAGCCTGGCAGGGCTTAGTGAGGGTTGTGTCGTGCTTGCTGACTAAGCGGTTGAGTTTCGGCGTAGTTCTAACGCTTGCTGGGAACGAGAACAAAAATGGCAACTCTCCCGAAGTCACTTTGCAGTGTCCTGTCTGAACCTGAACATGAGAACGAGACCTTCTCGGTGCGCTGCGCTCAAGAAACGCCGAGGGACGACCGACTTCGGTTATGAGCATCATCGAGCGACATCCCTCCGGACAGCGGATGCAGTCCCCTGACCATCGGGATCTCCTTCCCCCGGCGGGGCGGTCTGTTACGTTTCGCCTACGACGCGCGGTATAGCCGGCGCGGATGCAACGGACGCCGGGGCTTCATTCAAAGCGGCGGACATTTTGGCCCGTTCAGCGCTGCCGCGACGCCTCCCCGCCAAGCGCGTCCAGGCATGTTTCGATGCCACGTGTATTCGTGTGTGCGTGCGTGTGTGTGTGTGTGCATGGTGGTGCCCACGCTTGTCAAAGCGCGGCAGCCGGGGAGAGGAGCCCCCCAAGTGTGAAGCGAGGAGGTCTGATCGGCGCCGGCTCGGCGGATGCGTCACTACACTCGTCTCAACATGTCTCTCAGCGTGTCTCTCAGCGTGTCCGTGGCGCCGTCACGTGCGCCTGTGACGAGGCGTTCCTTCTTGCCCTCGACTCCAAGAGTATAAAAGCAGCTGCTCCCGGACGCCAAGAGAGAGGCTCCGATTTCTTCTGTTGAGTAACGTGCTCTCCCGTCTCTCCACTTCGGTC
The DNA here is from genome assembly GCF_050947875.1 of Dermacentor variabilis. Lineage (NCBI taxonomy): Eukaryota > Metazoa > Arthropoda > Arachnida > Ixodida > Ixodidae > Dermacentor > Dermacentor variabilis. Next base: position 22,564,182 of record NC_134568.1, on the reverse strand, counting down.
GACCTGACCGGCCGCTCTTTTGCGATGCTAGAATAAACAAGTTGTTCTGTTAGCAGTCGACTCATGCTTTGCTCGGACCTTCGAATGCTTCCAGTTGTGCCCCAGGCCGCCAGGCCAACGCTACCCTTGGGGCTTGCGACCCATCTGCAACACCGCGCGGGTCCCTATCATGAAAGCGATCTGCGATGGGGGCAAAGTGCACGGCGAACGCTGATAGCTTCGTGAGCGCTTTGTTCACTCCGCTTAGTTCGCGTTTGAGCGAGAGGCAGCACGAAGATGAATTCGCTCGAAAAGCTATCGTCTTACGGGACGGACGGACGGAGGGGATTTTCTCGTTGGTTGAGCATAGAAATGCTTACGCATTTAAAAGAGTAGTGCGTACATCTTCAAAAATAAAAAAAAATAACATGAATAACCACAACCGATTTGGGCATGTATAAGGCTTTCTTGGGTTTGTACAAATCCCTCGTCCCTTTAATTTTCCACGGCTCAATACGACGGTTTAGTCTACTAAGTTAGAGCTTATATTCAGCTTTTCTATTCCCTTCAAACAACGGTGACCTACGCAAGCTTTCGGACTATCGTCCCGTTCCTAGTGCTCCTCCTTGGCTACCACTGCCCTCGTTGATATATGAGAGAATGTCAAGGTCCTTTTCTCCCTCTTTGATTTGCCAACTGGTGGTAATATGAAAGCGTAAGCTTAGGTCAATAACCAAGCAAATGTCATCGGTTACGACTACGACGTCTTCGTCGTGGTACTGTTGCATATTGAAATCATTTGCCACGCAGTTACATTGCATGCGCAAAAAAATAATTCTGCGCGCATCCTCACTGACCTTGGAGCACTGCACCACGACCACGCTCCGGACAGAAGTCAGCACCGACAGTGAAAATGGCTCGGTCCGGCTAAGAAAACCCGCGAGTGTCGAAAGTTGAACGTAGTTTGTGGTTGCGGTTGGATTTATTATCCCTGGAATAGTTGTTAGAAGTACAGTACCTTACGCGTGTTCTTCTTTCTTACTATCAGAGAGCAGGAATGCAGCGGTGTAGGTTCGAGCGCTAACAGGGATAGCCTATATAATCCGAGATTACAAGGAAGAAATGACATTTGCGCGGGCCATGTATAGTGCGTGGAACAGATTACCAGTCGACTGTTAGAGTTACAGAATGGATGCAAGGGGAATGGAAACTCAGTCGATAACGGCAGATGATTAGCGCTGGTGTGGTCACCTTAGGAAGTTCGCAGGCTGCCGCTGATCCCACCCACGTCCCTCTGTCGCAAGTACGGACCGCCAACACCGTATAATGTACTGAATTTTCGCCTAGAAGGCAGCCGGAAGCTGATGACAAGCGCCTCCAGGAATTTTCTCCTTAAGTTCCTCAGAACGGCATTCATAACGCCTGTACACAGCGACGGCATTAGCGACTACGTGCCCCTTGCATATAGACTTGGCGTGCGCTTTATTCACCACTATTACCGCCTAACCGGCCGTGCGGGACAGCCTCGACGTGTTTTGCGCGTGCGCGCTGTGTTCGTGAGAGACAGTGAGTGCATCTGTCGCACGAGTCGACAACCAACTATCGTACTTTCCAAAAGTTCCCTTTTGTGTCCGTTGCCGAAATATTATGCTCATCAGGTCATGAAGGTCATTGTAAAAGAAGTGCTTTCAAGTTCTTTCTTCTTTTTATTCGTGCGCATGTAGTTTTGTACCCTAAATGTCATCATCGTCACTTTCTCCTTTCGCACTTCGCCCAATGTTAGGAAGCTGCCTTCCCCCCTTAGAACGGAGTGGTTCAGGCCAACTCATCAACGTTTTATTTGTAATAAATCACTCTATGCACATCTATTCCTACCGAGTGTATCAGTGGAGCCTGAACCAAACCTTAAGAAATAGAGTGCTACACATCCGACGAATGAAACTAACGGCGTATTGTGTGTAGTCGTCTTGATTGGCTCAAATAAATGAATTTTGCATCGCGAACTGTCAGCTAATCAGTTACATTTCATTGAGCAACTTTTTAAATATTTGTTCCAGAGAATAAGTCGCATTTGGGTAGTCGTTGAGCGCGCTGAGGAACAGCTAATAATATTGTTTTCATGGCGTTAATTTTTATCTTCTTTTCTCCGCGCTCTGTAGCAAGCTCGCGAAACGTGACGTCACTGCGAGATTGCGTGTCTGAATTAAAAAAAAGAAAGTTAAATTCCGAGGGCTTACGTGTCAGAACCACCAGTGATTATGAGGCACGCCGTAGTGGGGGAGTCGGGATACGTATGGAATTGCAGCCCTCTCAATCGTATTTCAATAAAGCGAAGCCCGCATGCACGTCGAAATCCGAAGAGCGTGTTCGCATGCGTGTTTAGCGGAGGCCTATGGCTTATCATTTAGAACCGCCACGGATTTTAATCTTCAGAACCACGGAGGAAGGAAGGAACTAGAAGGGAGCATCGTCCAACTTGATTGAAGCCAAACGAGTCGGCTGACAACGGGATCGACACGTCATACCGCGGTGTAGGGTTTGGTGCTCTCGCTTTAGAAGCGGGGTGTGGGGTGTGGGGGAGGGGGCAGGCTGACGCAGAGCAGCCGAACGAGTGCCTCAACGAATAAAGAACTACCGGGAACCAAACATTCTCAGTGAACACGCAGTCTTTAACGTCACGTGTTGGGCAAACTTTTCAAGGGAAAAAGTGAAGGGAATGGCTTCACGGAGAGTTGGCTTGCCAAGGCTGGCTGCGAGATGGAATGATTCCTCCTATTTCATTTTCTTCCTCAATGCTCTGAACAAATATGAAGACGGCATAGGCGCCAGCAACGGGGGGGGGGGCGGAGGTACCCCCTCCGGAATTTCCCAGGGGGGCTGGCAACCCCCCCCCCCGGCGTTGCCAAAGCCGCCTCCCCACACACTCACACACCCAGAGCTCCATTATCAGAGCTTTGTCACCGGCACCATTTGAGGTTTATTTTGACTTGTGTCGACCCTTTCACTTTAAATTTTATTAGGGCTAATAGCTTACTACATTGTTGTTGGCGCGGACGTGCACGGCTTTGAGTCATACTTTCGCTAGGACTCCATCATTGAGTCCTAGCCTACGCACGGATGTTCTAGCATTTATGGCCTCAAACCCTCATGCTAGCATGCGGGGACGTGGCTGCCCAGGTACCAATTTCCAAGTCATCAGTTTGGAGGATTCTAAATGACGGCCTTTCCACCGTACCACCTTAACCAGCACCAGTGCTTGGAAGATAGGTACCTGTAGAATCGTCTAGATTTCTCGAATTGGGTCCTCACAAAAGCCGATGAGTCGCCAGACTTTTTGAGCAACATCATGTGCACAGATGAAGCCAATTTTCGCAGAAACGCCTAGGCAAATTTGCATAATACACACTATTGGAGGCACCAGTAGGAGTGGTCGCTCAATGTGTGGTTCGTAATTTAGGCCGGTGCTAAAATCGGCCCCACCTTTGATGACACACTGGCTGGACAGCCTTACGTGGACGAAATCGTTGGAGTGGGGGATGAGTTTCTCAGCGAAGTCACTTCTTCCACTTCTGTGGTATCAGCAATATGGAACACCAGCATACAGCAGCAGCCGAGCAATAAACTGGCTGGATGCGACTTTCATGCGCAATAGATTGGAAGCTACGGGCCTGTGAATTGGCCGGCTAGGTCATCTGACCTCTCTCCACTAGATTTCATTCTTTGAGGTTATGTGAAATATCGTGCTTATATGATCGAGACGGACGTCAGATTAGTTCAAGGCAAGGATAACGGACGTCTGCCGTAGAATCCCAGCGTCGGCGATCAAGAAAGCCACTGAAGATGTGATAAAGTGGACTCAGTACTGTGTAGCTACAAAAGGAGACCTATTCGAACATGTTCTCTAGGCAGCACCTGGTGTTCAACGGAGCTTACGAATTCATAGATAATACACACTGAAATCTGATTGTTCATTTTTTTTCTTTTTTTTTTTGCAGACAGTTCTGCTCATTTAGAAGTGCTATATTTACTTTCGTGAACGCATCGTTTTTGCCCTTTCTCTACCGTTGGTCGCTTCCCGGTCTGTTTATTTCGCTTTCATTTTTCGACACGAACCTCTTTTTGCAGCACGTGTACCCACTTTCATGAAAAATAAAATGGTCACTTTAATTTGGCTTTGGTCCGAAGCAACTTTCTGGCGCGAAATTAGCTTCGCGCCCACTCTTTCGATGCGGTGCGAGCAAAGCCAGGATTTTAAAACCTTCTGTGCCTAGTATACCTTGCTTTTCTGATTTCAAGCGTGATGAGAGCGGCGTTTCGGCCGCGTTATCAAGGGGCTTTTGTTATCAATGGGATCAGTCGGCCTTGAGAGACGGGTAATAAGTGTAACGTAAGAATGAGAGGAAGGAATAGTTGCGAGGCCGCGGAACCTGCTGTCGATGCTCGTTCCGTACCGTTATCAAGGTGATGCGCTGTCTCTTCGTGTTTGCGACAGGCAGTGCAGTTGCTTTCAATAAGGTTATCTGAGAGCGCTGCTTTATGATGCGGGTGAGAACGCACTCACCAGGTATTTTTCATATTTCGAGAGGTTTCTTTGCCAGTCGGAAAAGATTGTACGCAATTATTTCGTCACTGAAAACACCGCAGTTAGATGTCATTTTGGGGTGCCTCATTGAGACTTTGATAGTTACGACAGTACTTCTCGAGTTAGATAATTAATTGCAATTGCGGGATTGAATCTCAATACCGAAAGAATTACTGGCAGCTATCCACTGTAACGAAAACAATATGCACTAGGTTTTCTTCCAGTAACGCAACTGCTCTTTTTTAAGTCTTGGTGCATGATAGTTGGGGAACACTGTATAATTCGTCCAGTAACCGAAACAACGGCAAGCCGGATTCACTCGAAATCAGAATCAATAGCACTCATGCGCCGCAGCGCTTTTATACTCGGACTCATAGAAAAAGAAAGAGAGAGTGGGAGAGAGATACTGCAGTTTCGCCGGCAAGGCGAAGCAGTATTAGTGATAGCCAAGTATGCGACAATTACACGAAGGAAGATTTCACCACCGAGAGCGCACAGGCTGTGAAATCGAACTGTTTCCTACTATGAGGTCTTGTATACACTGATATAACGCCGTCACTTCAGCAATCAAATCTTCGAGCTACGCCCACTGCAGGGCAAAGGCCGCTCCCATACTTCTCCAACTACCCCGGTCTTGTGCTAATTGTGGCCATGTCGTCCCTGCAAACTTCTTAATCTCATCCGTCCACCTTACTTTCTGCTGCCCCCTGCTACGCTTCTCTTCTCTTGGAATCCAGTACGTAACCCTTATGACCATTGGTTATCTTCCCTCCTCATTAGATGCCCTGCCCATGTCCCCCATTTCTTTTTCTTGATTTCAACTAAGATGTCACTAACTCGCGTTTGTTCCCTCACCCAATCTACTCTCTTCTTATCCCCTCTTAACGTTACACCCAGCATTTTCTTTCCATAGCTCATTGCGTCGTCCTCAATTTAAGCAGAACCCTTTTTGTAAGCCTCCAGGTTTCTGCCCCGTAGGTGAGTACTGGTAAGACACAGCTGTTTTACACTTTTCTCTTGAGGGATAATGGCAATCTGCTGTTCATGATCTGAGAATGCCTGCCAAACGCACACCAGCCCATTCGCATTCTTCTGATTATTTCAGTCTCATCATCCGGATCCGCGGTCAGTACCTGCCCTAAGTAGACGTATTCCCTTACCACTTCCAGTGCCTCGCTACCTATCATAAACTGCTGTTTTATTCCCAGACTGTTAAACATTACTTTAGTTTTCTGCAGATTAATTTTAGACCCACCCTTCTGATTTGCCTATGCAGGTCAGTGAGCATGCGTTGCAATTGGCCCCCTGAGTTACTAAGCAAGGCAATATCATCAGCGAATCGCAAGTTACTAAAGCATTCTCCATTAACTCATATCCCCAATTCTTCCGAATACAGGTCTCTGAATACCTCCTGTAAACACGCTGTGAATATCATTGAAGAGATCGTATCACCCTGCCTGACGCCCTTCTTTATTGGGATTTTGTTGCTTTATTTATGGAGGACTACGGTGGCTGTGGAGCCGCTATAGATATCTTCCACTATTTTTACACATGGCTCGTCTACACCCTGATTCCGTAATGCCTGCATGATTGCTGAGGTTTCGACTGAATCAAACGCTTTCTCGTAATCAATGAAAGCTGTATATAAGGGTTGGTTATATTCCGCACATTTCTCTATCACCTGGTCGATAGTGTGAATATGGTCTATTGTTGAGTAGCCTTGACAAAATCCTGCCTGGTCCTTTGGTTGACAGAAGTCTAAGGTGTTCTTGATTCTATTTGTGATTACCTTAGTAAATACTTTGTAGGCAAGGGACAGTAAGCTGATCCGTCTATAATTTTTCAAGTCTTTGGCGTCCCTTTTCCTATGGATTAAGATTATGTTGGCGTTCTTTCAAGATTCCGGTACGCTCGAGGTCATGAGGCATTGCGTATACAGGGTGGCCACTTTTTATAGAACAATCCGCCCACCATCCTTCAACAAATATGCGGTGACCTGATCGTCCCCAGCTGCCTTCCCTTTGTGCATAGTTCCCAAGGCTGTGCTTATATATATATATATATATATATATATATATATATATATATATATATATATATATATATATATATATATATATATAACTTTGTATACGCCACTGGGAATGTGCCGTTCTACAATGACAAAAAGGATCACTTAAGTTCCTCTGATGATGAACGGAATCATACCCACGTCACAATTGTACCTCCGGGGCAGCAACCGGACGCATTAGCAAGCTGCTCCACAAATGCCGTTGGTATACGTGCCGCTTTGACACCTGCGGCACCAGCGCTTTAGCGAGCTGCGTTATGTAAGCACCGGATATGTGCCGTTCTTCAATGGACTTCTCGCCAACTTGGGTCACTGGGTCAGTGCCACTGAGTGTGCGGCAAGCCTGCAGGGAAAAATTAAAAGCCTTCGCAGGCACCGCCGCGCCACGCTTCTCGTCCCGGAGGCCATGTATGGACTTCTCGGCAGTGTCACTAGATGGCGCATCATGTCTAGAAAGAATAGGGTGCCTGAATGGCCTCTCCCTCACAGCCGCGCTGTAGAGGGTGGGGACAACCGCGTCGTCTGCTACTACGTCCGCCATTAGATATACTGAGCGCACTGCCGGCGCTCGCGTATAGCATGTTTTTTTTTTTTTTTTTTTGCAACTGAAGGCATGCCGCGCAAAAGAGACGGGTCAGAATATGCACGTCTCTGCTCATAGACTGTTTGCAGGCTTAAACTACATTAATTTCGCTGTCGCACGCTGTCACCTCTCAGCGCAGCTTCTCCTCAGTGGACTCCTCGGTGGCTGCGCAACCTGTCAGACGCTCGGTATTGTGTTTCTCACTGTGCGCTTGGGATCCATCTCACACAGTCTAAACCTTGCTTTATTTCACGAGCTATGGTGCGCACCCTCGTAGCTCTGAGAAATCTTAACGGAGGGAGCGTCATGGCTTATCAGATCACTGTTTTTCTCTTTAAGTTGATGGAGAGTGTGAAACTGCGTTCACATAAATGAAACTTGTGCTTTTTTTTGCTCGGCAATTCAGAGGGAAAAAAAAAACTTCTAGATCTCTAGGAAGGTAGGAAGTGAAATAGAGTAATATCCACGTTGCTACTGTCATAGGCCTGCATTTTTGAACTTCCTTGATATGGGCGCAAGTGAACGATGTATTTCCGGCCCAAAGTATCATCACATGTGCTCACCTTGTCATATCTTTTCATATCTCACCCCCCTCCTCCCCCGCGCCACATCTCCTTGTATATAAGCGTGTTCTTTAACAGTATTAAACAGTGGGTGGTTTATAAGGGACAAGGCATACGTCCACGTCTTGCCCCTTATGTTCGTCAGTGTAACACTAAACGCAATATAATCATGAACGTCCACCAACTAGTCCCGTTCGTTGCTTTACTAAGCATAAAAGCGCCCGATCGAATCATCACTGACGCATTCCGCCTCATGGACGCTGTGCCTTGTATCGCTCTGACAATCACCATTTTCGCTGAGAATAACCTCCTTGCAAAAATCAGAACCTTATTCAGCTCAAAGAACACAATGCTTCCTCGGTTGCACTAAACACAGTGCTCACATCCTGCGAAAGCTGGCAGCGTCCTGAAGGTGCCGATATACAATAGGATGTTGAATTTATTTATTTCGAGTTTTTCGATTAATAAAATTTCAGAGTCACCGATGACAGTCGTCTCCACTTCTCCGCGCTCTTGTTTGCTTTTTGATAGAATGTCGGCGAGGTCCCGCCCAATCTCCACGATCCACTGCAGCTTTCTCTCGGGCTCTGTCGGAAAGCGCTAAGGTTTCCAACCATTGTTGGAATTGTTCGTGCACATGCGCACGCAGCAGCCAGCCATTTCGCTGAAAAATGGAGCGACGAAGCGTCCGCAGCTCCTTCCTCGCACCCGTCGCCTTGCAAGGTGAGATCCGCAATGGCGACGGCCGTCTGGATAAAGCGGTCGAGATGGCGAGTACCCCGTCAGAGAATGTACCCACCCTGCATGGAGAGGCGGAGAGGGAGAGACCATTCAGGCATCCTAAGAAAGAAGCGCACGTGCGCATGACGCATTTCTGAGCGTCAGCGCGCGCCGGTGCTCCATGAATTTCGGAGGCCACGCGCGGGCTTCGCGGCGGCGGCGCTAGATGGCGTCAAGTGTTCTATAGTCGGATACAACTCAAGGCTGCAGCAAAGCCCCGGCCTCGCCCTCGTAACCACCAGCCACTGTTCCTCCGCGAGGCTGCAAATAGTTCATACTTCAAACTTTCCGTGTTACCGAAATAAGGCGGTAACCAGAAAAATAAAATTATAAGTGCGTAATTTTGTACGTTTTCATTCGTCTACTATAGTGGAACGCTGAAAGCCAAATTGTTTATTAAACTGAAATAAAACGCTTGCTTCGCTCAAACTATTTATTGTCAAGTTTCACTTCGGTTGGCGGTGAAGATTCATGAGTAAAACGAGGTCAGCAGTGAAATGAACTGTATCGCTGACTTTTGAAGATTGAAATGCTCAGACACCATACACTCTGTCCATGCCTACTGCCCACCTTATCGCTTCCGCCGATGAAAACACTCTTCAAGAACAGTAGACGCTCCGGAGGTATCAAGTACGCGACGCCATTTTGAAATGGTTGCATGACGACGATTTTGTTTGCTTCTGTGATTGGCTGGCGGAGTTACAACCCCGCGCTGTCCGTATGCCTTGGTTGCCAACTGCTGTTTTTTAAAGTTGTATCTTACTGTGGAGAAGCGCGAAAGGAGTCCCGATGCAGTAGATGCCTCGTACAAAACTAGCTTCAATGGTAAGAATACGTTGTATCGCTATATTGATTCAGTGCTAAACGCATTACCGTCTAAAGTAATCGTGAGACGGGTTCCGTCGTTCTTACTTTTTTGGCGTGCAGGCTTCGTTCTTTCGAAACGCAATTCAGAGGGCTGTGATCTACCGTATTTACTCGATTCTAAGCACCCCCTTTCTTTCATGATCGCGATGCCCATAGCGAGGGGGGGGGGGGGTGCTTAGATTCGAAAAATCTAGAATGACCCCCCCTCCCTCTTTTCGCTGCGATATCACGACGAGACGGGTGCGAGAAGTAACATTTCATTTTGCAAACATTCAAAAGAAAAATCGGTGCAGACAGTGATCCCACCGCTTGTGTCGGATGCTCAGTTACTACCACTGCCACTCGAGTTCGTCGCACCGCTTGATCCGCCGCTCTCGGTATCCCACCAGCAGGTCGTCTTCCGTTCCGTCGAAGTGGTTCGGGATCGAGCACTTCTTAAATGATTTGACCACAACGTCCACTTGGACCCACTTCCACGCGTCCGAAATCCACTTTGCCATGGTTGATGGGGACGATTTCTGCAGCTTTCGCCGTACAGTCCGGCTGGACGGCGTACTCGCGCCGCGGACTCCGTGGCACCTCGGGACTCCGACGGCTCCGGCTCGATGACAGAGTGAGCAAGTGCGCTTGGCGGCCTTGGCTACACGCTCTTCCTAACAAATAGGGGGGTGCTTAGAATCGCATGCAAAGTTTTTTCCCAATTTTCTCGCGAAAATAGAGGGGGGGGGGGGGGGGTGCTTAGAATCGGGGGGTGCTTAGAATCGCGAAAATACGGTAAACGTGCAAAAGCGCAGTAATGCCACTTTTAAAAATAATTCACGGGCTTTCTTCACTTCAATTCTTTAGAGTCCGAAAAAAAAAGAGAAAGAAACACACACACGGAAAACATAACTTCACAAAAACAACTTTATGAGGTTTTTCTGATGACACGCTACAACATTCAACTATGACTGATGCCCTAAAGCAAACATATATTTAGCAAAATTACACAAAATAATTTACCTAACGAATTGCACTTCACAAGATATGGTCTGAATAACTCAAGACTGCTGCAAGCGCTACTCTGTCGGCCTCATCTGTCTAAGTTAAAGACAGACCACTCTACATTAAAACTCTGATTCAAGTTACGTGAAACACCCGGTACACGCAATGTTTAGTGCCGTGCATTGAAATGGCCGGATTGGAGAAACAGGTTAACTCCCGAGGAGATCTCAACTGTGTTCGGGTACTCTTTTGGACATTCAACTCACACAACTCCCATGGCTGTCAAATGTTCAGTGGAGCGATGAAAGCCTCTGCGCAAGACTTATGTTGTCGAGCGGGGCGTTGACAAGCCGTTAAAGCAGTTCGTGCTTTTCTGAGTGTCACAGACCTAGACGAGGCAGGCGTGCAGTCTGATGCTGCTGCCGCACAGGATCTTCCAAATAGACATAATCTAGACGGAATGGCCCGCGATGCATTACGAGAAAGAGATGTTCGACCAGAAAACAAGCATTACCTGAAAGACAAGAGGGATCATCGCATCTATGCTTCACGACCTGCAAGAACAGTTTAGGAAAATAGCTTGCGAATCACGACTGTCATTTTGTTTTATTCAAAGCATACCTTACGTGCATCTGCTTGGTGGACTCGGTAAATGGGGCTAATACAGAGCAAAAAAAAAAAAAAGCGAACAAAATTAGAATAAACTGCGCCGTATGCGATTATAGACATAAGTAAAAATACAGACAAAATAAAGACAGAAATAAACAAATTTCAGGTGAGAACACGACAGAAGATCCCAGCGCTATCTGAAGATGCATGTTAAAAAATGATAAGAGAACTCAGTTAATACGGAAACAGAAAGAAAACTTGATGTACAGTGGGCATGGCTGTTCCACGTTGAACAACGTAAATAAACATTGAAGACACATAACAAAATGAACCAACAAAAGCTACTGATCTATATTACCTCTTTAAGTGCGTGCTTAGATGCTGGCTAACTTTTCGATTGTCTGATTTGGCGACGTCGAAATCTGGGAGGTCATTTTAGAGGCGAATGACGCATGGGTGCTTTGATGATGCGCATGAAGCTGACATGATTATGTAACCTGCGTTACGTGCAATATGGGCTAGACAGACATAAAGTAACAAGACTGGCGCTATAAACGTATTTGTGAAAAAAGCAAAAAACCGCGATGTCGTGATGGATACTTAAATATTGTTACGAAGAGGAAGCCCGATGCACGAATATATTAACAACTATTTACACGTGGAAAAGTTAGTCGTTATCGCGCAGCCTGGTACAACGGCCGCAGCTCCAGAAGACATCCTACCCCTTCTTCTTCGTCTTCCTCTTGACAGCACAGTTCTGTCCAAATGCACCGTAACATAACCCCCTGGGGCTGGAGCGCCGTCCCGATGCTTCTTATAATGATGGCGAACTAGCTGAACAGTACGGTTTTAAACGGGACACGTGGACGACAACAGTTCGTAGCTGGGACGAGGACGGCATGTCTTTAACAGGGGTGATTTCGTAATTTAATTGACCTAATCATCGCAATACCCAGCAGGGCCCGGTATAGCGTGACAGAAGTTATTCGGACAGGCCGACATGGTGACTTGAAGTCCACAGCAGAACGATATTTCCGGGAGAGAACTGAAGGTTCCGGTGGCGACTGTCGTAGAGAGTCTTTTGTGTAGCCTGAGCCACTGTAAGTCGATCACAGGCAATCTGGCGAGCCATACGAACTCGACCAGCGGCCTCATGGACGTATTCCGCGGTAGGTCGCGACACCGAAGGTAGCAAGGTGTCAAAAGGCAGAGTGGGATGGCGACCAAACATTAGCTAGAAAGGCATGCCGAAGATCCATGGTCCCCGATCTGTAACACCGCCGCAATTTTGACGGCTCGGCGGAGCGATATGACACCCTGCATCAGGCAGCCTCGCTTGTACTTTTGCTTGCCGCGAAGAATGCACTCGTCAATTTGCGCTACCTTTCCGGGACCACCGAGTGGAGGTCGCGCCAGCAGCTCGTCCCTTACGACTACATGTACATAGTCCGTCCAGTCGGTGATGGCGTGCTCCGACAGAGGAAACAAGTCGCCGGTAATCTCCTTCAACAGCCACACGTATACGCTTTTGCTCACGCAGTACGCGAGCCAAAGCAGTTGCCGCCTGCAGAGGTTGACGTTCGTACGGCCGAGGCGGTCCGTGTTGGCGACGTAACTCCCTTCTCTTCCTGTGCAGTGAAACGGTACCGTGTAAATTTCGGCAACTGCTTTCAGCATCTGTTGCACCCGAAGGCAGCCCAGCTTCCATTATGAGTCTTCCTACATAATGTGACCACATCGCATTCGCATGTTGCTTGGTCCTGGTTGAACCGCAGGTCCTTGCAGGTGCCCCAGTACTCCAATGACGCCGCCGGACCTGGCTTGGCGCTAGGGCGCGATGGACGCACAGCGCTTGAAGCCTCCCCTTGCTCTCCTTCTGTCCTTCCTTACTCAGCAATATGAACCGACAAACCCAGCAACATATACTTCTGGAAGCCGGAGCGAGCCGGAGCGAGCCGGAGCGTTCGCACGCACTCTTCCTCCGCAGCCCGGTCACAGCAATCTGTGCTCAGAAAGCGTAATTTGCCTACCACACTGTCTGTGCGTCTTCGCCTAACTGGTCACACAGCCAGCGCACTGACGTTTTTAAAAGGCGAAGCTGACGCTGAAACTAGGTCGGTCATGTAGTGAATGGGTCCAGACAGTCATATTGACGCTTGCAGCCGCTGATGCGATGACGCAGGCTGCTGCTGCCGCCGCCATGTTCACGAGTTCAACTCGGGGAGGGGGGGGGGGATCGCGGTGTACAAGTTTGGCACGAGTTTGGCACGAGTTCGCCTGTCAATTAAAACCATAGGTCATGTCATGCACGAGGCGTGTAACTATTGTGCGCGCACCCACCACGTTTGGGCTACGCCTAACTTATTTTTCGGCAACAGCGACGCCGTGCTGAGGTGAGATGCATATCTTGACAGCCTAAATAAAACACGCACAATGCACTGTGATTGGCGATGTACTCAGCACCGCTATCGAAAACAAAGCGTCGACTGTCGCTGGCTTATGCATATATCTTTTCGGGATGTGATGGCCCCACAACACGGTTCCCTTGCCTGCACTGTGGCGACGTAGAGCACAGCAAATAATTATCGGCACGTTACTGTAGCTGCTTGCAAGGCGTCGATGCGCCGTGGTGGACGACGGTGCTGAGGCGTGCGTAGTGTTCTCCAACGACAACGTATCGCAGCTGCCGTGTGAGAAGGCTCCTGTGTCATCGGTGATGTATCGGAGCCGCAGTGTCGCAAACATGGTCAGCGTCGAGAATCACTCGCTTTTCTAGACCCAGTGCGATGACATTTCTTCATCACAAGCACTGCACACTAAACATTTCCAACACCTTCCTCCGCTGGAAGCCTCATTTCATAGCTGCACACAAGTACCCTCGCCTGCCAAAATTCGATTTCGATGGTGTCGTTACGATATCCATCTGTGATCGCTGTATGCTCCAGCAGAGGCAATCGGCAAGCACCTTAGAGCGCACCACATACTCAAATATGCGTACATGCGCACAGAGGCGCCTTCACTGGCAAAATTGTGTTGCTGGGCAGTACGCTCCTCTTCGCAATGCGTCGCGGAAGCTCCGCGCACCCAGATAAACTGGTACATCTTCACTGTGTTGGGTCACTGCTGACCCAGAATACCGTACCGAGATTTTGCAACGACAGCCGTTGCTCCCGTCTCTGTGGCTAGAGTGTACGCCGTTCTTAGTTGGTAAAGCGGCGGCCTTAATAGCCTCAGTGAAGCTCCGGCGGTGAACAACCATACCACAGCGCTGCGTTGTATCATTCTCCTAATTGACAGGAAACGGTCAGATCATTGTCATGACTGACTTTATTGAGAATAGCACTGCAGCGCACCTGGCGACTGCTCCACGTATGAACTTCCTCGTGCGTGAGACCCTTTAGAACGTACACGCGTGGAAGCTTTTGCCTCATTGTCGCACTCGCGGCAAAAAGTGCAAAATTCCAACCTTAAGGGCTGCCCTTTCCAAATACGAAAAGATTATTCTTCTTCTGTTCGACTAGCCCGGAAGAAACTTTACCTGTTTGCTCGGGAAAAAAACTGTTCCTTTCGAATCAAGTTCTAGAAGCCCTTCATGGAAAGTAGGCAGTTCAAGTAAGATGCTTAATGAAACTGTTATTGGAATAAAGCAATAGCAGTCCCCACGTGCTTCGCCATACTAACCACCTAACCTAACTCAACCTTCGGCACCCATTTCTTATCACACGGTGTCTATATTGTGGGTAGCTATCTGCCAAAAAAAAAAGAAATATCTTGTGGAAACGCTCCTAGTAGATCAAAACACGGACGTAGCTATTTTCACTGAGTCTTGGCTCAACCAAGCTGTTCAATATAACGAATTTCTGCATACCCGTGGCTCTTTTACAATTTATCGACGGGACAGGGTTGGGAAAACAGGCGGGGGCATTCTTGTTTTAGTCTCACTTGCACTCATACAATATCGCATTTAATATCAGTTTGTGAAGTACTTTGTATTAATGTGCCGATACTGTCAGGAAATAATATATTCATCACTGCTTACCGACCACTTGACTGCGAGCATGCTTTTCTTCGTGAACTGCACTCTCTGTTAAATTATTTAATCAGCCGGTTTCGTCTCGCTAATTTCTTTCTGTGGGGAGACTTCAATCTTCCCGATATAGATTGGGTTAACCTGACAGCACCTACAGGACTATCTAAAGATTTCATTGAACTCTCTCTCCTCTTCAGTCGGACCTAGATTATTAACGCTCCCACTCGCAAAACCAATATCCTTGATCTTGTCCTCGCATCACAACCCGATCTCATTCAGCCACCTACATGAATAGATGTCTTCAGTGACCACCGTACCTTATTATTTAATCTGTCGATTCCCCTTGCCAATCACCAACCCCAAAAGAAGCTTATACGGGCTATAACAAAGCCAACCTTCAGGCAATCAATTCTGAACTAAAAAAAATTTCCAGTTCCGTCTTGCACAAGAAGCGTCGAACAAAACTGGTCATTGTATAAACAGAAGGTATTAACATTAATCGATGAATACGTCCCCCTCGTGTCTGTTCATTGTGGGACCGGTCATCCTTAGTATACTAATAATCTTGGAAAACTTTCGAAAAAGAAAAGAACGTCATTTCCGCTTAACAAAAAACACCTTCGCTATAAAATGGAATCGATAGTTCACTTGCCTCAGAGAATACACCAGTATGCGGGAAAAAGCTAAAAGAAAGTATTATCCCTAGGATCTACCCAAGAATATCCGAGATAAGCCTAAAAAGTTTTGGAATATCATAAACCCAAAGAATTTATCGCATAGCATTTCCATGACAAACCCTGATGGCTCATCAATACCGCTTCAGCAACTTTCTGACCTAATGAACTTCTATTTTTCCTTGGTTTTTACTGAAGAACGTACCAACAATACTCCTTTTTTACCTAGAGATGTCTCTCCCCAGATACCACCTATTACAATGACCACTGAGGGAAACGTGAGAGTTATTAACGAACTTAATATATCAAGCGCCGTCGGACCTGATAACATCACTTCAAAAATTCTAAAATCCACTGGTTTTATAACAAGCCACATATTGTGCATTTTATTTGCTCAATAACTTTAGGAAGGCAGGATATCAGACGACTCGAAAATAGTCAATGTAGCAGCAGTACTGAAATAGGGTGAACGTTGTAACCCATGAAATTAACGCCCTATTTCGCTCACATGCATTGCCTGCAAAATTCTCGAGCACATTATTTACTCGCATGTTACCGATTACCTTGAAAGTAACCGTTTCTTCTTTAAGAATCAATACGGCTTCCGACCTGGTTTGTCTTGCGAGACTCAGCTTTTCGAATTCATCACTGACCTCCAGTTAAACTTAGACTCCTCGTTTCAAACTCTCAAAATCATTTGACCACGTTGCACACAAACGCCTATTAAATGAACTCTGTAGTCTGAATCTTGACTATGTTGGGGCAAGCCCAGATTTTGTGTCTGCCCCAACATAGTCAACATAGTGCAGGGGCTAAACAACACACATACGAACGCGGAGCATTCGGAGACCGCGTTGCTCAGCTCAGACAGCGAGGTTCACCGACAAGTCATAAGGTCGCGACAAGTCTCCTTCTAAGCAGCCTCCGCAGAGCACAGGCCACGCACTCGCGTATGCCCCTTCATAAACGACTACCCTGTACGTACAAGTTTTCTCTGGTAACATTTCTACGCAAATTGTTATTTCACTTTGCGCTGATCATGCTTACTGGTGTACTGACTGATGCCCCCCCCCCCCCCTCCCTTAGGTAATGCCCCTCTGGGGCCTTTAAGGGTCTAATAAATGTGAAGAAAATAATGATATCCGCTTGTCATCAGAAAGTTATAGCATTCAAAACGAGAAACATTCTTTAAGAAAGGAAATGTTTGTTATTGTATTTGTTGTATTTTATTTTATTCGAATGATGGAAAGTGCCGGCGCAAGAATGCGCCGCATGTGCCCTGTTCGCATTCGACGGAGGATAGAACGACAATGCCCGAAAGAGGAGGTAGCCGCTTGACGGGCCCCAGAAAGGCGTGGCAAGCGGCTCACGGCAAGTGTGCAGATAGACAGCCGAACAGTCACGATATCGGTAAATTGCAATGATACGTGTATAACAATCACTGGCGCGTTTCGCTGCGCAGCCTTCTGTGCTTGAAACATAGAAGCAGTATGCCACGCAGACTGCACTCATTTTGTCATACGCGACTTTTTCTCAACTTTTTTTTTTGCCTACTGTTTTTGCGCGTTCCATATGCTATCTCCGTTCACTGACTGCCATCGAGCAAACTAGGGTAAAACTCCTGCGAACGAGAAACTCGGCGCATCCTGCATAGCACCGCAGTATAAGCCTACATAAACCTGCTGAGCGTGGCTACTGCTTTGAACATTGTAAAGCACACCGGAATCGAGTGCAGGCAATTAGCAGCGGAGCTGTCGGGTGGCAACTGCTACCTTTGCGCGATATATACCGCGATTATTTCCCAATATACTGCAGTCTGGGGGCGTGCTTGAGATCAGGCACGTGCCTGCTTTAATGGCCGTATGGGCGTGCGCGAATTCTGCTCTCCGAAACGAAGTCCGCACATGGTGACCTGTCATCGTTACGGAGACACACGCGCCTTCTTCACACGACGTGTTGAAACGTTTAAACTTGGCTCTCTTCTGTCGTTACTGGCACAATCGCTCGCGACTGTGCCCGCAGAAATAAGCTCTCGATTGCTCTTCGCGCAGATAGCTAGTAATTGCCCAATCAACCCATAATCCCGGTGAAACGGTTGTCACATCTCATACTCCGAACATTTGTACTTGCAGTTTCACGCCCGCACTGAAGGGGATCTCCGCGGGCAGCTCTACCTGGCACCGTCGCTCAGGAGTCAATCGCGAGAGCACGGCACCGACGCCCAACGTGAGCTCCCCGCAAGCTACTGCCCAGTGGGAGGAAACCCAAGAAGACCAGCCAGGCCCATCAAACGTGTCTCGACGGTATCACTGAGGCCATCCGAACGGCAACGCTCGATCGGCCCGAGCGCATCAGTTTGACGACATTTGGAATAAAGTTTTTTTTACTTTGAATTTGTGCACCCGGCTGTATCTTTTTGCATTGCTGAACGTGGACTTGGACACACAAGACAGCTTTAGTATAGCGTAGAGCAGCAAACGCAAGGTGTTTGCGTTAGTGTCAGCGTGGCGTGCTCCATATTGTACGTAAACGGTGCTGGATCACTTACGTACCCACGATATTTTCGGGATTTAGCGTTGAACACGGCAACATGGCAGCGCCAGTCGAAGTGAGAGCTGCCCGCTTCGGAACCATCGGGACGTCGGCCTGCACCGTTCGGCACATACGTTACCCACTAATGCTCGTATTTGCTTTAGGTTTGTGTGATGATGCTTCAGCAGCGGCGCACTGGCGACATATGGGCCTTGTTTTCGAGATGCGTTCTCAATAAGTGGTGCAGTAAGCATTGGATTAGCTTGACATTTTTTATGGATTTGCCTTGCCAGTACTTTGTGTTTTTTACATCTAGATGGCGCCCTATATGTATATGTTAGCGTAAGCGTTTTGCTCCGTTCCGCTAATCTGAAGGACTAGTTTGCGCCGCGCAGTGCAGCCTTTCTTAGCGTTCACTAATTAAGTTTTGAACTAATTACCTTAAGGCACGTGTTCCAATTTACAAATTCTAGCCCGTGATACTGCAAGGCGTATCCACTTGAAATGAATTGTGTGGATGACGCCAATTGCGAGATATACACCGTTAAACTTACAGTAAAAATGCAGTGTCGTTCCTCTTACTTTCTTAAAACATAGTTTTATGTATTAAACCACAAAATTAACTGGAACGCAATCATTATCTCGAAACTGGGTCCCTATAACGTAAAACTATTCCAGTCAGTTTTTATTACAATGTCCAGACGTCATATTTACGCAACCAGTGACGCAAGCTTCGGGAGGCAACCCGCAGCGTTCTTTGAAAAGCCCAATCAAACGTACTCCTCGTTTAAAGGAGGTCACTTTTTTTTTTTGCTTTCAAAGCGAATAGTATTGTCTACATTGAGCAGTTTTTCTTATCGAATAGGTTGACACGAGGCGAGGAGCACGCTCAAGTGGAGAAGAGTTCGATGGGGCCGAGCCAGCGCGTTGGAAATATATAACCGGATGAAGAGGGTGGTGGCGCCGTCTGCGATTAGGCCACTTTGCCCTACTTAGCTTCAAACAATCAATCAAGGAAGTTTATTTTTCGCGCTATGTACAGCGACAAAAAAGGTGGTTGGAGAAAAAAATCTGCACATTCGCAGCTTGACAAAGCCGCAGCCACTAGTACACATCAGTGGTAGCGTGCGGAGAAGACAAAAGAGAGAAGAAGAAAAAAACACATTCTTATACAACGTAGAGAGAAGTAGAAAAATATAGTAAAAACCTAAGTAAGCATACAATGTATTCCAGTGGCAATAGTTCGATCATTATAAGCATTGATTTGAGCATATCGAATAAAAAAGCAGAAGACTTGCGCTTCGCCATTGTAATAATAAAATGGTAAAAGAAGAAATACAGGAACTGCCGAAACTCGAACGCCATGCACAAAAGAGATACCAGAATACATGACACTAGGCTCCGGTCACTCCGTTGAAATAAACAAACGTGCAAGCAAACAAACAAACACGAATCGCAGGATCAAGGAAGCAACATAAACAATGTTTTTACAAGTTCGTACAAGGAAACGTTCGAAATATTAAACAGCAGAAAAATTTTTTCAACAGTCACATAAGTGCGCACGTTGTTAGCAAAAAAAAAAAAAAGTTGACTTCGTGCTGATCAAGTCGATCACATGAACAATTCAAAAATAGTTTTACGAGATAGGGTTAAAACGTCGATGTGTCTTTGATTCATGTAATTTAGTGTTGATGGTAATGTGTGCTGAATTCGTTCTTCACCGTGGGTTGTGCGCGAGAAAGGTATGTACCATGGCGATCTGTAGCGGAAAGGATGCACATTGTTAGGTTCTATAAGATTAGCGTGTTCTAGAAACGTAAAAAGCCTTCCCTGGACGGCACTTTTATAACTGCACAAAAGTCTGTATATGTCTGTAGCCTTCGTTAGCGCGTGTTTTTGAAAGAGTGGTGCTGTGTGGTTGTAAATAAGGCACATTTCCATGGCACGAATAGCTCTCTTCAGAAGTAATTTAATTCGGTTTAGGTTGGTTGCAGTTGCAGCTTGCGGCGGCTGGTCGCAAATCGCGGCGGCATGCAACGGAACGTAAAGATTGCCGCTAAAACGGATCCTCAGCAAAGAAGAGTTGACAGAGCGACGTTGTAAACATGCCGACAGTGCACGAAACGTTAAATGGCCATGCAAAAAGTTTTATTATACGCAAATAAACCCACGCTCCCGGCAGGTGCGAGTAGCCAGTGCCTGAGCGATCGGCGGCAGCCATCTTTTATTCCTTTCGGAACGGGGCAGCGTGGAGCTATTCAGAAAAAAATAGTTTTGTTCGGCATATTGACGAATTTTTTGACGCGTGCACGTCACTTTGACGCGGTGAGTTTTTGCGGTTTTGTGAAGGTTGCGTGAAAGTCAGGTGAAGTGTGTGCAGCCCGAAACCTTTTGACCAATGGCTGAGGGTTAATGACTAGAAGGCGTCGAATGAGGAATAACTATTTTTTTTTTGTTCGGTCCGATCATGGATAATCAGTGTGTACATGTCATATCAGATGTGGAGCTATCGCGGTTTTCGTGACGTCTTTTGACAGACAGGCGAAGTGGGGGCGGTCCAAAAAAGTTTTGACCAATCGTGAAGGGCTGATTGCAGAAGTGGAACAGAAAAGTTTGGAATAGCTTTGCGTTATAGCGCCCCTGGTGTCATTATGAGAATTCGTTCCAAGTGTATCCGCTTTGCGAACTCGCCGGCTAGAATTTGTAAATTGCAATATGTGCCATAATGTAATTAATCAAAAACTTAATTAGTGCATTTATGTTAATTATTCGATTATGAATTTCAATTTATTGTGTTAGTAATGTGCACCTATTCGAGTAGACCAGCTCACGGACTAGAATTGTGATATCTACAACAGGCAATGTTTAAAATTTTTACGAAAGTGTTCGCTGATACACCCGGTGTATACGAGCGCGTAGTAATCGGCCCTGCCTTCACCGTCTTGCATCGCGGACAGAAGCTCTGACTGCCGCGTTGGCGGAGCGCGAAATCATCCTGGAGGCAAGTGCCTGCCCCTGACGTTGACGCAAACGTTGCGAATGCGAATATTGCCATCCGTCACACTGCTTTAGATTCCACTGCCCAGCTGCGGCGCTTCCGCTTTCATTGCATGTTCTGGGGACGTATTCTGAAACGTTCGCCGCCGCGAAAGTTTCGCCCTGGCCACGCCTCCGCCGTTGCGGCGCGCTCTGAATGGCTGCTTTGACAAAATCGGAAATTCAGGTGGCGCAAGTGAATTTCCGGTTTTGTCAAAGCAGCCATTCAGCGCGCGCCGCAACGGCGGAGGCGTGGCCAGGGCGAAACTTTCGCGGCGGCGAACGTTTCAGAATACGTCCCCTGTTCTGTCCTGGTTCTTTTTTAGCTTGCTAATCTATGGAACATGTCAATTACAGTGGACCAGCGGTGACACTTATAGTCAATCCAAATTATACGATATATTGTGTGAATAATGAATAAATTAATAAATTATGCCTAATAAGAATTGTAGCGAAGGATCAGCTCGGGCATTCCGGATCAAACAGAAAAGAAATAGGTTTATGCAGCCTAAATTGGAAATTATGGTAAGATTAAAAGGCATATTAACATGTCAAGCTGTTGAAATCAAGAACAATACCCTGGACGGCGGCGGAAGCTTTCGTGCGGCCGAACTCTGACTTGACCTAATAGTTAAGGTAGGAGACGCATGAAGACCTGTTGAAATAAGACCGACTCCTCGAAGAGCGCTTCCTAAAAGAAATTTTCTAAAGCCGAGCAGCAGCTGTCAGAGTCGAGATTAATGATTAACAACTTCATCTTTATTGTATACCTGAGCTATATCTCTGACGTAATAGTACTGCGGAAAACTCGCAATGTGGAGAGATGTAATTAATTAAGGGAAAATGAGACATCCACCCAATTGTAGCAGTTGCTTCAAAGGAAATCCATACGGGTTCCTCGAAAGAAAAGCCTCGCAGTTGAAAAAAAATTTGTCCTGGTCCGGAGGCTCGAATCCGGGACCACCGTCTTTGCAGGGCAGCCGCTCTACCATCTGAGCTAACCAGGCGGCTAGCAGATGGAATGGCACAGTCAAATTTGTCAACAACTCGAAGCAAACGCGAGAGTTTGAGGTAATAGTTCTGCGGAAAACCCGCAAGGTGGAAAGAAGTACATAATTAAGGGAAAATGAGACATCCACTCAATCGTCGCAGTTGCTACGATTGGGTGCCCAGATGGTAGAGCGGCTGCCCCGGAAAGGCGGTGGTCCCGGCTTCGAGTCCCTGACCAGGACGAAGTTTTCTTCAACTGCCAGGCTTTTCTTTCGAGGAACTCGTAGGGGTTTCCTTTGTAGCGACTGCTACGATTGGGTGGATGTCTCACTTTCCCTTAAATAATTGCTATATTTCTGCGTAAAAGTCCGGTGCAACTCGAGCGGCATTAATCGTTTTATTGATCATAAAAATTGAATAAGGAAATAAAATTATTCAGTTTCACGAGCAGGAGCATGCAGTGCCTGCGCATGGGGAAAGTCGATGTTCCACGGAAATAACAGGCGCTGATATTGGAGGAGCGCACGACGTCCGTGAGTGTACACGTGAGCGCTTTCGAAACGGATCCGCTGACAAAAGAACGCGAATCAGCCGACCACGGAAGGATGCCTCTTCCTATCTCTCAGCTCGTTCGTCTCCAAACTGTAAAGGAGTTACTGGCATAACTTTTCCTGCTTTCAATTTGTTTTACTCCATAAGTTAAGGTCGCGGAATTCGAAATCCCAGAAAGAAATAGTCGCAAGTCTCAGAACGCACTAAAGAATTTACAATAGCATAGTTTTTCTGCGGTCGATTTCTGTTTCTTCTCCAAATAAGGACATATGCTATGTCGTGACGTCATGACACAGACGATGATCACGTGCAAGCAGGACATCTCGACGTTTTGGTGCTATAGCCCCAGCTGGCTCGTTCGTCTGTTATGTCGCGTAAATTAAATGATGGCGCTTTAGGGGCCAAAACCACGCTTTGATTGTGAGGCACGCCGTAGTTGGTGGCGGGGGGGGGTCACCAGAGTAATTTCGACAACCCAGAGTTCTTTAACGTGCGCTAAGTGCACGGTACACGAACGTTCTTACATTCCGAATCCATCTGAATGCGGCGGCCGCAGTTGCAGCTGCGACCTCAAGCTCAGCAGCGCAACGTCGCAGCCACTGGGCTACGGTTATGCAGCTACTCATTTGCTCTGTCGACGCAGCAGTTACAACGAGCTATACTGAACGAGTTAGTGCCAAAACGCTGCGAAAACCCCATAACTCTTTAGGTCCTTATCTGAATACATTTGGTCTACAAGGAGGCGGTCCACACTTTTTTCACTGAAGGCCCTCTGCGTACACATCGTGCTCGTGTGGCACAGAGCCGTCTCGTGCTGTCGACTGACGGAGGCCTTGAGGAGACAGCTAATTGTCTGACAAGTTTATTACAAAAAGAATGCAACGTAAGGTGCCTGAAACTGGTTATCGGCAACGCTGAAAAGCGGTGGTCTTCAAACGATTGTTAATTTCTCGCCCGTAGGCTTTTCATAAACTCTTTATTCGCCGTTGGCTGCACCTTTAAAAACAACTATATTCGCCACCATAGCTCACGGGCTATGGCGTTGTGCTGCTGTGTACGACGTCGTCGGTTCCATAACGGTCGTGGTGGCCGCATTTTGATGGCAGCGCAAAAAAAAAAAGTTTGGCAGACAACACCTAAGACTGCTGACGTGTGGGAATGCGAAGCATTATACCGTGTATAGGCCTCGGAATGCTACGAACGCACTCATATTATATACTTATGACGTGGCGCCGCACTAGGCACACCTTTGGTCAGCCGGAGCCCTAGGTCCGCCGTGGGGTCGGGTAAGCGTGCTCATCTCGCCCCCCGGAGGTCCGGGTTCGATTCGCACCCCAGACTGAAATGTACCACATTTTCCAGTCAAAGCCATTGATTTAATATGTTTGCTGGAACCTTCTTGAGAAATTTGACGTCAATTCGAGCAGTTTTTTGAAGTGTTTTTATTCTTGGATGTCAGCCGTATTAGGCACCATCTTTCGGTCACGCCGGCGCCCACGGACTATCGCGTAATGGGGCATATAATGCTTTCGCATTAGAAAAACTTCTGCGATTCTTTCGGCTCTCCACTCATTTACTGCGACAGAAGCAGTCTTCCACTGGGAAGACCACCATCTTATGTTTGCTCTCCGGGTTTATCCTCAGCTGACCACACTCACCCACCACCTTGACAAGAACCCAGCGGTTATTGGACGGGTAAGAGGCGGAGGGGGGGGGGGTCGTCTAAAAATGTGTCAATTTAAAGTAAGCATATCAAACGAGTAATATGTAGTAGTAAATGACAGCTGTAAATTCTGTTACAGAAAGAAAAGGGTGGATGAGATAAACAGGTTGCGACCTCATTTTCTTTGCGGTGTACGAAACTTCCTTTCTCTAAGATAACGAGACTTGGAGCACAAGAACCCGCCGTGGTTGCTCAGTGGCTATGGTGTTGGGCTGCTGAGCACGAGGTCGCGGGATCGAATCCCGCCCACGGCGGCCGCATTTCTGTGGGAGAGAAATGAGAAAACATCTGTGTACTTAGATTTAGGTGTACGTTAAAGAAACCGAGGTGGTGAAAATTTCCAGAGTCCTCCACTACCGCGTGCTTCATAATCAGAAAGCGGTTTTGGCACGTAAAACATCATAATTGGATTTTTCGAAGCGCAAAAAAAGCGAAAGACGAAGAAAGGGATACAGAACCTAGGGCGCTCTCTGTGGCATATTAGTGCATGTTGTGCAGTTAGAAATACGTATACATGAACAGAGAGAGATGACCTTTCAGATTTATCATGTCTGAGTAGGCTAGATTTATTTAGTTGAAATATATACCTTTATGGGAACCTTTCGTTCACAGCCCTTTGAGCAAAGGCTCATGCTTATTTTTGTGGACGTGGTTGAACGTTTTACTGTTTTAATATATTTGAGTCAGACAATGTTGGGGCGTCATGTTACTTTCTTTTTTGCTAAAAAAATTTTAATTAAACACTGAGGTGTAAAGTGCCAAAACCACGATATGATTATGAGACAGGGTGTAGTGGGGGACTTCTGAATAAGTTTTACTGGCTTGGGTTCTTTGACGTGCACTCAATTCACAGTACACGGGCGTTTTTGCACTTCAGCTCCAGTGAAAAGCGGCCGCCACGTCCGGGATTCAATCTCGCGCTCTCGATATTAGCAGCGCAACGCCAAAGCCACTACGCCATTACGGCGGTTTTTTTTTTTTTGCGTGTTGCTATGGAGGTTGCGCTGGGGTCTTCAGTGAAATAAATTTCCGGAACTTGCGAACACAGCCAGATTCATATGTTTTTTTTATTTCTCTCTTTTAGCGGCACAACGTCGAAGCCCGTAATCTGCCCGACGCGCCGGCAGCGTGACATAGGAGGTTACCCTTAAATATTACCCTCAAATGTTTAGGCTGTCGGGAGGGGAAAGCTGCTGTGTTAAAGGCCAACTGCAAGCGAATTTCAGTTTAGCGGAATCGGTTATATATGAGTAGTATATACCACTGAAATCATTTTAGCAAAACCACAGGGCTGGTTTAATGCTGTATAGTTTTCCTGTTCTCAGCGTAAGCAGAAAGCACCTGTACCTGGTGGTTGTCGCTATATGACTTAAGTCCTAGCACCCTGCCTAGCTCGTAGAACTTTCAGCATGCCGCGGGCGCTGCTTCATATTTCGGGGGTTGCCGAGGAGCCCCGTGTTCTATAGATCATGCGTCACTTCCGGCTAGTGGTAGTGGCGGCGTTTTTTTAAATACTTGAGGCTGATTTGTTGTTAAGAGCAATTTCTATGCAAGACACATAACATGTGTACTCCTCGTACAGTATTGCTTATTGTGACCTCCCAAAACACGTGCTGAATTCCGCCGCTCTCAGACTCTGTGTGCAGAGCAAAGCCTCACAGTTATCGCCCATTGTTGAGCGTTAGCCTCGTGGTTTATGCGCTTCACTCCAAAAATGCACATTGCTCCCGTAACATGGATTCAAATCACAATCGTGGAAACTGTGGTAAGTTGTAGTTGTCCCCGCGCTGTGGCTACAGTAAAGCTGCAGTTGACATGGTTGCCAGAAGGCGACAGAATTCGTCGTTAGTTGACGTCCATGACGACAGCGGCCGTCGTCAGCACAAAGGAATGGATGGACGGGCAAGATGGACGGATGAAGCGAAACCGATTTCAAGCAAAAAACGTCGTGTTGTGTACTGGGTACGCGTTCAAGTCCGATAGTAAGAATTAATCCGGAGTCCTGTACTAATGAGTCCCTCATGACCCACTGTACAGTTTGGGGATATGCGAAATCCCACAATTTAAATTCAAAGTTGCCAATTGAATGGACAGTGGCAATAAGAGTGGGCGAGCTTGAAAATGTTATATCTTTTCCGAACGCTGCTCATGCGCAGAGGATGAACCACGGCATAATATTCTCACACCGTGGGATGAACGCATAACGCACCCCAAGTTTTATAAAACAGAGCGAGGACGGGTATATGTTTACCCGATATCAAGTCTGTATACGAAACACTCAAGGAGGTGATCGAACGTAAAGCGCGGTTCGGAAGAAAACCATAATTAGACTTGAGCCACTCACCCTCATTTCTGTATTGAGTGCTACAACTCTTTTTTATCTAATGCCCCCAGGTTTGTGCAAAATCCCTGTAACCCTGTGCAAGCTCAACAACCTGTACGCAATGACAAGGCGGTGCCTATACGACGGACGCATGGCCAGATCACCTCGTTTGACTGACACCTACAGGAGAGCGGAGAGCTCTCTTCCCGACATGGGCCCTGGTAACGGGGAGCTTTAGAAATAGCGTCCCCGAGCGGCTTTGCGTACCCCCCGAACTGCTTTTGTACAACCTTTGCATTTTTCTTGTTTGTGCTAGTTGATTTCTATTGTACGCCTGAGCGTAGCGTCGCTTAGCTTTCAGACCCGTATTTCGAAAACTCCCGAATGATTGTTGGCGTATGCGGCGTACGTGCGATTGCATCGGACGTTTGATGTGTTGCCGGCGCATATTACTTGCTGTTCCCTTCGAAATAAATACGTTGAGGCCAATACCCTTATTCTCTGCGTCGCGCATACCACAAACCCGCGCACGAAACCCGCGATAACTCGCTGATTAGCGATTCGGCCTTCCGATGGGAAATGGCCACGCTGGCGTGAGCTCGATGCGCAGTGGCGGCGTTATGAAGGCAAACTTTTATTTTTATTTGGTCATGGTATGGGCGGGGAGATGGCATGACGACGCAGATGTTAAGGTACGCGAAGACATACACAACCCAGTTTCGAGCTTGTAATGCCTGTGGAGTAAAACGCAAGTAGTTGTAATAGTATTACTGTTACTACTACTACTACTACCAATAATAATAATAATAATAATAATAATAATAATAATAATAATAATAATAATAATAATAATAATAATAATAATAATAATAATAATAATAATAATAATAATAATAATAATAATAATAATATGAAAATATTAATAATAATAATTATTAATATAGTATTAAATTTAATAAAAATAAACTCTCTGAAATTAACAGCGACCGTTACAAGAAGCTTTCCACAAAAAATTTAGGCCTCTATCATACCTTGCTGAACCATGTTGCTTCAAGTCGAGTCGTACATTCGACAGCGACGGATGGCGAAAACGGGGGAAACAAAAAAGGAAGGTAGGTAGGAACGGAGGAAAAAAAAAGATTGCAAGAAAACCGTACCTGAGAATTTGAAGAAAATCATGCTCCTTTGCAAAGCGCCAACACAGTGAAAGACGATCAACTGCACAAAACGAACAGCCAAATACTAACGTGTTTAACTTTCGCAGAGACATCACGTATACGCACGATTATCATATGCAAGTTGGTTAATGAAAAAAAGACGAGATAATGAACAAAATAAGTGAAATCGAAATTTACGTTGAACAAGGTAGGCAAGGAACTGCATCGAACTTCAACAGAAAATCCTGCCCACACTCTAGCCTTCCCTATTCGGCGCATCACATATCAAACTTGGCTACGACTTTTCATCCATGCTCATACGGGCCTGACGCAAATGCTGCTTCTGTTTTAGCACGAGTGAAGGCATGCTAGATTGAAACAGTCGCAGCCCAAAAATAGCATTGTGAACATGCACAAGCTATCGCCTTTCAGAACCATACTGAGAGCGCACGTAAGCCGAAACTTTGCGCGAGTAATGCAACGGGAAGTCTCGTCTGAGTTACACGGCAGTTTCACTGGATCTAACTCAGATAGGATTCAGCGGTTCTAACTTCGTAGAAAGGTTGTAAATAGCTGGATCAATATTCAGAACTACACACGTATTCTACAAGTCGTCACGAATATTTTTCGCGTCACCACGGCGGTAGGTCTAACCTGCAAATCTCTGGCTATTGCGGCACTTCTGAGGCAACCGGAATTCAACAAATGTAGTTTTACTTTGCATTTACCTTCAGAGATTTAATTAGTAGCCAGAGTCATGAAGGTGCGAATAAGGCATATTTGTGCTGTTAAGACTTCTGTGAAAGTGTTCACCGATGTGTTACGATGCGGAGACCATTACCTCTTTGAAAAAATGTGAAAACCGAAGGCATTTTACGCCCGCCAGATTAGGCTAGGCTAGTGATTTTGCGTACGTGAAATAGTTTTCATGCGTATAAAGATAACTTATGCCCTTTTATACTTAAGCTACTCATGCATGTTTGTTGATCTGCATAAGAGTCCTTGCTCAAAACACAGGAACACATTGCACCGTCCATTTGCGAAGTCGTAACTAAACTGCAGTTCTGCAAGCTTTTATGAAGGTGTTGCAAAATATTTAATGTTTTTTTAAACTCGTCTTCGCAATGAGGTCCGTTTTCTGAGGTTATTGAGATAGTTTCATTACTTCAATAAGAGCATCACTGTGTCACATTTTCTATTTATGTAGGCACACCGGCACTACAATCAACACAATGCTAGGCTGCTAGTCTACGATACCGTATGTCATCTTCGAAACGCACTCGTGCGAAAGCCGACACTGTAGTTCGTCTTAGTACGTCTTTAGTGCATCTTTGTGCTTCAATAATAATCGGGGAGGAACAAATTAACAACAACAAATAAACGGGGCAGGAACGAAAAAGAATTCTTTCGGCAGCTCCAGTCGGTTAAGCATGTCACGTCACCAAAAGCTGCGAGGTTTAAGCCATACTAAGTGCAATGAAGATTCCTTTATTGTTCGTTTTTTCTATCTTCTTTTTCCTTTATACGAAATGGTGCACATGGCGCATGCTATTAATCCTGCGTATGGTATTGCGACGCCTTCCAAGGGTAGTCCATACGTGCTTGCCCAGGAATGAGCACTGCCAAGTGCGGCCTTTCCACAATAAGAGTCTCCACGTGGAGAAGCCCAATTCTGTCCGCACGCATTAGTCACGGAGGATGTTCTGCATGTACGACTTATACACATGCTGGTGTAAACGATATAATCAGAGTGACAATGATTGCCTTGAGGTAAAGTTAAACTAAAGAAAAACAGAAAAGAAATGAAATAGAGAATATAGAATAAAAAGAGGAACTGGAATAAAACCCAACAACAAGCACCGTAGAGATATCACCATCGCAGTAGCATTCGTTATATTGAGGAAAGATAGAAAAATGCAGACAAAAAAAAAATGATTAAGGAAAGAAGCGAACAAGAAGCAAGCACCTATAGCTCAGACAACACACACACACACAGAGAGCAAGGGAATCACAGTGAGAGTGGTAGTGGCAATCGACGTTATATACATATGTCGGTATATTAAAAATATATCAAGCGTTATTGGTATATTGATATTATCGTTTCGCTCTTTTTCTGGTATTTAAGTGATTACGCCATCAGGACACTGCGTGCGAACTACACGACGCAAGTTTGCATTGATGGCGACGAGGAGCATTAAACAAGGCACATACCCACTACGGCAGATGCACTATAGGATCGGTCGGATTTAGGAAACGTACATATCCCTATAGAAATTTAGCGAAGAGCAAGACAATGCTAAGCTGGGAACTAAATGATAGCATGAAATTGTGTAATCACAACATATGAATGAACGATTGCATTTAGAATATATAGAAACAAAAATTCATTGAATTGTCCACATCTGAAGGAATTGAGAGACAATGCACGTAGTGAAGAAAGTAGGAATTAACGTGGGAAATTACACACAGCGTCAAACAGTTATCGATGGCTAAAACCTCGTGACAAGGCAGCATGATTGCATACGACAATAATACCTAAATTCAAACTAAGTTTATGAAGTGGAGCTTGAAGAAGTATTCCTTTTAATTAAGAAACCGGCTAACAGCATTTTGGAAGTATTAACAACGTTATAAATGAGGTTACATTTTCATTTCATTTCATTTATTATACCCCTCAGGGCCAAGAGCATTACAGAGGGGGAGTGGTAAATACAAAAGAAGACAAAGACAGTTGGTTACATGAGTGTTTAAATGGCACCTGTATATACAATATTAGCTAAGGCTTCACGGAACTGTTCATAATTAATAAGGCCTACAACTTCGGCGGGAAGATGGTTCCAGTCACGCGAGGTTCGCGGCAAGAATGATTGTGAAAAACTTTTAGTGTTGCATGACAAAATACCAACTTTGTACTGATGATCAATGCGACGGGATACATAAATTGGATGGGGGATGAGGTGATCTCGTAGGGTATGGTGATGGTACAACTTGTGGAAGAGGGAAATACGAGACACTTTTCTGCGAGATGCCAGCGATGGGAGGCAAATATTAGATTTCATGTTAGTTACACTCGCTGTGCGGTTGTAGTTAGCAAGAATAAAACGTACAGAGTTATATTGAACCATCTCGAGGTCAGTGATTAGGTTTTCATGAGCAGGGTCCCATACCGGAGTCGCGTATTCGAGTTTGGGTCGTATTAATGTTTTATATAACAAAAGTTTCAAATTAGTAGGTACGTTGAAAAAGTTGCGACGTAGGTTGCCAAGCATGCGATTAGCGTTCTTGATTATGTTTTCAGTATGAAGAGACCAGTTCAGGTTAGAAGTGATGTAAACACCAAGATATTTATATGAAGAAACTGATTCCAACGACATGTTGTTAATGTAGTACGACGGTATTATAGATGTTTTCCTAGAAACACGCATGACTTTGCATTTGTTAATATTGAGCTCCATTAACCATTCATTGCACCAGTTCCCTATCGTGGTAAGGTCTGACTGAAGTAATTCAATATCGTTAGCATTGGTAACTTCTCTGAAGATGACGCAATCATCAGCGAATAGATGGATATGGGAGTTGATAAGCGAGGGAAGATCATTAATGTAAATTAGGAATAGTAGGGGTCCAAGGACGGAACCCTGTGGAACACTTGAACGGACTTCTGTAAAACCGGAGTTAATGCCGTTAGCACAAACAAACTGCGAGCGGTTGAGAAGAAAACATTCAATCCATTTCAAAAGGTTACTGTCTATGTTAAGTTGTTTTAGTTTATGAAGTAATAGTTTGTGACACACCTTGTCGAATGCTTTTGAAAAATCTAAGAATATACAATCAGCTAGTGATGATTTGTCAAGAATATGGTGTAGTGCATGTGTAAATGATACATACCAGTTTTCTTGCACAAGAACAAAAACACTTTGAGGCTTCTTATTACTTTAGGCTATTGTTGCCTGTAATCTCTATAGGTATTAATAATTCGAGCAAAGAAACTTTCAAAATAATCTTACACCATTCCCTCGTAGTCAGTTAGTGCAATTATCTGAAGAAAAAAGACAAGAGCAGGCAAGCAAAATTACGATGGCGATCTTCCCTGTAGAATACTGCTTCCGCAGTGCATGAGCTCAGAGCCGAAGGAATCATTGAGGTAGGCTGCGTTTATTGTTTCCCACTTGCCTAATATTAATGGGCACGATTTCTTCCAGCACAGCTTTCTGACTGCCTGTTATCGCACCACCTGGACACATGACAGCGTGTTCGAAAACATGTCGTGCTTTCCGAATGAGCCTGCACTCACGCAGAGTGCCACAGTCTGCGACGTGGCCTTTTTTTCACTGCGTCACTCTGTCGGAGGACAAACATACTGTTACGACTGACCTGTGTGATGAACAGTTTGTGCTACACCGCCAAAGCCACGGCGAAAGCCTTGACTATCGAAATACGCCGAGCCGCCCGCAACCGTTGAAGAAGGTTGCAGTTTCGTCCAAAAGGCGAAGCATCGATTGCGACAGCAAATTAGTAGACAACTATACAAAGATAGTAGTTTTATCGACCGTATAAACTTGTGAACATTCGCTTATCAACTAAATTAATAGGCATGGTGCCAAGGCGCACAGGCAAACATGAAAACATCCCACATCCCACGCATTGAATGCAGACACTCGCTGTCAAAACGCTGGCAGGACGAAGCGTAGCAGCCACAACGAGAGAAGTGACCTTCGGGCTGTCTATCGCTTCAATGCAAACTGAGCGGCGAGAACACTGCATGCACAAAGGTATGGGCCGTCGGCGCACCTAAACTTTACCCCCAACGCTTATCGCTTTCAAGATATGGCCAGCTACGCAGCTGCTGCCTGAGTACAACGCTGCCCCTCTCTCCCCTCGCCCAGTTCCTCGCGCGGGACAGAAGACGGCGCGCTTTCTCCCCACTTTCCTCCATTTCGCGCGCGATATTGAGCCGCGATCGTCGGCTCCCCTCGCATCCTTCCAGCAGCACTTACAGCATACGGCGCGCGGCGACGGTGTTATCGCACTTGGACTTTATACGGAACATCACGGCGACGACGATGGAAAACATACGCCTCGGGTGTCCATATAATTTCTATTGCAATAAAACGTCTAGGAAGCTGAAAAGGTGAAAATACGTCAGCTTTTGTGCGTGCATTCTCATCTCTTTCTCCACGGCGCGCACGGCACCCTGATGTCTGCGTGAGCTCGCCAGCGCTATCTCTCTTCAGCGAGCGAGTTGGTTGTGCTTCGTGTGCGTATTCGCTCCTGTTTCTCCTCGGCGAGGAAGGCGACGGCGGTGTCTGTGCGTGCGTGTGCGCGCGTAACTGTCTTTCCCTCTGCTGCGCCAGCGGCGGTTGGAAAATCCGTTGAGTTTGCTTCCATGTGCCGAGGGATGGCCGCAAGCGTGGAGAGTGTTCGCTCACTCCTCCTGAGCGAGGGCGTTCCGAAGACGCTATAAAGGACGCCCCCGGCAACGGAATTCAGCCTTCAGCACAAACTACTGGCTAGAGCCCTTGTGTCTCTCTCTGTCACGAAGCTTGTAGAGCTGACCTCTCTGTAGCGATGTAATTAAAAGTTCTGTCTTACAGGTGGCGTCGATCGCCTTGCGTCTCTGCCTGGACCCCGCACTGCTGATCAAGCTCCAAACCTCCAAGCCCACGCTAACTCAACGGTTCTGGGTGCACAGTTGTAAAAACGCTCTTGCTAAATCGAAAATTCTTGGCAACTTCACCCCTTAACTAAACGTTAAGGAGTTCATTAAAACTGTACTCTGTCCGATTCAGTAGTTCTGTACTGCAGAGCCAAGGATACGCGGCCCGCGAGCGCAGATTCTTGTGTAGCGAGATGTAGTGCCACAATTCGGAACCCGTTGGACGACTAAATGGCCTTAAAAAGTGATCTTGTCAGCAGGCGTTTACTCGGAAGCTTCTTTGCAGGTCAGCGGGCGGTTTATTGCAAGATTTTGCTTTGTTATTTAATAAAATATTTACTGAGGCTCTATGACACTGAAAATCAAGTTCCTCACATGTTCGAATGAAAACGTCCAAGGAAGAACAACAAAAAAATAGTGCAACGCTGCCATACAGGCATTATTTTCATTAAAAAATACCGACAATTAATTGCTTTGACAGTGTATAAATTCATATATGTAGTCGGCACAGCCACAACACTGCGGAAGACTCCTCCTTGGGTAGTGTTCTGTAGAATGGCTTGCGCAGACTTGCTTGTGTGGTATAGTTCCATGCTGCTTTTTTTCGCGAAAGGAACGAATGAGCTGGCTTTGAACATGTCTGGAACAGTGCTGGAGAGCAATGAACGTGCACGCATTCTAATTAGGAAACCGGCTGCACTTACGAATGTCAGCGAGCGCCGCGTGTACAAGTTGATGCTACTAGACGGGTCAAGAGATGACGCCACATCGCGTGTGACACGCTGGCCGAGCGCTCCTTCTGAACCCTCCGCTACCGCCGTCTCTACAACCATCCTTCTATGTATCTCGAAATACCTTGAATCACGTCTTTTTAATGACAGAGCGAAGATGGAATGAATTTTAACGCGACAGCGTTAAGGGCCCCGTGTCGCAGAAAATCTTCCTTCGGCGTCCCGCCTCCAGCGTCGGACGTCGTTGCGGCAAGACTTTCCAACCCACCATACCCAGGCCCTCTAAGTGGCGTAAGGAAGTTACTGATGTAACTGAATTTCTCAGGCTAAAATACGAAGAAAAATTGTAAAGTACTACTTTCACACAACTACAGACATGATGGCGTCGGAGTGTAATTTTACTATACGAGAAAACATAATTCTGTTACGCGCAAACTCAAAGAAACACATTTTTCTGCGTTTCTACCAATCGTAGACCGGCCGCGGCATCCGTCATTTGTGCGCGCCGGCGCGCGAGTGTCTTGGGGGCCACGAAGCGGCGCGCCCGGTTCCCTGCAACAACGCTATCCAGATGGCGCTTCCCTCCACCACACCATACCGCATCGTTGCCCACGCAAGAGGCCGCGTTTCTACCAGAAATCCCGCCTTTGTGCATAGCGTTCGCGGCCAGCGTTTCCCAGCAAACATTACGGTTACATACGCTTCAGTTGCCGGGAAGCATAACAAGTCAGGGATCTTTGAATCCTATCGCGTTCCACTCCTAAAGGCAAAGCTTAAGCGTCCTCCAAATTTTTCTTTTGCTTCTATTAGAACAGCTAATCCTGCTTCGCAATTGGTCTTAGTAAATGCTGCTGCCGCCAGCGCTTGAGTACTTTCCGCTAGCACACGACAGGGCGCAGGAAGGGCGTTTTTAAGATGTAAGCCAAAATCCGGAAAACTAAAAGCAGCAATTGATGGAGGTGTGGTTGCTGTTTGTCGAAATGTAGAAGATCCTCCACCGCCGCCAACGACGCTTCAACATCGTACTCGGCAACGTAACCTCGACACGCCGTCATCCAGACAAAGCCACGAAGCCAAGACTACACGGCCTACAGAAGACCTGACGACGAGACATAACGACGGCACAATGCGCTGCAGCCGTGACCCGACTCCGCGACCTATCCGTAACGCAAAGCAAAGAACCACCGACCTCGACGTGCTTCTTGACGGCCACACAGTCACTGCTTTAGTGGAAACAGGAGCCGTCTACTCCGTCATGAATGGGTCCTTCGCCACCAAGTTAAAGTCAGGACTGCGTGGGAAGGCCCTCATATCCGGACAGCTAGAGGACACCTGATAACGCCGACTGGAATCTGCACGGCACTAATTACAGTTCATGACTGGCCCTACCCTGCGACGTCGTCCTTTAACAGTTTTCGCGAGAAGTAATTCTCGGCATGGACTTCCTGAGCCAACACGGCGCAATCATCGACCTGAATTTCAAGTCCGTAATGCTATCTGAAAACCATGCGATGTCGTCGGAGAGCTCTCTGAGTCACCATGACTTGAGGGTACTTGAAGATCAAGTCAGCGTCCCCACTCGCTTCAGTATCACCATTTCCGTCGGCACTAAAACAACGGAAGAGGTAAAAGGCGCCGTCGAGGGCGACCAGCATCTACTGCCAGACCGCTAAATTTGCGTTGCATGAGGAATCGCTCGACTGCATGGAGGAAAAGCGAAAGTAATCTGACAAACTTCAGCCAGGAATACAAACACCTCAGCAAGGACATGACGATCGCATATTAGCGGCGAGGACTTACGGAGTCGCCATCTGTCGGAAGCGACTCGCTTGCGTAGTATGAGGGATAACGCGACGCGCTCCTCATAGCTTTGGGTGTCGGCACTCAATAAGAACACCACGCGGTAGCCGTCCTGGACATTTCTGTAAGTACTCTTGAAACGACATAAGTTTTATAGTAAAAATAATAACCTTGGGCAAACAGAAAGCAAATGTTGCTTTACAGACACTATCTCTTAACCGAATACGTACAGTGAACGCCCACTGCGCGTGGTCCCGCGAACAGCTTTCTTGCGTGAACGGTAGGCAGTCGCTGAGAGCAAACTATGTAAAATATGTTCTTATAGTGGGCTGTCTGTATAATGCAATGAAGCATAACAGAATGAAGCCTCAATGCAGCGATCACACGCGTTCGCAGCGGCCGACTGCGCGTCTGCATGCTCTAAGAATTGGTGTCGGGCATGTCAGAAGGGGTAGCTGGCCCATGCGGCCTTCCGACTCATCCACGCTAAGGACGTTGTTGAAGGGAGGAATATGTTCTCATCGAGAACGAGGAGTACTG
This sequence comes from Dermacentor variabilis, assembly GCF_050947875.1. Lineage (NCBI taxonomy): Eukaryota > Metazoa > Arthropoda > Arachnida > Ixodida > Ixodidae > Dermacentor > Dermacentor variabilis. The sequence goes on along the minus strand of NC_134568.1, from coordinate 22,527,420 downwards.
GGTTTATTTTTAATATTTACATAAGGAGTGGAGAACGTTACATTTCAACAGTCTAGAATGGCTGAATTGAAGCATACTGAGGAGCCGAAAAAGTCCGCTTAAATCCCTGTCCTTCCTTGATCCCTAGGCAAGGAAAACCTGCCATCCACCATCATCCAATCGGAGCATCCAAAGTCGTCGAAGGAGGCGCGTTGAGGGCGAGGGTTCACACAATCACTCCCGCAACTTTGTTTACTGAACGCACAGAAAGGAGGGGAGCTTTGTTGACAGCGATTGTCACCCTTGACTCAAACTGGAAGGTCTCGGTTCCTCGAATGACCCAGCAATTAGCTGGAGCGTGTGCCAAATGACCGTGGCGGTTACCGGAGTGCGTGAGGAAATGCCCTATCCTTTTCCAGGAGTTTGTTGCTCCCATCTTTGGTTACGGCGGCTGTGAACAAACAAACAACACTCGATCCACCAAACGCCTCGCCCTGCTGTCACCGCAGGTCTGTCCGAGGGGACGCATTGTTAGCTTCACGAAGCGATTCATCACAGTGGTGCAGGAGACGCCACCCCCGCTGGCCTATCGTAACAATGCATGTCCGCGCAAAATGTTTTGCTTTCACTGTGAGCGCGTTTTTGCACCGTTCCGTGAGCTTAAGACCGCAGCATATGATCATTTCGACACTACACAAGCAACCATTGTTGTGTAGACGCTGTCAGAGTTGTTAAAAATAATTTCGTTATATTTGCCGTGGCATACACAAAGCCCTCACAAAGGAGGAAGCGACTAGCTGGCGCAGACTACAAACAAACTCCTTCCCCAACTTACACATGCTCAATAAGATATTTCCGACACAATACAGGGCCACCTGCCCTTGGTGCGGTGCCACACCTACACTCTACCACATCACCTGGGAGTGCGAACGCAACAAAGCATTCCACAAACACGAACACCCGAGTGCGGAGCAATGGGAGAGTCGGCTCACCAGCAGCGAGCTCATGGCCCAAGCCCTAGTGCAGCACGCGAGCGATGCAACACGATTCAGTGGAGCCTTGGAATAGGGGCCCACCCTTGCTGAAGAGAAGTTTCAAGTCGCTAGCGCCAAGAAGATGAAGACGACGGAGACCTTGTAACCGCGAAACTCTTGAAAGACTCAATAAAAGTTTTCACTCACTCACTCACTCGTTATAACTAGGGTCTGCGACGACGGTGACTTGCGATGTGCCAATCCCGAGGATTCATTCATGGACCTTTCAATATCACTATTTCTCAAGTTGCATTGCTTTGTATGTTTATCGGTCTTCCCAGCGAGCAATTTCCCGCTGCATCTTTTTCTAAGTTCAGTATACATTCATTTTTTTGGTGATAACACAAACATGAGCATATGGCATGCCTTTTCGTAACGTGCTTCTTACCGTTCGCTTTCCATTCCAGCGAACTTGCTGGTTTCTAGCATCAACAAATTCATAGATCAAAGATTCATGACATTAGCCGGCCACAGCGCGCGGGCGAGCGTCTAAGTGCGTGTTTTCCGAAGATCGCTGTTGCGTTTCGCCTGCGACACGTGGTTTTGCCGGCGCGACTGCGGCGGGGCGGCAGACATTTTGGCCCGATCGTCGTCGCCACAACACTCATCGCCAGGTGTTTCCAGGCGCGACTGCGGCGATGCGACCGCCTAGGGATCATCCTCGCATTCCAGTCATTGTGCCCGAAACAGGCGATGCCAAAGCAGGGATCTCATTCCAGTCATTGTGCCCGAAACAGGCGATGCCAAAGCAGGGATCTCGTTCCAGTCATTATGCCCGAAACAGGCGATGCCAAAGCAGGGACCATCCACTCATTACAGTCATTGTGTCCGACCGGCAGCGCCACGACAGGGTGCTACGAGATCGTGCTCGACATGGTGCTACGGCATCGCTACGACAGTGTGCGTCACCATTAGCCCATTGTACATTCACGTGCTCGTCTTTTGAGGGGTTCCTTCTTGCCCTCAACTGCGAGAGTATAAAAACAGCTGCCCCCGGACGCCAAAAGGGAGGGGCTCCGATTTCTTCTGTTGAGTGAAGTGCTCTCCCGTCTCTCTACTACGGTCAAACCTGACCGCCAACTCTTTGCGATGTTAAAATAAACAAGTTGTTTCGTTGTTACCAGTCGACTCATGCTTTGCCGGGACCTTCGGATGCTTCCAGTTGTACCCCAGGCCGCCAGGCCAACGCTACCCTTGGGGCTTGCGACCCAGGTACAACCACGGGCGTCAGCGCCGAGTTCCCAACAGATCGTACCAGCAGCCCGATTCAAACATCTGGTTGGCAGCGGTGAGATCGCCTCCGACTTCAAACAACTGTCTGCCAGCGGTGAGATCGCGACAACGGAGGCCAGCAGCGAAGAGATGCAGTTGACTGTATGCTGAGCAGCTCAACGACGATCCGGGAGCAGTGCAACGAGCCCTGTGTGACGACTGGTTGCCTGCAGCGGAACGACTGCGCTGGACTCTTGGCTGCGAGGTTTGGTGAGTGCGGGACTTTCTTCTTCTGAGCTTTGCCAGGCTTTTGTTAGTGTTAGAAACAGAGCTGGTAATTGTGGTTGTCGTTGCTGCCGGGTTAGTTTGCGGCAAGACAATAGTAAGCAGTAGAGAAAGCAGCATTCAGAGCAGCCATGGATTTGAAGTCGTTGCGCAAACCGAAATTGTTGGAGCTTGCAAGAGAGTTGGGTCTGGATGTCTCAGACAAACTAAGAAAACCAGAACTGCTAAAGGCTATTCTTGAGTTAGAGGCTGAGGATGACGAGCTGTCGGAATGCCTTGAGACTATTGAGGAGAGGTCAAAAAGACAGGAGCGCGAACTTAAAGAACAGAAAGAAAAAGAAGAGCGTGAACTTAAAGAACAGAAAGAAAAAGAAGAGCGTGAACGTAAAGAACAGAAAGAGCGAGAGCAACAAGAGAAAAAAGAAGAGCGCGAACACGCTTTGGAAATGAAGCGTCTTGAGGTAGAGATGGAACGCGCTCGTAATGGAAGTCAGGCACATGGTGCAGGAGAACGCGTATTGTTCAAAATGACTGACCTGATGCGGCCGTTTAAGCTTGGAGAGGACATTGGTTTGTTCCTGGTTAACTTTGAGCGAACGTGCGAGAAGCAGGGGTTCTCTCGGGAAACGTGGCCACAGCGCTTGCTCACTTTGTTACCCGGCGAGGCGGCCGACGTAGTCGCTCGCTTGGATAGAGAGGAAGCAGAGGATTTCGACAAAGTAAAATCGAGTCTGCTAAAAAAGTACCGGCTGTCTGCGGAGGCGTTCCGTCGGAAGTTTCGGGAAAATGAGAAAGGCAGAAGTGAATCATATACAGAGTTTGCGTATAGGCTTATGTCGAACATGCAGGAGTGGCTCAAAGAAGAGAAAGCGTTTGGTGACCACGATAAAGTTCTGCAGTGCTTCGGGCTAGAACAGTTTTATAGTCGGTTACCGGAGAACGTGCGATACTGGGTCTTGGATAGGCCAGACGTTTGTACGGTGGCTAAAGCCGCTGAGCTAGCCGAGGAGTTTGTGACGCGTCGGGCTCGCGGAGCTAAGGACGGTCAAAAGGGTGAATTTGGCTCGAAGTTTGAGGGGCCAAAGTTCACACCCATGAGATTAAAGGGGGACACGCGTAGTGCGGATGCGAGCGAAAGCAGTCCGACCAAACGTAAAGAGACGGCGGCAGCCAAACGCAGAAAGCGGTTCGAGATGAGGCGAGCGCGCTTGTGTTATACGTGCCAGAAGCCGGGTCACTTTTCGGCGCAGTGTCCGGAAACGACACCAAAAGTTGTGTTTTTTTCAATAGGCAGCACTGACGAGAACATGAAGCTTCTCGAGCCTTACATGCGAGACCTCCTCGTGAACGGGAAAGAGTGCCGAGTGCTTCGCGATTCCGCAGCTACGATGGATGTAGTTCACCCGTCTTACGTAGAACCCCATATGTTCACGGGCGAGTGCGCGTGGATCAAGCAAGCCGTGGAAGCTCATAGCGTGTGTCTGCCAGTAGCAAAGGTGCTTATTGAAGGACCTTTCGGAGCGCTTGAGACGGAGGCGGCAGTGTCATCTATGCTGCCACCCCAGTACCCGTACTTATTTTCAAACAGGTCCGATCACCTCCTGCGCGAGAAGGGGCTTTTGTTTGGTGAAGCTAGTGTTCAGGCCTTAACCAGATCGAAGGTTCGGGAGCTCGCTGCAAAGGCGGTAGTTGCGGGGCCGACGTTATCAAACAACGGAAAAGGGTCAGAGGCGCAGCAAGCTGATATTCCGAGCACGCCCGAACTGAATAAAATTGAGTCTGTAGCGTTGAAGGCGCCAGATACTGGAGAGGAAAATCCCGATTCGGGAAAGTTAGAAGAGCTATCTACTGATTTGCTCATCGCGCCTACGTCAGACGGACTTGATAGGTTGCTAAAAGTCAGCCGGACGGCTTTGATAGCCGAGCAAAAAAAGGATGGCAGCCTGGAAAACGTGCGCTGCAATGTCAAAGAAGGTATCGCCAGGAAAACTGCGCGTTTTGTGGAAAGAGGTGGAGTCCTGTACCGGAAGTATCTAGACCGAAGAGGAGTGGAGTTCGATCAGCTGGTCGTGCCTCAATGCTATCGTCAGGATCTGTTGCGCTTGTCACATGGGGGTTCGTGGTCCGGACACCTAGGAGTTAAGAAAACTAAGGACCGTCTCTTGCAAGAGTACTATTGGCCAGGGTGTTTTCGGGACGCAGACCATTTCGTGAGGACATGTGACACTTGTCAGCGGGTGGGCAAACCAGGGGACAAATCGAGGGCGCCGTTGAAATTGGTACCTATCATTACGGAGCCTTTTAGACGGCTCGTTATTGATACTGTGGGACCTCTGCCGGTAACAGCCACGGGGTACAGACACATTTTGACTGTGATCTGCCCAGCGACAAAGTTCCCTGAAGCAGTGCCGCTTAAAGAACTCAGCTCAGTTGAGATAGTCAATGCTCTACTGTCCATATTTGCGCGAGTTGGTTTCCCTGCGGAAATCCAATCAGATCAGGGCACAGTGTTTACTAGCGCTTTGACGACAACTTTTCTCGAAAGGTGTGGGGTAAAGCTGTTACACAGCTCAGTGTACCACCCACAGTCGAATTCCGTTGAGAAGCTCCACTCCGTCATGAAGCGCGTGTTGAGAGCGTTGTGTTTTGAACATCGAACTGACTGGGAGCTGTGTTTGCCTGGGGTGATGTTTGCGTTAAGAACCGCGCCGCATGCGGCTACGGGGTTTTCGCCAGCTGAACTGGTGTACGGTCGCTCGCTTCGATCTCCGCTTCGCATGCTTCGAGAATCATGGGAAGGTAGGGGCTACGACCCAGTCGTGGTGGAGTACGTGCTTAAGCTCCTCGAACGCTTAAGAAGGGCACAGGAGTTGTCAGGTGAAGCAATGGCAAAGGCCCAGCAGAGGGCCAAGGTTTATTATGATCGGACAGCCAGGGCCCGTCGTTTTGAGGTTGGCGATGAGGTCATGATATTGCGCACATCGCTAAACAACAAACTAGACGTGCAGTGGGAGGGCCCAGCGCGAATTGTTCAGAAACTGTCGGACGTTAACTACGTGGTAAGTCTGCCAGGAAAGCGGAAAGCACAGCAAGTTTACCACTGTAATCTGCTCAAACCTTATAGACAAAGGGAAGCAGTGGTGTGCCTGATGGTAAACGTTCCTGAAGAGCTTCCGGTCGAGCTTCCGGGACTAGGCTCAGTGACGAACAGGGAAGACACCGGTCAAGTCATTAGTGACCTTATCAGTAAAGCACCGCTGTCGCCCGAGCAGAAAACCGAACTACACCAGCTATTACAAGAGTTTCAAGGTCTGTTCTCTGAGAGGCCTGGTAGGACTTCTGTACTTACTCATGATATTGAACTTACCTCCCCAGAGCCAGTACGATCCAAGGCGTATCGGGTGTCACCCCGCCAGAGCGATATTATGGAGGCTGAGGTAAAGAAAATGCTACAGCTCGGTGTTATTGAGGCAGGTGAGAGTGATTATACCTCCCCTTTGATTTTAGTTGAGGTACCGGGCAAGGAACCTCGTCCTTGCGTCGACTACCGCAGGCTTAATTCCATCACTAAGGATCAAATTTATCCGATCCCTAACATCGAGGAGCGCCTTGAGAAAGTTAGTAGCGCTCAGTTTATTTCCACCCTAGATCTTGTCAGGGGTTATTGGCAGGTTCCACTTACAGAAGAGGCTAGTAGGTATGCGGCGTTCATTTCACCAATGGGAACATTCCGTCCTAAAGTGTTGAGTTTTGGTTTGAAGAACGCGCCATACTGTTTTTCAAGCCTCATGGATAAAGTGTTACGGGGACAGCAAGAATTCGCTTTACCGTATCTAGACGACGTAGCGATATTCTCCGCATCCTGGTCTGAGCATATGGCACACTTGCGGGCAGTGCTAACCCGCCTGCGCGAAGCGGGCTTGACAGTCAAGGCTCCTAAGTGCCAGATAGCACAGGCCGAGGTTGTCTACCTCGGTCACGTGATCGGTCCGGGTCGTCGCCGCCCCTCTGAAATAAAAGTGGCCGCTGTGCGAGACTTTCCGCAACCGCGCACCAAGACCGATATTCGGTCGTTCTTGGGTGTCGCCGGCTACTATCAGAGGTACATCCCTAGGTACTCTGATATCGCGGCTCCCCTGACGGATGCTCTAAGAAAGACAGAGCCTCAAACAGTCGTCTGGGACGAGACCAAGGAAAGAGCTTTTAGCGCCCTAAAGAGTGCCCTAACAAGCCAGCCTGTGCTACGATCGCCAGACTATACAAAAGGGTTCATTGTTCAGTGCGATGCTAGTGAGCGAGGCATGGGCGTTGTACTGTGCCAACGGGAAAAAGGGAGAAGTAGAACACCCCGTCCTGTATGCTAGTCGTAAGCTGACCAATCGTGAGCAGGCGTATAGCGCCACCGAGAAAGAGTGTGCATGTCTCGTGTGGGCCGTTCAGAAATTGTCATGCTATCTAGCCGGCTCGAGGTTTATCATTGAGACGGATCACTGCCCTCTCCAATGGCTGCAGACCATCTCTCCCAAAAATGGCCGCCTCCTGCGCTGGAGCCTCGCTTTACAACAATATTCCTTTGAGGTGCGTTACAAAAAGGGGAGTCTCAACGGTAACGCCGATGGCTTAAGTCGAAGCCCCTAACGTAGGAATCAGCCTCAAAATTGTTTGTTACTGATGTTTTTCTTCCTGAGGCAGGATTTTTTTTTAACATATTGCTTTTGTTTAGTGTTTCAAAGTGATGATATGCTTTCTAGTGCAATTTTTCAATTTGTGGACGCGTTCTGAGTGATGCTAGACTACTGTAAGGAACTAGGCAGTGGTATAAAAAGGGGAAAGAGCCTGGCAGGGCTTAGTGAGGGTTGTGCCGTGCTTGCTGACTGAGCGGTTGAGTTTCAGCGTAGTTCTAACGCTTGCCGGGAACGAGAACAAAAATGTGAACTCTCCCGAAGTCACTTTGCAGTGTCCCGTGCGAACCTGAACAAGAGAACGAGGCCTTCTCTGTGCGCTGCGCTCAAGAAACGTCGAGGGACGCCCGACTTCGGTTATGAGCATCATCGAGCGACATCCCTCCGGACAGCGGATGCAGTCCCCTGTCCATCGGGATCTCCTTCCCCCGGCGGGGCGGTCTGTTGCGTTTCGCCTGCGACACGTGGTTTTGCCGGCGCGACTGCGGCGGGGCGGCAGACATTTTGGCCCGATCGTCGTCGCCACAACACTCATCGCCAGGTGTTTCCAGGCGCGACTGCGGCGATGCGACCGCCTAGGGATCATCCTCGCATTCCAGTCATTGTGCCCGAAACAGGCGATGCCAAAGCAGGGATCTCATTCCAGTCATTGTGCCCGAAACAGGCGATGCCAAAGCAGGGATCTCGTTCCAGTCATTATGCCCGAAACAGGCGATGCCAAAGCAGGGACCATCCACTCATTACAGTCATTGTGTCCGACCGGCAGCGCCACGACAGGGTGCTACGAGATCGTGCTCGACATGGTGCTACGGCATCGCTACGACAGTGTGCGTCACCATTAGCCCATTGTACATTCACGTGCTCGTCTTTTGAGGGGTTCCTTCTTGCCCTCAACTGCGAGAGTATAAAAACAGCTGCCCCCGGACGCCAAAAGGGAGGGGCTCCGATTTCTTCTGTTGAGTGAAGTGCTCTCCCGTCTCTCTACTACGGTCAAACCTGACCGCCAACTCTTTGCGATGTTAAAATAAACAAGTTGTTTCGTTGTTACCAGTCGACTCATGCTTTGCCGGGACCTTCGGATGCTTCCAGTTGTACCCCAGGCCGCCAGGCCAACGCTACCCTTGGGGCTTGCGACCCAGGTACAACCACGGGCGTCAGCGCCGAGTTCCCAACAGATCGTACCAGCAGCCCGATTCAAACATCGCTGACACGGCGCCGTAGCAGAAACCTTCCTTGCGTCTGTGCTTGCTGCATACGCGAGTTGTAGTCGATGGCTGCTGGCCGGTTCTAAATTTTGCGATCCAAGCTTCCCGCAACTTGATGTCCTGCGGATACGTGTGAAGGCTGACACCGGGTCGTTGCGTACGCCCGGCACTGCAGCACCGAGCAGTAGCCTACCATGTTGAACGCCTTCGAAGGCAGCCACTACCTATTATAATGCTTTCAAGTGTTGTCAAGTAGACACCCGAAGCGGAAAAACCATCCCACTTAATCAGAACCACAGCGGAGGTGGGACTTTAAACTTTCGCTTTCATCTCGCTTCGCCGCTTTCGAAGTAGCCGACGTGGCCGCTGTGTCCACGTGGTCCATCATACCACGTCACGCCGACGGCAGCGCCAGCTTTCCCACTGGTGGAGCTCACCCCTAATGTCGCGGAAATTCTGGATGGATGGAGGAAACCAGCAATGTGTTTGTCCTCTCGGATTCTGCCGCATTTACCCTCACGGCCATAGCCACCGAACAAGCGTTCGACATGAATCCGAGTCTCCCCCTGATTAAGCAGCAACAGCTCAAAAGTCTTCTCTGACGATACAAAGACTGCCTTCGATGTCAGCGACGATTCGGCAAACACAGATCGCTAAGCATCGCATAATAACCGCAGAACGCGCTCGGCCACCCCACCAGAGCCCGTGCGGAGTTCTGGAGCGGGAACGAGAAGCCATAAAGCAACAAGTCGACGAGATGTTACGCGACGAAATCATCAAGCCTTCGAAGAGCTCGGAGGCATCTGCTGTAGCCTTGGTGAAGAAAAAGGACGGAACCCTCTATATCTGCGTGGATTATTGTCGACTGAACAAGATCACGAAGGAGGACGTATACCCTCTCCCAACGATATACGATGCATTGAAACGGCTGTGGAATTATAAGTATTTATCATTGATGGCTCTCAAGACTGGCTACTGACAAATAGAAGTCGACAAGTGAGCTCGCGGGAAGACCACCTTCATCATGCCGGACAGCCTCTACCAGTCATGCCATTGGGACTGTGCTCAGAACCTGCAACGTTCCAACGCGTGATGGGCACGGTATTAGCAAGGTTGAAGTCGCAGGCCTGTCTTGTCTACCTGAAGGACATCATCGTCTTCCCCGGGAATCTCGACGATGACCTTAGGCGGCCTGAGACCCTATTAGAGGCGATCAAGTCATCCCGACTCACTCTGAAGCCGGAAAAGTGCCGTTTTGATTACGAAAAACTTCTGTTCCTAGGCTACGTGATCAGCAAGTCCGGAGTCCACCCCTACCCACAGACACCAGCTGTCATCGCTAAGTTCCCGCGGCCCGTCGACAAGAAGGCAGTGCCCAGATTGCTTGGCCTGTGTGCCTATTACAGGTGCTTTGTAAGATACTTCTCAAGAATTGGGGAGCCATTAACCAATCTCACGAAATCTAACGTCAGCTTTAAATGGGAAACACGGCAGGAAGACCCATTTCAGGAGCTGAAACGACGGCTGCAGTCACTACCGGGGCTTTCACACTTCGAGGAAGACGCCGAGACGGAAATCCCCACCGACGAAAGTAGCATAGGCCTCGGTGCCGTGCATGTTCAAAGGAAAGAGGGACATGAAAGCGTAATAGGTAGTGCTACCCGGTCACTGTCGAAAGCGGAAGCGAATTAGTCTACGACGGAGAACGAGCGCCTTGCGATCATTTGGGCTACGGTGAAATTTCGGCCTTACATATATGGCAGGCCCTTCAAAGTGATAAGCGACCACTATGCCTTGTGTTGGCTGGAAAACTTAAGAGGAAGCTTTAGCTCGGGCCCAAGTCCGGTGCGGCCTATTCAAATACATGTAAAACGCAAAAACGTTTATCTGAGATAACCTCTGGACCGATTTTGATGAAATTTGTTGCATTTGAAAGAGAAAGTTAAATTCTAGTGACTGTTGGAAGCGGAATTTCGATTTAGGGCTTGAATTTTCTTAAAACGATTTTCAAATATTTGACCGTTTGAAAAAAATAGAAGCACCAAGTTTACAAATTCACAGCTCTGCATCAAGAACCGATATCGCAGATCTGTAAACGGCATCCATTAGATCATTCAAAGCGGACAAATTCAATTTGTCATTTTACATCTTACATGAATTTGTTACGTTCGTTACAACGGTTTTGCAAAAGTTGTATTTCACTATGATTAATTCTTTTTATATTCATGTGTAACATATCAATTTTGTCCGCTTTAGATGTACTATTACATGCAGTTCACAGAATTATATTATCATTTTTAGTGGTTAAGTTACAGAGTTGTAAACTTGATAGTTTCGTTTTGTGAAAATTTTCGATTTTGCCAATTTTTAATAAAAAATTAACAATCTAACTCAAAAATTCGAAACCAACAGCCACTAGATTTTAAGTTTGTCTTTTAAATGCAACAAACCTCGTCAAATTTGGTGCAGTGGTTGCCGAGAAAAACGAATTCTCCTTTTACATGTATTTAGATAGGAGCACTCGAGCTAAAGCTTCCTCTTAAGAGATCATCCTGATCGCCTAGCACGACGGAGTCTCATACTCCAGGAATTCGACATTGCCATCCTCTACAATTCCGGACGGAAACACTCTGATGCTGTCAAGCTGCCCATCACACGCTACCATTGACCTGGCGCCGCAAGGCGACGAGGATGACGGCGCCTTCCTGGAAACAATGAGCGCGAAAAACTTCGCTTAACAGCAACGAGAACACCCCGAGGTAAAAAGCCTCGTCGAGTATTTGGAAGGCCAAACCGACGTTGTCCCTAGGACGTTTATTTGAAGATTGTCTTTGTTTTCACTGCAAAACGACGTCCTCAAAAATAAGAACTTCCCAAAAATGCACGCCAACTACCTACTTGTTGTTTCCTCAGCACTCCGTACAGAAGTTCTGCACTCCCTACACGACGATCCCATCACTGGCCCCCTCGGATTGTCCCGTACACTATCGAGGATAGAAGTACTACTGGCCGGGCCTGACCGCCGACGTTGCCCACTATACGTTAGGTCATGCCGAGACTGCCAGCGACGCAAGACAGCACACACACAAAAAACCAGCTGTTTTGCTGCAGCCAATTGAGCCACCTTGCCAACCATTCCAACAGATTGGAATGGACTTGTTGAGGCCATTTCAGACGTCAACCTATGGGAGCAAGTGGATCGTCGTGGCTACCGACAACGTTACCCGCTCCGCTGAAACGAAAGCCTGACCAAAGGTACTGCGGCCGAAGTGGCGACATTCTTCGTCGAGAGCATCCTGTTACGATTTGGTGCCCCAGAAGTCCTGATCACCGACAGAGGAACCACTATTACGGCGGAGGTTGCTCAAGCCATTCGGCAATACAATCAGTCAAATCACCGCAGGACTACCCCCTACCACCTGCAGACGAATAACTTAGAGAGCGCCTGAATGAGACCCTCGTCGACATGTTATCCATGTACGTCGACGTCGAACACAATATCTGGGATGTGGTCATTCCCTACGCAACCTTCCCTTATAACATAGTGGTGCAAGAAATAACGCTGATAACGCAGTTAGGGGTGGTTTACGGAAGGAACCCGACGACGACTCTCGACGCCATGCTGCCAGACTTTACCAATGAAGAGAATCGAGTGGTCGCCGCCTATCTGTAGCGCGCCGAACAAGCACGACAATTGGCCTACCTGCGCATCAAAGCAAGCAAAGCCAGCAAAGGACGGACAGCCAACACTACAATCTTTGACGACCCTACAGTGAAGTACCAGCCAGGCGACCGTGCTTGGGTTTGGACCCCGATACGCCGAGGCTATTTCGGGCCCTACATGATCATGCGCCGTATTGGCGCCGTGGATGCTGAGGTCTTACCGGACAGCATTACGCAATCACAGCGGCGCCGCTCGCGACTTTAACTAGTCCATGTTCATGTTGTGTGCCTTAGGCCTTTCAACGCCAGCTAACGCACTTCAGGACATTGTGCCTTTGTCGCTTTGTTTCTTTACTAAGTGTACTTTTGCTTTAGAGCGCAGCTCTTATCGGCCCGTTCCAGCGCTGAGCGGTGGCGTTGGCGGCAGCGTAACCGAACGAACGAGCAAAACAGCGAAAGATGAAAGAGCGAACGCCGACCAGCAGATGAAAGAGGCGAACCGCGGACAGCAATGAGAGCGGTCCCTTCAGTGACGTACGCGCGGGAAACTATACGTCAGACTGCTGGAGGCATGCTCGTATCTGGTCTCAGCCCCGGACCGCTAGTTTCGCACTATCGTCTGTTCGGGTCAGCTTTCACTTGCATTTGCTTGGTTTGCTTATTTTGGTCTCGTTCGACCTTGTTTCTATTGTCTATGGTTTGCGATTGTTTTGTAATCTGATTGTACACGTGACGTAAATTGTCCAGTACTTCGTAAAATCCACTATACGCCACGAGCGATTATTCCGGAACCTTCGACGAGTCATGTATAAAAGCCAACGCGCTTGACCCGCAGATCAGGTTTTCGACGATCGCCGACTCTGCTCGCCGCTATCACTGTGCTTGAGTGTTATATCGCTGTCACACGGCACGTGTAATGTCATTCACAGTAAATGACATTCATACCGAATGTCATTGCGTTCTTGCGTTTCCTGTCTACACGGGTGTGCAAAACGGCATTCGCAATTGATGGCGATATTCATCGGCACCTTGCGCACGCAGGCACTCGACAATCGAGATGTATACTTTATGGTTGGGCTTCGCCCTGCTCAAATCGGTGAGGTGGTCTTCCCGTACATTTAGCAGCACGCGCGTCTCGTCCATCCAGTGCGCTTTTCGCTTTCCATTCTCCGCTGACGAGGCTGCAGAGTTGGCTTCCATGGGCTTTAGCGCGGCACCACTATGAAAACAATATTCAGAAATGAAAAAAACAAAAACGAGCGCTTTCAAACACAGCTGACAAGAGGTGCTAGCGTCCAGTCGGAGACTACAGGAACATGAATATAGCTGCACAAACTACTTCAATGTCGTGATGTACATCAGAAAATTATTCAAAAGTTCATAACAGTTATTATGACAACCTTTACTCTGAATACATGTTGCTTTAACTTATTGATTTCGTGATTGCTCGCCAATTCACTGTAGTCAAGGTTACACAAGTCGTGCGTGCATGATCTCGGGAAATTCATTCAATGGGCGAATGCCATTAGCTGTGCCACTATGCCCGTGTAGAAGCAACATAAATGGCATTAGGGCGTAATCTGATTCGCTGCGAATGACATTACACGTGCCGTGTGACGGGGATATTGCTTGTTTTGCAAAGGTTAACTCCGTTTGCAACGTTAATGGCTGGCGCGGGCCAGCCAGTAATTCGCGAAACGAAAGCACGAATAGAGCTGCGCTCGAATATCGCATTAGGGAGTATCGTAATCGTCGGTGAATTTTCGAAACTGTGTTTCTCACCGTCAAAACAAGGTGACATCAAAGTTGGAGTGGCAACGTGTATATTGTCACTACAACGTGACAATATACAGGCGCTTGTTTCCGACAATCAAGATAGGAACCGCATTTTGGACCGTAAGAATGGTACCGCGTTTTCTAAATTCCATCGACTTGCGGAAAACGGTCCGTAGGGCAAACGGGGAAGGTGGTCAACTGAACGGCTGCATCAACATTCCAACTCGTTAAAAGGAACTGTAACTAGTACTTTGAATTTGCGATTGAACATGTGTGGATGTTTATTTCTTTCTAGTCAGGCCAGCGCACTGCGGAAATACCATGAGCAGCGAGCACGTAAAATTTGGGAGGCGCACATCATGAAAACGAGATCTTCCGCTGTCATGAACACATCTTTTCAATCATTCGGCAAAGATATTACATATTTCGACAACCAGATTTATTTCATTCTGGCGCCTCTCGTCCCCCGACGTCCTTCTTATATCACTGTCACCTTTACTCTCTTTGCTGTTGTCTTTTTGGTCGGTAGTCGTTTACAATGGTTGTCACTTTCGTTATATTTTTCTTTGTATGTTGTTTTCAAAAAGTAGCCAATCTATCCGCCTTTTAAATTACACTATGCTTCACCATTGCTTCCGGCTTTTCCTTCTTTCAGTCCTTCCGTTTATTTATTTATTAGTTGTTGACACGCACGTGTGATGTTGGCTATCTTTAATAGCTTTCCACCATGTACGTACGCACATATAAGCCCTTCCTGTTAATCAACCAGAAGTTGATAGTCAGCGGCCGTGTTGTTTCGTCTTTTACTAGTACTGTTACTGCGCTGTTATTTAAGGGTTGTTGTTGCTGTCGTTGTGACAGTTGCTGTCATCGTCATTGTCGTCGTTGTTGTTTCAAATCCGTTCTCCTCCTCTTTATCTTTTTCACCGCCACGGTCGTCTTCTCCTCTTTCTTCTTTGTCTGGAAACCTAAATAACGCAATGAAAATGTCATTGAATTATTATTTTTAGAATGAACATAGTTTTGTTTGCAACGATCAGTACATTTTACGAGGCACAACCGCCAATTTCGCTTTATTACCGCGCCCCGAGTTTCACCTCGGCCTCCCGTGGCCTGGCGTTTAGGGCGTCATTACTATGACCCGCTGGATGCGGGATGAACGTCGTGGAAGCTTATTGGTTTTCATATCTCAAAGTTGGTTAAGCGATAATCTGCGTCTCACGCGGCCAAATCGCGACGTCCTAAACTGCACAAAGTGTCGTTCGCACAGCTGTCGCAGAACAGAAGCAAATATGTTGCAGTAAATGCAGCCAATGCTTTACTGCAACCGAATAGCAAAATACCACGTGCGAAGTCGCACTACCGGAAGAATAACAAAACAAAACAACCCCTCCCGTACCCCGTCTTCCGGCTGTACACCCAAGAAGGAGCGTAATAATTACATGGTGCTAATTTTACCATTAACATAGTACCTCGTTGAAACGTTTTTTCTGAATTCTGCCTCCGGTCTGTAACGAGATGATGGCGCAGTACTGTTAAGGTTTGGTTTATTCATTCGGTTGTAGGGATGTTAACATCGACATCAAAAAGTTTACCTGAATGTTGATAACTATCGTATTTAGTATTCATACATGCTGTACTTTTCAACCGCAGTTTTGCCGTTCTAAAATCCTTTAAAGAAAAGAGAGGGACGTAATTTCGCTATTGAAATCCGCAAGAAAGTTGTGCTAAAATTTTTAAAGATTGATGCAAGATAACCATATATGTTGACAATACTGGCCAAAGTCATCTATAAGCTAATAATCACCACTACTTCAAGCCAATCGAAGAACGTAAAAAATAGGTTGGCGCTGTCATAAATGAAGTTTTCACTTGCGAAATCGTCTCATAGCTCCTTCGACGGCCATATGGACAGTAATAAAGATAGCCACCATGGCAAAAAAAAAAAAAGAAAAGAAGAAAAAAAAATTAAAAAAAAAATGAAAAATTGCGTCTGGCCATTAACGTCCTTCTCAGTGTTCAACCGTTCGCTTTTCTCTTTTTCTTGCCGGTGATATTGAATCCCAAACCTCGCGTCAGACTTAAAATGCCCTGATAGGTCATTTTGGCGCAAAATTCGCATACCGAAGTCCGAGCTGCTCGTGCAGCTATTTCGTGTCGGTATAAAAATTGTTACGTAAGAGTCTCTACGTCGTGTACAACGTGCAAGTTTCATTATATCTGAGTCTTTCTTCTGGGCGAGGAAAACAAATAAGAAGAAATACAACAAGAGGAACGAATATAGTTGAAAGGTCAGGCGGCTTCTGAGAAACAGATTGAGTGAGTAACTTGGCAGATATTGCAGCCCGCTTTTGGTACAGTACTGAAAGAGCGCGCCGTCGCGAAAACTCTGGCGTCAAGGGAATAAGGAATCAAGCTTTCCTAATCGGGCCATAGTAAGGGCCCGTGAGAAGCTGCTGCGTTGGATACATTCTCAGCATTATAACCTGTTAACACAAAAGTAGGCAGCAAGGAATTCAGTCACCGTGATTCCGTGGTGCCATGGAATCTGAAAGGAGCCTGCCCGCTACACTGTCAATGTTATGTTTTCGCCATTGAATAAGTTGGCTAGCACCCTCCCAGCAGCACTGAATCAAAGCAGCGCACCGAATAGCAGGCGAGACGATAACGGCAGCACTTACCACGCCACTTCGCGCTTCTTTAACTTGCACAGAGTCTGCATGCAGTGTATAGCGGCTACCGCTATGTAGCGCTATGCTACCTGTATTGGCCAGACCAGCAGGTGTGTTCAAGGTACACAAAAAAAAATATGAATGAATTGAGCCGTGCCAGTAGATTATGCTTCCACAATCAGTCGCACACGGATGAAAGGATGCTTAGTAAGCCAGAAAAGAAGCAAAAATCGTAATACGGGTGGCGACGGAAGTTCCCGCGGCAACATACCTTGACCTGGTAGATTTCGACGGAGCCTCTTAGGGCGGAGTTAGCTGTTCATCAATAAAGAGGGACTACATCCTGTTCTAAAGGAGCGAAAGATTGAGTTCGGCGTGTTTCGAGTATATATACTGCAGACGCCGGAGTAAATCCAAACCTACGAGAAAATACTTGAATGTCCATGACGGAACGCCCACGTCCCGGCTAGAGCACCGCACGGGCCTGATTTTCCAGCCCGGGCCCTTGTTTCCTAGCCCGTGCACGTCCTGTGCCCGGCTGTTCATTGCTAAGGTTAGCCAGGGCCCGTGTGTTTATGACCAGGTCCAGCATGTAAGCAAAATAAATATTTTTTTGCACTTACAGATTGTACCGTAAGTGTCAGCCTCACCATCTCGTCTAATTAGCTTCATTGTCCATTGTCCATTTTTTCCTATGAGGTCACCTAGCATGCATATATATATATATTATCGAGAGTTGGAATAGCGCAATCGCAAAAGCGGTAACAAGGAAATAGTTTAAAGAGCGGTTTTTTCTTTGTGAAACTTATTTTTCCAATCGCGGAAACAATGTTCGTTTCTCGAAAAAGACAGCAATTAGAACTTAATCTGCTTTTCTATTTCCTTTGCTAAGGTATACTAAGAGGCAGCTCTTTCCACGTGTCACTTCACTTCACCTTGCCACAGAATGTCTTGAGCCACGCAATGCATAATGCTCGCGTGCGCTAGAAGGCACGACTTAGGCCCTTTAATCAACCAGGGCCCGTGGTTTGAAGCCACGGTCCCTTCCCGGTCGCGCGGCCACATGCGCGAGCCCGGCCCGGGACCCCTGAAAAAGGCTGCAGAGGGCTCGGGCTTTCGGGTCGGCCCGGGCCCGTGCAGTGCTCTAGCAGCGGCGCTCAGGTTGCGGTGAGGAATTGAAAAAAGCTCAATGCTTGGCTTTCATGTTCTCTTCCACTAACGGCCTTTGTGCGGCGATATATTCCAGATAACGTAGTCGCTAAAGGAGCTGATTGCTTACTTACAGAATTTCAGTCTGTCAGAACTGCGATGCTTTGTGTTCAGTGCAACAAAAAGGAATATTATCTTTCGGTTCGTGAGTAAACTGCTAAAAGTAACGCTCTCATTGAGCCACGGAACTTTTGCTCGTCAGTGTTTCGTCTCTGCGTCTTGTCAGTGGTGGTTCTTTTTTTTTTTCTGTAGGTTTTCTGACGCGAACAGGGCTATTGTGTTCAGGTGCCGACGAGGATGCAGGTGTTGACAGCTGATAAGGACAACTCCAGCCAAAGCAAATATCCCAGTGCAGCATCAGTATACACGCGTAGCGCTGACAACGGGCGCCTCCGCAGCGACGCTTTCATCGTTTTACGCACGCATGCCCTGCCTTCCATCCATTTGTTGTTCTTGCGTCGTTCGCATTAAAGCCCTGCAAATGCAACGGTTTATCTGGAGGCGGATGTTACGTAGAGGAGGCCGCACTTGGGCGTCTTTAAATTTAGGTCAATTTTAGTGTTCCCTCTTTTCTCTCTCTCTCTCTCTCGCTCTCATTTTTTTGCCTCAGGTACTTCCGCAACTTTGTACGCTGGCTTTATACAAAGAAGACAGGCTACTTGTATATTGCTTTTGCAGAGACGAATAACAAAGTTTGGTTAATTAAATTAATTAAATTATGGGGTTTTACGTGCCAAAACCACTTTCTGATTATGAGGCACGCCGTAGTGGAGGGCGCCGGAAATTTCGACCACCTGGGGTTCTTTAAAGTGCACCTAAATCTAAGTACACGGGCGTTTTCGCATTTCGCCCCCATCGAGATGCGGCCGCCGTGGCCGCGATTCGATCCCGCGACCTCGTGCTCAGCAGCCCAACACCATAGCCACTCAGCAACCGCGGCGGGTAACAAAGTTTGGTGTGAAACCTTTACTTTCAATTGCGTTCCATGGTCACACTGGAGTATCTACTCCTCCGATAGCCTGCTATAGAAAAGGTGTCACACATAGAAAAAGAAAGAAAAAAAATAAATAACTGTACGCGTCTTCCAGGGATGAACGCATACAAAAAACAAGGGGCCAAAATCACAAAGCTTTCCGTTCATAAGTGATCTTTGCCATTGGTTGCCCGCCATAGCTATTGTAAGTCCAGCATCGAGGCTGGCTCGAATATGCTGAAGTTGGTGCGTAAACATGGCTAGTGTTGCAGAGCACTGAAACATCTTTTTATGATTCACTTAGAGTAAGTGGAGCGCAGTGTAATGTTTGAACTGAGTTTATATGGGACCTGGCGGAAGTTTTGGTTGGCCCATATGTGGCCAGCCGAATGCGAAGCTTACTCACGGCTGCGCAGCACCCATTTCGTAATCTCAAACTACCTCTCACGTCATCGCAGTCAGATTAGACCAAGGTCGATTTACATTATGTGCCATAGTACTGTGCACTGCGGATAGGTTTGCGCATCTGCTAATGCCTCAACTTGAGCGAGCCACTTTATGTCGATCCAGTCCCTCGCCACAGCTTGACAATCGTATAATTTTACTTGTGCTATAGAAGGTTGTGCCGTCTGCACGTGCATATGTGTGTATCTGTGTGCGTCTGGGCATGCGTACGCGTGTGTGCGGGCACACGCTGCATTACAGACAGACATTGTAGAAAAGCGAACTTTCGTTTAGCAGGAATATGTACCGATAATAAATGCATTTATGACACACGGTCAGTGTTCACGGGCGGGACATTTTAGGTGAACTCATCAAAAGCGGCACGTTTGGTTTGTGCAAAAAAAAAAATAAGAAATCATGCAGGAACTTCCCTGGGAGTTGTCTAAGTATACGTAAGCGTTGTGACACTTGCTCATCTCCACGAAGCCCGGTGTCATTATCGATGGTATGAAACTTGATCCGACCTGTATAAACGACAACAATGCGGCAACCCGAACTGCTGCGGATGGCAGCGTAAGGTGAATTGACTCAAGTAAACTACTGCAAATGGCGGCAGGAGGTGCGCTGATGACGTTGCGATTATTATAAGCCATTATCGCCCCTTTATCGCCTTGTCCATCCTCGTCAAACCATTATCAAGCGTGATCAGACGCACTACGGCGGCGGCTGCACACGGCGCGGCTGGGCAGACCGTATCTTGAAATTAATCTGCGATAGGGGCAGAGCGCGCTGAGTGCTCATGGCTTCGTATGCGCTGTGTTCACGACGCTTAGTTCGCGTTGACGCGAGAGGCAACACGAAGGTCAATTTGCTCGGTGCTGCAAGCCCTATATTGAAAGCAATCGTCTTACGTGACGGTCGGATGGACGGGTTTTCTCGTAGGGTAGGCATAGAAATGCTTACGTATTTAAAACATAGATAGCCATTACGTCTGAACGAAAAGGGGAAAAAAAGGAACGAGAAAATGGAGGAGTTTCGGACTGTTTGGCGACTGGCCGTGAACGTTCTTCTCAAAATTGAGTAATTTGTTTTCCTCTTCGTAAGCTGCAAGCGATATTGGACACTAAAACCTTGCTCCCGGCTTAAAACGTCTTGATGGGTCGTTTTGGTGCAAAATATGCATACCGAAGTTCCTGCTGCTTGTGCAACGACTTGAAGTCGGTAAAAACTGGGGCGTAAGAGTCTCTACGTCGTGTACTAGCTAGCGGCAAGTTTCACGACAGCTACCCCCCCCCCCCCTTTTTTTTTTCTCCGAGGCAAAAAAAAAAAGACCGAATACAAAAAAGAGGACTAAACAATGTTGGAAGAAGGTCTGGCGGCTTCTGAGAAACAGACTGAATGAGGAACTTGCCGAAATTGCAGCCGGCTTCGGCCCAGTGATGAAAGGGCGTGCCGTCGACGAAACTCGAGGGGGCAGCTGGCGGAAGGAGCTGGGCGAGGAAATGAGCAAGGGAGTATTCGGGCCAGCTGATGAGCGCGAACACGATATCATTCTGTCTCGGAACCATAAAAAGGGGCACAGGGCACCTGAAGAACAGCGCAGTGCGAGGGAAAATCTTCGCGTCGCTGTTATACGTTGCCTTACTGTAAGGCAAGAGGGTATAGTCGACCGAAAACGAGGTAATCGCGGTGGGATTTAAATCCCCAGGGACCTCAGTTTCGCGACCGAATATATGACAGCCCCGAAATGGCGGTCGCCTGAAAATGAAAACGAAAATAGGGTGGAGGAGTAGAAGAGGAAAGAGACAAAAGGAAATTAAAGAATAAATCAGAATGTGTAAGCGCGAAAGAAAAGACCAAAGCAAGAAAATTAAAGAGGGAGAAAGAAAAGGAAGGAGATCGCTCCCTTTCAATCTACGAGATGCTCCATGCTTGAGTGCGAGTCACGCTATCGTTCTTGGCGCACAAAACGGAACGTGAGAAGGAAAAAGAAAAAAAAAAGAAAGGAGGTCGCAGTGTGGCGCAGAATCTAGCTTACAGCGGCTACAGCGAGTTGCAGAAGGGGAAAAAATGAGTAGATAGAAGCAGTGTTGAAGTCGTAATAAAAAAAAAGATGGCAATAACCAAACGACCAACAGCGCGAGTAGAGTCTGAAGATAGCCACTATTCCGCAGCTGGACGCTTCTTGCCGACGTCGTAAAAGCGACGTCGCGCTCAGCATCCACCGGATGCCTCGCACGCATCGTGCCAGATGAGCTAGTTGCATAGACGACGCCCGCCTCGCCGAAAGAAGGCGGCTTGGACGCATACATGTACAGCCGCACGGCTTCTGAGAGTCGGGACAACACAGCGCAATGGGCAGCGAAAGGAAGGCGGAAGACGTTGGAACAAGCAGACGTCTGGTCGCGTGCCTCCGGACCCAACCCAAACAATCAGCCGTCCTCCTTGGACACCGAGCGCCTGCTGACGCGCTGTTCCAGCTGGCCGGCCATAGGCTGGGGAAAGCCCAGAACGCACAGGGAACGAGAGATACGTGCTATGTGAAGGCCGCAGACGTGGAAAAGAATGCCACACAAAGAACGCTGGCGGCGGGATTGCGCAGAGCGGATGGAGGGGCCCTGGCCATGCCGTATGGCCGAGTATAGATTAAAAAGCTATAGCGACCGATGGGGAAAGCAATTTTCTGCCCCGTGGGCTATAGGGCGAAGCTCTCGTTTTTTATCACCACATTTCAGTCTTCCTTCTTTTTTTTCCCCGTCTATCTATTTCTCATGGCATAGCGAGGGTTGAACGAACGCTTCCAGACTTCTTACGCAGTTAAGGTTTTAACGTTTCGCGGCAGCTCAGGTGGCCGAGAGGATTCTGGAGGCTGAGTCCGCCGACATATTTCTTGAAAAGTGCTTTTCGGGAAAGAAACATGCTCTTAAACTGTGCAAACCACCCGCACGCGGTGGTTCAGTGGTGATGGCATCTGCCTGCTCAGCACGAAGTCGCAGTACGATAAGGTCAAAATGCAATATAGCTCGGCACTTACATTTAAATGCTCGTTAAAGAACCTTAAGTGGCCAACAATAATCCGGAGCCCTTCAATAGGGCCTCTCTCACTAATCGACTGCGCAGTTCCGGGACGTTAAGTTCCACAACTTAATTTAAAGTGAGCTGCCTCCCCATGTTCCTGCTTTTTAACCTTGCACAAACTTCGGTCGCTTTCTCTGTGTGAGAGTGTCCTACAATATTGCCAGCTCAGTGGAGGTTAAGCTGCAACTGGCAAGTCGACTTGTACGTGCCGGTCGAGGATATTCACATACGCAAAATGTGCAGAGCAAATCACGGCAGAGCATCATTAAAGACATGGCAAAAAGTGCAAGTTCAGCCAGGAAAAAAAGTTTTTCCCCTGTATGGCTACGAATGAAAGTCCATAGTGGACGCTGCATCCTTTGAAGTTCGCGTCCTTCGGTTATCCAGGAACTTGTAATGGTAGGGAAGAAAGAAAAAGCCCGAGGTGATCAGCGATGACACAGCCAATGATATCAAGCGTTAGGGGATTTTTACGTCACCAGCCACAGCCATTATTGACTTAAAGTTGGGCATGCAGAACAGCTGACGGCCAACGACTCCTTAAAGTTAAATAACAGCATGCGTGTCTTCGGATTTATGTCTTTGAATCTGACCAGTAGCGGCTTGTATTTTATTAGGGTTTCATGTCGTTATTCCGTAACTGAAATCGATGAAACAAATTTTTTTACAAGATACGTCACTCAAATAAACCAACTTCAGTTTACATATGCTTTTTTGGGCTTCTGTTTCTGGTGTCCTTGCGATAGCATGTATTCGTACTATACCAGGCACTACGCTGAAAACTTGAAGTGATACCTAAGCAGGCTGCAGTTTATATGGAATAAGAGTATAAGCTGCATATGAAGCGATAAATATGGTACTAGAGAATTTAGCAGCAGAGGCGTTTATATGGGGAACCAGATCTAGCTAAGAGGCGCTACGGCAGTTTCAGTGTGCGACTGAAAAAAACTGACGCCGTCCGGTAGGGCAACCACAATAAAAAAAAAAAAACGGCGTGACACTTTAAACGGCAACACACGTGTTCCTGCATCAGCGTTTGCTTTTGCAAGGATGCGTCCAGCCAACTTCCACGTGCTCTGCGAGGAGCGCATGCGCTGAAACGTTCTAGCACGACGGTGCCCATGAGGTTTCCTACAAACAACTTGCATTCTAGCGGTGCTGACATATGGGACAGAAACTATGACATCGGACAAAGAAGCTCGAAAAGAAGTTAAAGACCGCGCGAAGAGCGATGGAACGAAGAATGTTAGGCGTAACGTTAAGAGACAGGAAGACAGCGGTGTGGATCAGAGATCAAACAGGGATAGCCGATATCCTAATTCACATTAACAGAAAGAAATGGAGCTGGGCAGGTCGTGTGACGCGTAGGTTAGATAACCGGTGGACCATTAGGGTTACAGAACGGGTGCCAAGAGAAGGGGAGCGCAGTCGAGGACGGCAGAAGACTAGGAGGGGTGATGAAATTTAGAAATTCGCAAGCGCTAGCTCAAATACGTTAGCGCAGGACAGGGGTAGTTGGAGATCGCAGGGCCTTTATCCTGCACTGGACATAAAAGAGGAGAATGATGATGATGATGATGATGATTTAGAAAACTGCGATCGCTTGGCAATGTAGAAATATATAGAGCAAGAAAACCAAAGTCGCATTGAAAAGCGACACGCACGAAGATTGGACACATCCATGTACCCCCACCCATTGTTCCCGTGGTCGCTGAACCACCGCAGCACCAGAGTTCCCTCTAGTAATTTTTGTTGGAAAGTGTATGCCGGTAAAAACTCTAGTCTGGATTAGTAGGTTCATTTCTCTGACGGACCTACGTCAACAGTGTTGAACAAAGGCCAAGAACTGAAGTAACAGGAGCCGCACGCGCAGTAGAAAGCACACACCCGGGCGTCGACTTCAAATTGTTTATACGTTTCTTTTTCAGACGGCAAGTGGGCCATCGTGCGTGTATTTATATGTCATCGTCATCTTTCATTTTCACCGCGAAATACACAACGCGAAAAAAGGCAGAACCAGAGGAAAAGCCGAATTTTTTTCGGCATGATAAAGCTCCAGTCTCGCAGACTGTGGAGAGGCCGGTGTATCAATACAATAATGTATATAGTGTTGACATAAGAGCACGTTAACGTATGTACATGTACATAGTCTCATGTTATAATATACAAACTGTTTCTAATGCAGTGGTGTAGAACAACGCTTAGTATAAAATTAAAGCGTCTACTTATCTTGCATATTATTATTGTGGCACAATTTCCATTGAATTGGATATTGTAAAAAATAATATAACAAGATAAAAAAGTACAGGAAACGCAAGTTACAATCAAGAAACATTTTTCTTTTTTTTTCTAGAAATAATTTGACATACTTTGAAGCATATATGTGCATCACTACGGAAAAAAAAAAGTGAGGAAAAACGATCTGTGTATAGGCTGCTGCTTTCGCGACAGAAATCCCGGTAACGCAGCATCCCAGGGCGTCATCGCATCCTCGAAGTTGAGAAGCGTGAAGACGTCCTTCGCAGCATCGATCCCACAACACAAACCCTGTCGCTCGGCTCGGACAAGATCGCTGCAGCAGAAACCTGGATTCTAGGGATCATAATTACAAGTGTAAACGCGTAACGCGGCGAGAGTATACCAGAAGTTCCGCGAAACTGTTAGATCCTTTAGCAATACACTTCTGTAAGAACAAATGCAACATTTTGGTTTTGTTTAGTGATGACATATGAATATTTTATTGGTTCTATCAAGATGCGTTATAGTTCGATTGCTAAAACGCTCAGATAGCAGAGCACCGCAGCGAGAGGACACAGAGCTTCGGCAGCGCAGGCACAAGGCTTCCAACCACTCGTTGTCGTCGTCTTTCTCTAAGCAGTGCCTACTGCTCGTTCTTCTTCAGTACAACTGCCTCCCCGGGGAAGAGGAGCCGTCTCGGCGACCTACGGGCAAGATAGCACAGGTGGGTCAAAGTACGGCTTGAGCCGCTGAACGTGCACGATTTCGCGCACTCGGCGGCGTTTATCGGAAGGCGGCTTAAGGGGTTCTACCAAATAGTTCACAGGAGACGTTTGACTGATGACACGGTAGGGACCCTGGTACTTGGACACAAGCTTGGGTGAAAGTCCAGGGCTGGTAGCGGGAGCTCAAAGCCAGACTAGTGCGTCAGGGGCATAGGGTGCCGGAGAAGAGGGAATATCCCGAAGGTGCTTCTGTCGCTGCTGATCCTCCGAAGTAAATGTGCCGGCGAGCTTCAGGCCCTCTTCCGCGTGTGCAGCAGCCTCGGACAGGGTAGTAGCCTCCGTTGTGTCAGGGCGATACGGAAGGATGTGTGCAAGTGCGATAAACCCGCTGTGGTTGCTCAGTGGCTCTGCTGTTGGGCTGCTGAGCACGAGGTCGCGGGATCGAATCCCGGCCAATGCGGCCGCATTTCGATGGGTTAGTAGTCATCTCCTGTCCAATATTTAAGAAAAAAAAAGTGCGGCTGCAGGTGACTGCATTCGAACCTACGGCCACGTTCTCAGGAGCAGCACACCGTAGCCACTCAGCCACTCAGTCACTGCGGCGTATGGCGGTGAATTGAACGACGGAACAAGAGCTCGACATAAAGTTCATTGCCTCTCTTCCTCGGCCTCCGCGGCACTGGACGTTACATCCGTTTACATCAACACAACGAGAGCGAGAAATCGGGCTCTAACAATAGCCTTTACCGAATGCGTATAGAGTGCGTCGCCTTACCGGAATGGGGCGTCAAGGCCAGATGGCGAAGCGCACGAACAGAGATTCCAGAGGTGCTATTCTTAGCAGTGCCGAACTCCGACATCTTGGCATCTGACGCAGTAAGAGAGGTCGCAGCAGCTCTCTAAACCAATCGCGAGTGACAAGGTGACGGACAAGACAAGCACCCCGCGGCACAAACTTTGCAAGGACACCTGGTTCGACGAATACCCAGAGTCTTGACGCCTGTTGACCCACTTCTGCAGTTTTCGCAGAACCCCGAAAATTGACCACATGTTAGGCACGCCCCTCTATCACCTGCGCTTAGACGGAGCCTACACGCCTGATCTCTTGTGTCGCATCAAAAGAAGAATGTCCCCACTTTCAGTTAGTGTGATAACACCGACGCCTCGGCGCACTTTTGTCGTATTCAGGTACGCCCTGATTGTACTGGAACAGCATTCTGCCAAATAAGCCAGATAGAGGTTTAGTGTAGAGAAAGTTTGCCCGGCTTTGCTATTTAATAAACCTTCCCTCTGAAGAGCCTCTGAAAGCTCTAAGAAGCCATTATTACCTAGTTCAGGAACTCAAGATTCGGTGCGTTCTATTTTACTTCCAACTTAAGAACACAAGCAAAAAAGTTACCCGAATCGCGTTAATATAGCGATTATTTATTTGCCTAGGTGGACATCATTTTGCAAGAGAAACCAAATGAATCGATTCACTAATAAAACAAGTTACAACAATTAACTTCTTGATCTCAAACTTTACAGCGCATGTTCCTATTCGAAAGTGAAAGACAGTCGGCATACAAGTACAGTTGCGTGTTTCTACATCTCAAAGTGGCCGTGCAAACCGAAATATATGTCCTCGATCTACTCGCTCAATTTGCCCGATTGCGCACGCATCACTGCGAAGCGCGCCTCACAGGGAAACGGTGCAGTCAACCTGCGGCCAAAGATATGGCGGTGCAAAAAAAAAAATGAAGTCTGCCTAACCGGCACGATAAGGTGGTCTGTCTCGCCCATACTTCTGAAGTGACCATGCTTGCAATCGGGTGTCGTGCAAAGCGTCAAACGGGATAAGATGGTAGGAAGAGGGCCGTGCGACGGCAGCTTCACTTTAGGCCGCCGGGCTCTTACGTCACACGTGGGCTGGACAGAGATCTGCGTTTCGCGGTGCCGCTTGCGTAATCTGGCAAAGTGAAGGATTAATTTGATGCCATATATACTGAAACAACTGGCAATATTAAAGTGTAGAAACGTGGAACTAGACTTTTATGACCCCATTCCCTTCTAGTTTGCAATATAAAATATATGCCTTAAAATTCGCAACTAGGAAGTTAATCGATGATATTATATTTAATTAGTTAATGAATTACTTTTTTTGCAGACAATGGTCCACCTGGGCAGATAGTTCATGTGTAGTGACGTAATCGGAGTAAATTTCGCAGGCTTATTAAAAAAAGGAGGTGTTGGCAGTAAAAAAAGAAACGCTGTATAGGCGAATTAAGTACTTTATACAACATCCCACTATGCAAAGAACAGACAAAATATGCTCACAGAAATAATTAAGATCAGTGTAATGGGATGTCAACTTGTATGGCATCTTGCTCAAAGGCACTTGCTCAAAAGTAGCGTCTGAAAGAACTTTTCCTGCCAGAGAGAACTCGAATAACCTTGCACCCCCCAAGGCGTTTTTCGCCCCTTTATCTCACGATTGCTCAGTTCCAGAAGGCTTCTTTTCTGGTGCGCTTAATTACCGAAGCAGTACACATAAAAACACAAAAATAAAGCGCTTCTTTAGGCAGGAAATTCTGTAAAGCAGAGTGGTTTTAGTGTCATCTTTCCATCCGCAACAAAAGTGAGGTTTTGAAACTGGTCGCATGGCCTTCGGCGACCTCAGAAGACAGACTCTTCGAATTCTGCGGCCTTTGCGCGAAGAAAACAAAAGCTTGCGACCATGATCGATCATTCTCGTTCATTGGAACCAGAAGCCGCGAGGCATTCGGTGTTGAGTCCGAAGCTTCGCCTGGAGGAGGAAAGGGAGTTCCGGCACTGACACAAAGGACAAACGAAGCTTAAATCGTCGTATCGCGTGGAAGCAGGTACCAAAAACAAACAAACAAAAAACTGGCGAGTGACCTTTCCTGCTTCTAGCTAGAAGATGGGGGAAGCTCCGTCCCAACACTTCTGGCAGTTCGTAACTGGCGCGGCGAAGTTTGGATTGGACCAGACATTTGGGCTAGTTGGTGCTTATTGCAGACTTGAGACACCATTAACAAGCGCGAAAAAGACAGCGGACCAAAGCGATCAGCACGCACAACAGAACGCTGTCCTCTGTGCTTCTCGCTGTGGTCCGTTGTCCTTTTTCGCGCTAGTTAACGGTGTCTCGAGTCTGTAAGAAGTTTGAATGTTGGTGCGATAACAGCATCGTGTTTCTCCTATTCCAGAACCGCTATGCCGCGTTTGACAAGAAAAAAAATCGCAATGAATACGCAAGATATTGTAGCCTATATTGAGGGCCTCGTGAATAGCACAGTGAACTGTTTCTTCCCTACTAACAAATTACGGCAGAAACTCTCTAGTGGGACTTGTCAGATAGTGCGTGAGCATTATTTCCAGTCACTCATATATAGTCACTGCATATTACTGCATACACGTATATAGTCAATCATAAATATCAGCAGTCACACGTAGTCACTAGGCATTCTTACCTATACCCCCATAGGACCCCGTGTGTGCCTAAGGCCCCTATTGGGTCACGCGTTACAGATAGCCGCACGGATGGACGGACAGATTTCCGAGGGAAATAGCCTAGAACGCTTACGCATTAAAAGTGAGCGATGTCTCAAAAGACGCAGTTTTTTCTGTTCGTCTCAAATACCTTCAGTTTTGTTTTTTCTGCCGTATGTCAATGGTGAAGCTGGGGGTCAGATGGTGGCCTTACTACGACTACTCGACAATGACGACGACAACGTAACGAAAGAGACTGATGAACGCGGAAAAGCCGGAATCGAGCATTTGGCTGCTACGGCAGTAAACATAAAATACGACCTTCGTCATATTTATTATGCTCAGTGGTGTTGCCAACGCGACACCAGCGGTTCGTGTCACCCCTTAAACCATGACAGGATCTCAGGCTAGACAGCGACGACGACCCTTCGCATCAATATGTGTGCGCACTTTGGAGCCCAAAGGGCAACGCCAATGCCTCCACTGCTCACCCAGGCCGCTACATCGATCATTTACGAAGCGACTCCCGTACGTTTGGTATCAAATACACGTGCGGCGTTAGGGTGTGGGTAGTTTCCTTTTAAAGTAACACGCGCTTGATATCTGTGCGATGTTCCGCACCCTACTCTCCATCTGCTGCCGTACCACTTCTCCACTAACGTGTCCGGTCTCACCCCCGGGCCTTCACGACGGCTCGCCTTTGCAAGCCGCGCTGGCAGTGAAAGAGCAGTGGACGAGAGGGCCAGCTGATTGAGACTGGGCCATGCGTGCGAGAAAAGAAAGGAAGTGACGGAGGAATCTCTGCATCGCGAGGAACTAATCAATGCGATACGAACGCTCCTCCGCCTTATAATTCGTTGCGATCGATCCGCTGTACGCCCGCGAGGCCGTTCCCGTCGTTTGCTTCGAACGCAATCAACGGGTGGAAGAGAAATTCCGGGGTGACGACTTTCGACGCACGAGAAGAAGAGAAATGTATGTACAAAGCAGCCATTGCAAAAGAAGCGAGTGGGAATAAGACATAATGAGGGCGGAAACAAAGCCCGATGACGGCGACGTCGCTGCCTATTAGGCTAATGCAAGCTCACTTCAGGGATCGCCGAGGCATTCGGACGAGCGAGACATGAGTTGGACAAGTGCAAACTGACATCGTGTATATACGCCACGTCGCCGACGTCATTTCTCCGGAAAAAAAAGACGAACCAATTACGCCTTGAAGAAGAAGAAGCAGTAACGGACATCCGCCATTATGTCTGGTGCAGGCTGCTCGATTTCATTTAAAAGAAAAATGTTTGTGCCCTTACTTGAACATCGCGACCACTTAAGCATGGCGAAAGGTAATAGAGGAAATGGAATAGCTTAACAAGGGCGGATAAAGTAGGCGCATGAAATAGAATGGGGTTAAAACAGCGGACCCATACAACAAGTAATCAGGCCTGCCTCTGTTCGGAAATGACTCGTCCAGCAACCAAAGGAAACTACGTGCTCACAACGTAGCTCACGTCAGCCAAGCGGAGGCGGTGGAGACGGAAAGAGGCGACGTGCGACGCGGCCGGGAAAACATCCGGTCCACAACTAAAGCAGCAGGAGCAGGAGTGTTGCCCGCTGCAGACATCCTTGTAAACGTTGCCGGTACGGACGGACGAACGGATGTTATGTGCGTCCTTTTTGAAACGGGGCGGTGGGTTGCGCCACCAATCTCTTGCTACTATACTGCGTAATGTCCTGCCTAGGTTAAACAAGAAAAAAGGAAAAAGAAAACACTATGAACTGCTACAATCACATCTGCTGATCCCCTATTGCAAACTTTGCTTTTGTACGTCTCAGCTTTTTGTCGTTTCCCTACTTTTCTTCCACCAATCCTCCAATCGCTTCTTGCTAATCCCTATCGCGGACATGTTTACTTTTCCACTGCTCTCTCTGACCCCAACGGCTTCAAGGAGGCCAGTGGCGCCTAAATCGACCGCTGGTAAGACCCCTTCGCATTCTAATGAAACATGCTCCATAGTTTCCCTAGCTTTACCGCAGCAAGCACATGCTTCTTCTTCCTTCTTATATCTCGCTCTATAGGTGCGTGTTCTGAGGTACCCCGATCTCGCTTCGAAAAGTAATGAGCTTCCCTTTGAGTTATCATCAACTGTTTCTTTTATGATTTCGGCTTTTCCTCTTAAGTAGTTACTCATGGCAGGATTTTTTCCATTGCGGCCACCCATGAGATTATTTCAGCCTCTCTGACTTTTCGCTTGACGTTCTTTGTTGCTGTGTTGCCCACCCTACAGGCCGCATACTTGCTGGTAAGCTTCCTAGTTCTTTTCCTCCACTGTGGATCAATGTTTTTCCTGTACAGATAATTCAACACTCTCCGAGCCCATTTACTTTTTTCTATATTCCTCAGTAGTTCATCATACTCAATTTTACTGTGAGCTTCCCTCACTTCAAAGCTAGCCTAGCCAATATCACCTTGCACAGCTTCATTTGCAGTCTTCCCATGAGCGTCCAATGCGAGGCGTTCCACTAACCTTTGGTTCCCATCGAGTCCTGATTCTACCCCTGATTTAAAGCAAACAACCGCATTTCCAAAAGTAAGTCCTAGAACCATTAGACCCTTCTACATACCTCGGAGCACCTCGCACCTATTGTATCCCCATAGCGCTCTGTGCTTCATTATGGCTGCATTTCTCTTCCCCTTCACTGTTATTGTTTTTTCCTGTGTTTCCATATATCTATTGCCTTCGTTTATCCATATGCCAAGGTATTTATATTCTGTTACCCGAGGTATTTCCTGGCCCTGAATTGCCACTGTCTGTTCACTGTTTTCATTGAATACCATAACACCTGATTTTCTAACACTAAATTTCAAACCTAAATTGCTGCCTTCCTGTCCACAGATATTAGCCATACGTTGAAAACCACTTTGCTTGTTAGCTAGCAACACAACGTCGTCCGCATAAAATAAACCTAGAAGCTTCTGCTCTACTACTGTACCCGTCTGCTTGTATGAGAGATTAAATCCGATATTACTTCCTTCTAGTGCCCTCTTCATCCTCACCATGTATATCATAAACAGCAGTGGGGATAAAGGGCACCCATGCCTCAGTTCCTTGTTGATATCAACTTTCTCCTCGTTCCTCCTCCCTTCCCATTCAACGCAAACGGTGTTTTCTAGGTAAATCTCTCTCAAAAGCTATACACAATCGTCACCTAAATCTTTCCCTTCCAGAATATTCCACAATATGTAGGTCTACGTTGTCATCGGCTCCTGTAATGTCTAAAAAGGCCACATATAACGGTCTGCTTTCTACTTTTGATATTTCAATACACTGAGTAAGAACAAATAAGTTAGCATCTAAACGGCTACCTATTCTGAAGCCACCCTGAAGTTCTCCCAAAATGACATTATTCTCTGCGCATGCCTGCAGCTTCAATTTGATTGCCTGCTTTGCTAGCCTCTATATTACTGATGTAACGGTCAACGGGCTACAGGAGTAAATTCTGTCTTTCTCCCCCTTACCTTTATAAATTAAATTCATTCTACTTTGTCCCCAACTGTCTGGTATTCGTCTATCTTTTAAAGTTTTTTTCCACTGCTTTCACCAGAGCTTCCTTACTTTTTCGTCCTAGTTCATTAATCAGTCTAACGGGAACCTCGTCTAGCCCTGTGGCTGTGCGCTTAGGAATTTTCTCTTCGGCTTTTTTTCAGTTGAAATTTGACAGCACGTGCTCCTTTTCCACCTGGGTCTCTTTCATGCTCTTTTTTTCTTGAAGTACGATCTCGTCATTGCCTTGGAAAAATTCGGCTGTTACTTTTGGGAAGTAATTTAATGCCACTTCCCCTTCCAGTTTGTTTCTACCTTCGTCTAGGATATATTGTTGTATTGTTCTTGACTTCCTGCTAATAATTTTATGTGGTTGCAAAATATTCTAGGTGCGGCCTTCTTTTTCTCACGTATTTCTGACAACCAACGTTCACTTTCACCTTTTATCTTTGCTTGTACCAGTATTTGAACTGTAGACTTTCTCACGGTATATATCCCATTTACTGGCTACTTCACCCCGCGGCGCCGGCGCCTTCTTTGCCTGCCTGTGCTCTCGGGATGCTTTCTGTCGTTCGGCGATCGCTTCTCGTATGTCCCTGTTCCACCAGCTTTTCGGTTTCTTTTTTCCTTTCCAACGAACATGTTGTTTCTCTTTCCGTATTTCTGTCGTTATTACACTTAGAAGCTCACTATATTCCCACTCTTTATTCGGCCATTTGTCACGTTCTTCCTCGACTCTAGTGACTATATTTGTTCAGCATTCAAATTTGGACTGGCCATTTTGCACTCCTTTCTCTCTTTCCCAACTACACATCCCATTTTCAAAATGATGCGTTTATGGTCACTCCCTATGCTGCTATACCTTACCTCATCAATGACCATTTCTCTCAACTTATCATGAATTCCTTCTGTCATCAGACAGTAATCAATGGTTGATTGCCAGTTTCCCACTTCCCACGTGATCTGCCCTTCACACTTAGGCCCTGTATTCACAATAACGAGGTTATGTTGCTCACAAAGGCCTAGCATTGACTTCCCTTTGTTGTAGGTATAGCAATCTAATTCCTGTATGTGGGCATTCATGTCACCTAATATGATGATTTCAGCACTTTTCCCGAAAGCCTTAATATCAGCGCTTACGCTTTCCACTAACTCATTATTCTTCTCTTTGCAATTATTTTAGGTCCACAAATACGTAACGCCGAGCAAATTTCCCCCCCCCTCCCTCCCAATGTACCTGATAACAACGATGCTCTTGACATTTTCAATTTACTCTTTTGCATTTGGCTCCCTGATGGATGAGCATTCCGACTCCCCCTCCCTTTCTTTCCGACTTAGTTCTGCTGCACCCTTCCCAAACATAATTCTCAATCACTGGTGACTTTTCAGAGTCTCTAAGGTGCGTTTCTGTAACCGCATACACCCCTATTTGTTCTCTAGTTAACTGATCCTCCATCTCTGCCCACTTTTCCTTTCTTCGGCGGCCCTGCATGTTTATGTAGCCTATTGCATGGCGAGCTCTCTTTCTTGCTGTCCTCCTTTTTCTGTTATTGAGCGCGATGCTATACTGAGGCTCCCTTAGGGGATCTTCCTCATTACTGCCTACTCTGGCCTCCTGAGTGCCCGGGGGCCCCCTAAAAAAGCAACAGCGTGACCAACAAGTCGCCAGCCCACTTCTCGTGCAAGCCAGTAATTTAAGTGGATCCCGTCTCGTTGAAAACCACCACACCTTCTCACTTCCTTGTTTACTTCGACAACCTTGAAGCCTTTCTCTAGGCTCATTATCCATATCGCCTCATTAACAGCCACTACGGCTCTTTGTACTTGACTGTCCCGTTTAGGCACCTCCGGAACCATGCACACCACGATCTGCACCTGAGCGGACAGCTCGCGCAAGTCGTCCACCCCTTTCGCCAAGCGCTGGGCTAGTCCTGTCCCTTTCCTGTTTAGGACGTCATTAGGCCCACCTGCTACTATGACCAGGTTGCGCACCTGGGCATTTTCCGCGAGCTTTGCTTTTGCTCGCTCCACGACAGCACCGAGCGTCCAGCCCGGAAATGTCCTTACCGCCACTCTTTTATCGCCTTTCAATCTCTCCAAAATTGCTTTTGAGAACCTATCCAGGTTTGAGTCACCGGCGGTAATCACCATTTCACTCTCTCCTACCTGTCCCTGCTTCCCTTTGTCCTTTTCCGCGTGATTCGGACTTGACAAAGAGCGTTGACTCATGCGCCCCTGCTTTTTCCGCGTGGGGCCTCAAGGTAGGCGCCGCTCTTTCCAGCTAACCCCTCACCACGTTGCACGCATTCCACGTACTTTGCTGGCACTCCCTCTTACGTCACGTTGGGGGACTGCGTTCCATTGTCACGACCATTCTCGTTCACAATGGCGGCCCTGTGCATCTTTTTCTCGGCTGCTTCAAGTCTTTTTTCCACTACCTTCCGTGCATCACGCTCCCTATTTAGCTCATTTTTGAGCTCTTCAACCTGTTTTACAAGCTCTTCCTGGAAAGCCTCCATTTTCCCC
This sequence comes from Dermacentor variabilis, assembly GCF_050947875.1. Classification (NCBI taxonomy): domain Eukaryota; kingdom Metazoa; phylum Arthropoda; class Arachnida; order Ixodida; family Ixodidae; genus Dermacentor; species Dermacentor variabilis. The sequence continues at coordinate 22,492,694 of NC_134568.1, read as the reverse complement.
AGCCTAGCATCGACATCAGAGTGTGTGCCGATTGACTTGGTTCCCACTCCATTCTCATCACTCCCCTCATCTGCCTTCAGGAACCCCCCGCACACTGCACGCTTTCACGGCTTTCTTGCCACGTATTGCACTGCTTTTTCTAACGCAAATACTATAATACTCTAATAATGCTTTTTGGCAAGAACCGATATGCACAGGATCTAAATATTTAAATTTCACGTATCACCAATGTTTTAAAAGCAATCAATGCCGAAGAGACTTAAGGTATGACACGTTTTCGCACGTGTTCAACCACGCGGCCACGCTCTCACTTTCCTACCAACACACACAGTATAACCACAACTAGCTCTTAGTCTTGCCACTTCCAAGCTACTATTTAAAGGCTATGAAGACTCAACGTGCCATCCGGTTGCACGTGCTGAAGCACGTGGCGCGAAAGGGCGCTCTGACTATCCTGCAAAACTAAATGTACACGAAGCACACCCGCACACACGAAAGAAAGAGAGAGACAAAAAGAAAGCAGAAAACTATCCAATTATTATTTAAAGGCTAAAAAAATCAGCAAATCAAAAACAGAAGCAAGCTCAAAGCATGCACAAAAACTTATGATTTCGTCGCCACCACGGAGCCTTAAAAAGCACATACATCCGCCACTGTTGCGTACTCCAGGGTAGCGTAGCGTACTGCTGCCGAGAAGTAGCGGCGCCTGCCTATCGAAGCTCGACCGACATTACTTATTGGGTAGCGTGGCGTTGTCGGTGGGCTGCAGCCATCCGTAAGATCATGGCGACCAAGCAGGGGCGAGACGATTTGCTAGTGCGAAACTTGCACGGTTTATTCAATGGTAGTTGAAAGAAAATAAGAAGAGCTTGAAGTATAAAGTCTCAAGTATGAAGTCTCTCAAAAGTACATTTCGGAGCCCCTTAAATAGGCTCTCTACAAGTGTGGGCGGGATCTTGCTTCCGTCGAATGACACGTGACAGGCACGGAGAGAGGGCCCCTCCTCCAGCAATACCGAGCACAGGCAGGAGAGGTCGATCCTCTCATCGACGAATCCGGGGAGAAGGTCGGGTGAATGACCTCTCCGGCGTCGTGGGGTCCGGCCAAGAGAAGGTGGGGGGATGAGGTAAGCACACACGATGCCACGACCATGAGAGGAGTGGAAGAGGTCGCCCGTGATCCGGCTCAGGGGGTAGGGCGAATGACCTCTCCGGCGCTCGTGGGCTCCGGCTCAGGGGGTAGAGTGAATGACCTCTCCGGCGCTCGTGGGCTCCGGCTCAGGGGTAGGGTGAATGACCTCTCGCCACGTGGTGTAAGACGCCAACCCTAACACCACAAAATCTCGACAAATCTCGAGTCATTGCTATCGATAGTGGTCTAGCAGAGGAATTATCAAACGCGATACAATACAATATATATTACCATCATACATTATCAAAGCGGAGCAATATATCAAATGCGATAAGGTCACATCCCATCTGGTAACAAGAACACCCGGTGTTACAAGGAACTTCACACACAGTGCAACACTTCTGGTGTTATGCAAACCACGTCGACCCGCACGGCTCACTATTCACACTCCAACGCCGTATCACGGAGGAACTTTAAGAGGAGCCAAAGCACTTAAGCACCTCCTAAATATCCAATGTCCCCCCGGTCAACAAAATGTCACTTCTGCTTGAGCGTGGGACCATCTTGCGCTTCTGTACATCTAATAATAATTTACGTTCTGCGCCTAATTCAAGAAACTCCCGTGTATTATACCCGACATCACCAAGAGCTTGACAAAGCAGGCATGGCGATGGTGTGATAACCTCTGTCTTGCACCGACATGCTGGAGCTTGCGTTGATCATGTGCGGATGAGATTAAGCAGAGCAGCTGCAGTTCTCTTAAGCTACTTAATCACACAAGGTTAGTGCGGGGGAGATCCCAACGAACTGAAGTTGCTTAAGGTCATCTGCTTCATGTCTCTTCTTGCGTCCTGAGGAGCCTTCTTCGTTGGCCTGAACTGCAACGTACCCTTCGCGCACAAGACTGCCAGTGGCCTCGTCGCCTGCTATACGCCGCTATGGGAAGGTACCCACTGGGAAACGATAGTAAATCCCACGTTCTCCGACTCTCTAACAGCAGGTAATGTATTCTGGGTGCCTTCGTCGAGAGGAAACCGGCGCTGTAATAGTTGCAGCGTGACCTTACTGTCTGAAAAGAGAACAGCAGGCTGAGGCAAATAGGAACCTGCAGTTTCCGCAAGGCTGTTTCAATGGCGACACTGAAGCAGCCTTGCCGAAACTGAAAGCGAAGTGAGAATGGTCACAGTAGTACGCTGATGCACGCTTGGTGCCGAAGTGCTCTCGCAATTCGAAGTGGTATATTAGCTCAGGTATTAATTAGCTGTACCATCAACTAAAAACAAAATGAAGTCGTGGGTGTTTCTGCTCTCCACACTCACAGGAATGCTGTCGCTGTGTCCGGGCAGCGAACTAGTGATGCAGTACTCAACAGAGGAACGCGGTACCCAGAATCGTTGCATACTGTACCATTCTGGTATATAAAGAATGGATAGAGGTGCGTGTATGTGGATCGCCATATGTAGATATTTGAGGTAGGCATCTGTAGACCTAGCTAGCGTGGCGTCATATGGGCCGCTTGTAGTGATGTAAAAAAATCGAATGCGGAGTATAACTAGGCTTCACTACTACGTAGTACCTTTCGTCTGAATGTGATATGCCCTTTTTGCGAGTATTGTTCAAAGTGTGCAGTGTAGAATGTATGAGGGAAAAGTTTTCTGAAGTAGCACACGCGCTTTCATTAAAAAAAGAAAAGTGGCTTTCTTACCACTTGGCGAAATGGTTGGCGACATTCTAGCCAACGGTAAGGGCCGGATTATCCGCTTTTCTGGAGCGAAGTGCACGCATACGCCAATATCAGGACGAGGAGCTAGCTTCTATGTCACGTTCTGGTGCCACATATTAAAGATTGGGAATGTCATTTGGCTTTTTTTAACTGTGATCGACAGCATTTACTGCAAGTTCGAAACTGGGCGTCTTCTGGTCTCCGTCCGTTCCGTTACGCCGACAATGACAGCCGTCGTCACCTTCCTCGTGTTGTTGCGAGCCATTTTATCATCATCTTCACCTTCGCCATTGGGAGAAGAAAAACTAAAACGTTGCAGACATTTCATGCCCCAGCAATTCGACTCACACAAAAATCAAATCAGCGCGGAAATTGAAGGCAACACTAAACTAAAGCTCGTTTTCCTCTTGAAGAAGGTGCCCGAGAACACGAAAGACAGCCTTTCAACGTAAAGATGTTTAACACATATCTGTCCCTCATTGCCTATTTTCTCTATTATATAGCATGCCTAATTTTCACCCACAATGTAATGCCAGTGAGCGCAGCTTTGTTCTGCGTAACTAAACAACAAATCTCGACACACTACGTCTATATATGTAATAATATAACAGGTATACCTAAAGCACGCACACCCGCGTATACAAGAGCGCAAAATAATCACCGGTTTCATTAGAAAGGTTTAGAACACAACTAAGTTGTTGCAGCGCGTTGCACGTTACATAGAAACGTTGGCGAACGCGCGAAAAGCGGCCAAATAAACGCTCACGCATTTAAGTGAAACTTCGTCCACCAGTAATATTCGAACTCACATGCACGCAGCTGTGAGCATTTAAGAGCCGGACACGTTAAACAATGCGTTATCGCGCAACATTTGAACGTGGTAGTTTGCGCGTTACACATACTATTGCCTACACTTCGTATTGCCTACACTTCGAAGGCGACGACACGCACAACTGTAGCATACTGTAGCCGGGGGCAAAGGGATTTAGGTGTATCGCAAAAGAAAAAAAAACGTTGTTCTTGAGAAGACGTCGCTTTGCATGCGAGAGCCTGTTGCTGTCGCAGTGGCGCCAGAGGTATTGCTGAAACATGCTTATTTATTTTTCTACAAGGCAAACAGGAAATGTACAGTACAACCTTTGCGCGTCGCCACCCTCCACAGGGCCCGACGCGGTCGGGAGTCAGTAACGAGGTCACAGATATCAGGAGGCATGGGAACTGTTATCACACTATGATGCGTATGTAGCTGCGGAAAGTTCCCCAGGTTCTCCCAAAATGTTTGCAAGTCTCAGTAGATTCCAGTTTTCCTGGTCTGCATTGATGTGCATATCAACACGGCGTTCTCTTCTTTCCAAATATCATTTATGTCCAGCTATGAACACTTTCTTTTGAAAGATTGAGCTTAATGTCATCAACACTTCAAAACGGAGAATATGTCATCTTAAATTCCCGTCAAGAGATAAACTGCATGCTGATGATCTTAGTTTATCCAAAGATAAGATAGTTTTGCAAATCCCCCAGAATAGGCTCTAGTCATCACTACTAAATGCAGACACGATGTGCATTTACAATAACGTTATTACGGCACATAATAAATAGGTGAAGCAAAGAGCGACGGAAAAGCTCCGGAGTGGCTCCCGGTGGCTCTTGAAGTCAATGCGATTAGCTTTCATGCAATGTAGGGACACTCCGTATTGCCGAGGACATCTTTATTCAGAATGTAGGCGTGATTCTGAGATTTCCATTGCTTCGGCTATATGCGACACTCAATGTATCCGTGATCGGCCCACTTTGACACGGCACTGGCGCGCCGGGGCCATAACTACATGACGACGACTAGGACGATGACGTAGCGACAATGGTGAAATGACTAAAAAGGAGTGACGTCAATGTAACGACGAACGGAGGCAGATAACAATTACTATGAAGAAGAACAATTACTAGTATAAGGTCCTCTAGCGCAGGTGTCGGTAATATATCTGCTAACCACGTGAAAATGATTGCTGATGATATTGCGGATGTGCTCACCCACATAATCAATCAAATTTTTGAAACCGGTGTATTTCCCCGTGAGTTAAAGATGAGTAAGGTTATCCCGGTATTTAAAAAAGGTGACAGATGCTTAATTTCTAATTATAGGCCGATATCCATTCTCCCCTTTTTTGGCAAAGTAATTGAAAAAATAATACACGTTCGCCTGTCTAGCTACCTAACAAAATTTAACCTATTTCATCCGAAACAATTTGGGTTTAGACAAGGGTATTCGACTAACCTAGCCCTCATTTACTTCACAGAAGAATGTAAACTAGAAATTGACAATGGTAACGTTGTCGGTTCTGCTTTTCTAGATTTTACGAAAGCTTTTGATACACTTAATCATGAGATTATTTTTTCTAAACTTGCATCTTATGGCATTATTGGCAACTCTCTCAATCTTTTCGGTAGTTACTTATTTGATCGTGAGCAATTAATATACATCTCCGACATCTATTCTACTAAAAAAAATAATTAACGTGGGTGCTCCGCAAGGCTCAATTCTGGGCCCGCTTTTATTTCTACTATACATTAATGATCTTCCACAGTGTCTAACCACATTATCAGAATGCATCTTATATGCTGACGACACGACTGTCTTATGTTCGAGTAATTCTCTAAGCAACATTACAACAACCCTTAATGCTGAACTTATTAACGTTAGTGCATGGTGTGCAAAAAATAAGCTTTTGATAAATCCCCCCAAAAGTAAGTTCTTAATTTTGTATTCCAGGTCAATAAATAACGCGCAAGTTATGCCCCCCCTTTATAAACACACATCCTATTCATCTATCAGATCATTGTTCCTTCCTTGGTATCAAACTTGATTCCCGCTTAAAATTTAATTTGCATATTAATGAGCTACAGCGGAAAACTTCCTATAGTATTAGGGTATTGCTAAAAGCTAGATGTTACTTTGACTTGACTACTTTGGTCACCTTATATTATGCATTCATTCACAGTCATCTAAATTATTGTATTGCCTCCTGGGGTCAAACATATCATTGTCACATTTCTTTCCTCCAACATGTAAAGAATCAAGCCATTCGCATTCTCACCTGGAGCAGCCGATGTTCACATGTTACTGATCTGTACCGGGAACTGCACATACTGAATATTGACAATCTAATCAAATTTAATGTCTGCACATTTCTGCACACTGCACAGCAGTGAAAGAGCATAACCTTCTCAAATTTGTTCTTAACCGACACCTTACTAACTCAAATATTATGCGCTTTTCCTCGAATAACAATTTTTTACTCCCTAAGGTACGAACTAACTATGGTTCTCAAAGAGTAGCATTTGTTTTAATCAAGCTTTGGAATTCATTGCCTTTTAACATTAAATGTGCCTTTTCTATATCGTCATTCAAACATCCGCTTCGCAATTCCATGTTTAACCTATAGCTCCGTTTATTGAATATGTCTTTTAAAACACAACTTCAACTTTGTCGTTTTTAATACTGTTTGCTTCGTTTCTTACTTCAGCTTCAGCTTTATCCCTATCGTGTTATATTTTCAATTGTATTATTCTATTGCCTCATTATGTATTTGCATTATTGTAATTCGCTGCTTTTTTGTTGTCAAGTAGTATTAGTGTTTTTTTTTACTTTATAAAAGGTCCCCCTACAGTGTTTACACTATGGGACCTTTTTCTGTACTAAATACCAATATTTTTGTATCTACACTAAGCATTCAATAAACTTCAAACTTCTTCAAACTTCAAACGCAGCATGACGACAGCATGAAGACAATGAGATGAATATTCTGAAATGATGACAAAGGGGGCTATAACGACGACCACGTGAGGACGACGGTACGAGGACAATGGGATGACGACGACTGTATGACGACGACCCAATAACGACGATGGCATGACAACAGCGGCATAATGCCGATTGAATGACGACAGCATGGTTACGATTTAATGACGAATAAGGAATGGCATCGACAGAACGACGAAGATGGTATGACGACAATCACATGACGAAGACTGTATGACAACGACGGCACGACGAGAGCCGGATGACGAAGAGAGAATGATGGCGTTGGAACTACCACGAAGACTTACCTACTAGTCAAAACTAACAGACGATTTGTTTCACTTGGCGGATTGCTTGGGTCGCTTGCACATGATAAGATCCCTATGATGACAAGATGTACACTTGAAGGAAAAAATCTGTCAAATAACACAGAGGACAAGAGGAGAAGTTCACACCACAACAGTCGTTGTGGTGTGAACTTCTCCTCTTGCCCTTTGTGTTTTTTAACTGGTTTTTTTTTCCTTCAAGTATCTACCAACAGGCCCGGATTTCAACCCATGTACACTCGCCCACAAAATATTGCGGGGCGCGCGAGCGCGTGGCGAAACGGCCTTCCTCCCCTTCTAGCGGCGCACCCCTGGTGGCGATACCGATGCATGCGTGCATGCGCGTCCCTCCCAGTTGCAAGCGTGCATGTTTCCGCGCTTCCTGCTTGCGCGCCGGCGTTTTCCGAATGTAGCAGCGACGTGCCCCTCTTGCAATTGGCGCTGTGGCGGCTTCGACGGGCAAAACTATGCGAAGTGTGAGAATGCACGTGCCGCTGCGGCCGCTTTTTAACGCGACAGCGTCAAGGAGCTCGTGTCGCAGAAAAGCCGGTGTCGTCCGTGTTGGAGGCGTTGGCCATGAGCGAAAAATCCCGGAAGGCAATTCATAAATAAAAACAACTTGCAAAATGGGCTGGGTGGGAATCGAACCAGGGTCTCCGGAGTGTGAGACGGAGACGCTACCATTCAGCCACGAGTTCAATGGTTCAAACGGGACAAAAGCGCCTCTAGTGAATGCGGTGTTCCCTTAGGAACGAGCCGTACAAAGTTATACTGCGGTGTATATCGGTAATTATGAGCATGTAAATTACAAACGTCAAAGTTAAACGACTAGCGAAGTACGTTTCGGCTACATTTCTTCTGCGCTTGGCGCACACGAAGAGCCATCTTGCGGCAAACACAGAAGACCCCCTCCTCGCAATGTACGGTGCTGCCCCGACAGCTGTAGCGCCACTCGCCCGCTTCTTCCCTTCGTCTCGTCAAGAGTCTGCCGAGCGAATGAGTGGGCGGTGCGAACGGGGTGCGATAACGCTATCGCGTTCCACTCTTGAAGGCGAAGCTTAAGCTTCCTCCAATTTTTTGTCGAGTCACGAGCGCTAACGTATAGGGCCCGGCGGCGAACGCAACAAGTCTATTTTTCTTTTTGCGCTGCACCTTTTCGTGGCCAATCTTCGTTTCTTTCTTTTTACGAACGGGGCGTTCTCCCGCAGAAGAGCGTCGCAGAAAACGCGCTCTATAGAAGGAGACAGGCGAGACAAAAATGAACTCGTGATTTCCGTTGTATAAACGAAGTTTTGCCCGTCGAAGCCGCCACAGTGCCAATCCCGAGAGGGGCACCTGGCGGCTACATTCGGATATCGCCGGCGCGCAAGGAGAAAGCGCAGAAACATTGCCCGCTTGCAGTCTCAGAGGGACGCGCATGCGCGCAGGCATCGGTCTCGACACCAGGGCTGCGCCACTAGAAGGGGAGGAGGGCTGTTTCGCCCCGCGCTCGAGTGCACCGCGATATTTTGTGGGCGAGTGTAGACGTGGAACGACATTTCTAATTCCCGTAAACTGATATCAAAACCGAAAATATCACCACCCGACACCTAGCAGTCAGAACTACATCATCTTCGTCTGCTCAGTTTTACCGCTAGGGGCATTGCTAACAAAGTAGACGACTTGAAAGCATCGCTTTTGTTACATCTTCCTAATTTCTGCATTATCACGGTGACATGGTTACACGTTTTGATTCGCGACGACGAACTTGTTCCCCCGGGTTACCAGTTGTTCCGAAGAGATAGAGGGTCTCGACGTGGGGGAGTAGCAACCGTTGTAAAACATAAGACATGGTATTGGATAACGGTTACAGATCAAATCATTGAACATGAAAGTTTAATCTTTAAACAAAATTATGGGGTTTTACGTGCCAAAACCACTTTCTGATTATGAAGCACGCCGTAGTGGAGGACACCGGAAATTTTGACCACCTGGAGTTCTTTAACGTGCACCTAAATCTAAGTACACGGGTGTTTTCGCATTTCGCCTCCATTGAAATACGGCCGCCGTGGCCGGGATTCGATCCCTCGACCTCGTGCTCAGCAGCCCAACACCATAGCCACTGAGCAACCACGGCGGTTAAGTTTAATCTTAAGGGTGTCATTTCTGGGAATCATGTTTTTTTCTTGGCGTTGTTTATCGACCACCAGATACTAGCGATGCCTTTCTGCATAAATTATACGACCATCTTCTAAAACTATCCGGTAGATACCCGATTGTTACTGGAGTCTTTAAGCTACCGTCTATTAACTGGAACAGCTTAAAATATAGATATTCCACTACCAGTGACATTCTGGTGCATATGATGTACTCTCTTAATCTTGAGCACTCGCGGAAATTCAATTCTGTATCTCTTATCTCTTACTGAAATGTTTAGCAATGAAACTGTTTCGTGGACCTGGAATTTCGGATGATCAAATAGTATCTTTTAACTGGACTAAAAAAGCTGTTTAAAATAGGAAGATGTTTTCTTCTACTGTAATTAGAGATTATAACAAGGCTGACCACACGGCCATAATTTATTATTGGCACGCATCTTGATTTTGGCAGTCATGATGTCGAGCGTTTCTGGCAAATTTTCCCTCAACTACAGGATATTACATTGGTCCATTTCATTCCTACAAAGCGACGCAAAAATAAAGTGCAAGCATCGCAGAAATCCTTGGATCAGTAGGGCTATAATAGAAACGAAAGGGAAAATAAAGCGCCTTAGAAAACAGCACAAAACTCCAACGTCTCAGTTCAGTGCATTAAAATATAATTTAAGGAAAACAGTTAGACATGCCAGATATAATTTCGTTAGCAACACTTTGGCAGAATTTATTAAGGATGACCCCTAAAAGTTTGGCGCCACATAGGTGAATCTAATGGGGAGATACATAAAAGTAAATGATCGAATCATACATGAACCAAGAGAAATCGCAGAAATTTTTCATCGGTATTTTCAGACTGCATTTTCTGAGCGAGACGAATATGTCTATCAAGGATCCCTGGCGATAACGGAGTTAACACTAGTAATTACTCGTCAACGTTTCACTGCTATGCGTCTTAATCTGAATACTAAGAAGTCAGCAGGCTAGGTCTGACGGCATTGCAAACGCATTTCTTAGACGCTATACGCTGAGCAGATTTCTGTATTTTTGACCGGCATGTTTAACCTGTCAGTAGCTACAAGTGTCATCCCAAGTGATTGGCGGACTGCACGTGTTACACTAATCCACAAGAAAGGTGACCGGCTTTCTGTAAATATTTACCGCCCTGTCTTAGTCATAAGCACTTGTTGCAAGCTGTTGGAACATGCTGTTGCATGCTACATTCAAGAGTTTCTTGGCGATCGAAACGTGTTGTCATCACATCAGCATGGCTTCAGAAAAGTCACTCAGCTGGCTTCAAGCGTGCATGAGATCCTGGGTGTACTTGGTATCGCTGGATAGGTTGATATTCCGTTCCTAGGCCTTTCGAAAGCCTTCGACATAGTGCCACATGGTAAGCTATTGTTCAAATTAGAATGCCTCGACCCGCCTTCCTTCATTGTCCGATGCATTAGTGCATATCTTTCCAATAGAAGCCAATTTGAAGAAATAAGAAAATTTTGCATCTGTACTTCCTCTTACCTCGGGAGTACCCCAGAGTATTGTTTTAGGCCCATTGTTGTTTTTTATTTATGTAAATGATTTAGTTGAGGTGGTTCCCGGTACGGTATCTATTTGGTTGTTTGCAGATTTTGTGTCGTATGCAAAGGTATATCATCTGCTAATGATCACATCTTGCTAAAGAACAGTATCTGTGCAATTGGAGATTGGTGCAATCACCAGAGAATCGTTCTAAACTAAGAAAAAATCAGTACTGCTTCGTGCTACTAGGAAAAAGCTTGTTAACGCATTTACATGTTTAATTCACAACAATCCCATTTCAGAAGTTGACAAGTTTAAATAACTTGGCGTTACGCTAACAAACAAGTTCGTGCGGTCAACGCCTATATCGGATATCTGTGTAGCCGGCCTCAAAAAATTGTGGTTCCTCAAAAGAAAACTTAAAGATGCACCAATTGGAACAAAAGTTCTAGTTATAACGCTTGCAGCAGGTCAAAACTGGGTTATGCTTCCGTCGTATGGGATGGGCATTATAGAAAAGATATTCAGTAACTTATAAGCATGCAAATGCAAGCAGTCAGATTTTATTTTTGGAAAGTACAAACTCCTAGACTCTTCTTCAGATTTAATGAAACTCAATATTATACCGACGTTGGAAGCCCGTAGAAAAGTTAGTCGCCTATCATTCCTTCATAACTGCCTTTTCGGAAGGATTAACTTAGCTCTCCCAAAATCTGTTAGGCGTCTGAGTACGAGGACAACGCGACACAGTCATGAACATTCTTTAGCACCAATCTTCGCTCGCACAAACGCAGTTCGATATAGTTTCTTCTTGCGCACAGTCGCGGAGTGGAATTCTTTGCCACCCAGCAGATTCACCTCTGGTGATTTTTTTAATGAAATGCACTGTTATGTTTTGAATTCCTAGCCTCACTAGTTATGTTACGATTCTGGTGATATTGTTAAGCATTCCTACAACATGTGTATTCTGATTTTTTCCTTTTGATGACCACGTTTGCTAAACAAATTTCATGACACAGTTTTTTTTCTTTAGCATATGTATTGTTTCCTGTGTTCATATCTTGCGTTGTCTGATTCAATACTTTTGTATTTGGCTTCGTACTTTTGTATTTGGATTTGGCTCCTGCTGGAGCCAAATCATTGGCTTACAGTATTTAAATAAAATATATAAAACCGGTAAGAGCCAGGCACGGACACCAAAAACTTCATGAATTATTCTGAGAATGCTACTCGCTATAAAATTGCTCTTTTAAATAACACCGCTCTGCTATAGTCCCTCAGTAGAGCTGAAAGTTCAGACAAAAAAGGTTCTCGCCTTTTAAAGGCCAACTGTGACGAAATTGAGCCTGGGCTAAATTGCCTATAAATGCTTAGTATATGCTATCAGTGTAATATTGGCAAAGTCGCAGTTGTAGTAATTGCCTAATTTTCTTATTACGAGCCTTTAAATAGCGCCTAAGAAGACGACACGTGGACCTGGTGGTAAGCGGTAGTCATGCAGAAAAGGCTAAAGTTAAGAACCGTACGAATTTGCTGATGTTTCGGTTGCAGGTATAGGCGCCCAGGCGTATCGCTCGCTCAACATGTGCAAGTTGATGAGTGTCTCTATCGAAGTGCTTTCTCGTTGCGCACGTGATTTGAGCTGTTGCAAGAATGTCGAAGCGTTGCGCGGCCGTACGGTGCTCGAAGACGTACTCGGACACGAGCGATGTCTGTGCAGTACACAGCGTTGTGCAGAGCATGGCCGAACGCATCTTTCCTGTCCCAGCTTTCAGCGCGTAAGCGTGGAACGCGCCGCAGCCGGCAAGTGCGACGCGGAGCAGACAACGCAAAAATGCGAAGCATGTAAATTGCAGTTCACAAAGCTGCACAAGCTATATTTCAACAGCACAGTCACTTACGCATGCACGATCTGCTTGGCAAACGCTTTCTCGAGAAGACCTGAGTACTTTAAGCCGCGATGGCGCACGAAAACAAAAGGTCAGTTGCATTGAGGGGCGATATTCTCGAGCCAACATTTCCGGTAGTGCATCATCTTCGAGAGACTTCGCGCGTCGCTACATCGGACTCGTCGAAGTAGACAAACCAAAGCCTTACTGACACAGCGCCAGAAAAACTGTCAGTAGGAATCGGATGCTGCATTTGTCACGAAGGAGAACGCGGCGCGGCGGCCATGGTGTAGATGCGCCGGCTAGCCATGCAGGAATGCGATGCCGCCAGAGCGAAATTGCAGAAAATTTATAATGGCCGGAGTCCGGTCTGTCAGGCTGCGATTTTACGCGCACTTTGAGCCCCCGGGCGGGCTCGATGGCAGACCGATGAGAAACAGATTCAACAAGACCGGTCACTCCCATAAAGCCCAGCGGCTGAATTGACTGTAGCGCCCCAAGCGGCTGGTGTTGAAACCTGAATCACACTTCCGGTTGTGACTTTATGCGCCCGCGTTTGCGCTGATCGGCGCGGCATTTGTTTTTGCTTCTACTGCTCAACCGCGAGCTGTCTTGGTGAGGACACGTTTCTTTAGAGCGCAGCTCTTAGGCGCCCGTACCGGTGGCGATCGTCGGCGTCGTAGCTCGTACCCGAACGAACGAGCACAGCAAAGGCGGAAAGCGAACGCAGAGCGCAGCGGGAGATGAAAGATGGTGATAGCGAAGAGAGCGCGAAGAAGAAAGCGGAGGAGGAGGTTGCGGCGGCACCATGAGGCGGAAAGTGGAGGAAGAGGGTATGGCAAAAGCGTTGAAAGAAAAGCGCAGTGCCACGCAAGACGGACTGTGTGGAAACGATGGCTACGGGATGGCACCAGAGTAGCACATGTCGTCTGTACGGAAACAAAGCGCTGCATGAGCGGAGGTCTGTCGGCGGCCTCTGCTTTGAATCGCGCTCAAGCTTCACCCACGCGCTGCCTCTCACGATGTTCCGGTTAGCCAGGCAATCGCTTCACACTGAATGGGCGAGTGAATGAGCGACATCACAAAGAAAAGCAATTTGCTTTCACAAACATGGCGTAGAAAATACCAGACTTATCTGAAACAACAGCATGCATAAAATATTACGAAAACATATGATTTTCCAGTATTCCGGCATTATTTTCTGCACTTTAAGAGCACAAGTACACGGGTGACTGCACGTTTTCGACAGAACTTGGCCTTAGCCGATGCGATGGTACGCCACGTACACACAAGTTGCCACAACAGAGGCTCCTAGCCAGACCATGCTAGACGCTCGCAGAATGCCTTCTACTCGTTCTCAAGACTAATGTGCGTTCCCCCGGGAGAGTACGAGACCTCCCAGCTTGCATCTGAGGCGGCAGCACTCGCCCCCTGACCTGCGCGTCGGGGGGGGGGGGGGGGGGGGTAGATCACCTTGTCCGTTGGAGAATAAAGTTTATTCTATCTATCAAGACAAATACGTGGGTGCAAAGCTGGTTTTCTTTCCTTGAAAAGATAGAGGCTTCTATTTACAAGTTCCTGGATTTTTAGCTACTCGGCGTTACCTTTTGCTTGTTCTGAGGCGGCAAGCAACACCCTCCCGTGTTATCACTCTTGGCAATCGCTCGTCGCGTTTTCGCAAAGCCTGAGTACCTAAAGAAGGTATATGTTGTTGGGGAGGAATAAAAGCGCATAAAGGAAGGCATAAAAAGTGCAATATTGAGTCAACGTGAAACTGCATCCTGACGGCCGAGCTGCTTATCGCTAACAGCATCATCACGGCGGGTGTGGTCAATGTGCCCCAAAATACCCCCAAAAGCACCCAACTAACTCACAATAAGGGGGGGGGGGGGTTAGAGAGAGCCTCACAAACTTGTCCCAGTAAGATTCAGTGCACGCTAAACTAACTGCGCCACATCGGCCGAGTTGCTTTTTGACAACTGCGTCACAACGTCGGGTGCGGAAAGTGTGCCTAAAAAGTACCCCCGAAAGTACCGAAATAAGTAACAATAATGCTTTTTTCGCCAACTGCGCCACAACGCTCGGTCGTGTGCCGTCAGCAACTCAGACTATCAAACAATATTTATCACCTTGCCGTAGTCCAGTAGCGCAGTGGCGCCGCGTCGAAGTGCAGAAGAAGAGAGAGACAGACAGAAGAAAGGGGAAAGGCAGGGAGGTTAACTAGATGGGAAGATCCGGTTTGCTACCCTACGCTGGGGAGGGAGGGGAGGGGGAGGTAGAGTGATAGCAAAGTAGAGATAAATAAAGGAGCACAGACATACAATCACAGTCGGTCACTGTCACCGCATACCGTCGCCGCACAGAACAGTAGAACTCGCAGCACTATAACCATCTGTTCAGGCTACAGCTGCTTGTCCAATTCTGCTGCCCTTAAAAGCTACAACAGTACCCTCATCGCCCTCCGCTGCGATGGCTTGTGATGTCGGCATTCCAAAAGAGGTTAATCTGTTAGAGGTCACTGGTCAAAGCGTGCTATCGCAATTGCGAGCTATCGTCTCTGTAAATTGTAGCGAGGACAGTCACAGAGAAGGTGTCGAAGAATCTCGTCGCAACCACAGTCATAATACGAGGCATCATCGGCCCATCCGATTCGGAATGCAAAAGACAGTGAAGGCCACCCCTAGCCATATTCGACAAAGCAGTGCAGAAGGAACGCAACAATACGCTAAGAGCCCAAGAAACCAGAGCTCCATCTAAAGAATTGACAGCCGCTTAAGTATCCTTACGTGATTTGAATGCGACAGTATATTGACTTCTGTAATTAATTGGTAACGTACATGATACGTCACGTCATACACTATGCCGCGTCCTTCACAATTCTACCTTAATCCACTTCAATCGACCTTAACACCTTATAATTCACCTTGCTTTAGTTGGTACCAACCTTAATCCACCTCAATACACCTTGCTGTAATTTGTACTAATCTTAACCCACCTTAATCCACTTTAATTCTCCTTCATTTGCTTTACCTCACCTTAATTCGCTCTACTCCCCCTTAGGTCACCTTACTCTAATTTGTTATCAATTTAATTAACTTTAGGTCCCCTTACTTCACATGAATTACCCATAATTACCACTAATTAACGTTGTCGTACCATTTAGCATCTTCTGTATTACTACGGACTTCATACAAGGCGCATGATGACTTCACATCATTTTTGGTACCAGTAGTTGCGGACAACGCCGGCTTTTCTGCTTCATGGGACATATAATGCTTTCACGTTAACAACACAAAAAGTCAGAAGCGAAGCACCGATTGTTATAGCAAACTAGTAGATGGCTATACGAAGTAAGTATAGTAGTTTTATCCGCAGTACGAACTTGTAAACATTCACAGTGCGCGCGTGAAACACGGTGTCACGCACGCGCAGGTAAACATGAGCACATCTCGCTCGATGGCCACGGAAACTTACCCGCCGTGGTTGCTTAGGGGCCACGGTGTTGCGCTGCTAAGAACAAGGTCACGTGATCGATATCACCCTGAACGGTACACCGGCATACAGTTTCTCACAGGGACATACGGCAGAAATCTGTCCGCTTGTACCTGCAAGGAAAACTAAACTTCCTTGACATCAATTGAACTTTCCTGACAAAAAGTTCCGATGAGGTTTTAAATTTTGTAAGAGCTCATGAAAACCAAGGCTTAAAGGCTTACTCCGCAGATGGTAAAATATTTATTATTGCTCTGCCACAATCAGAATTATTAACATGTAGTGACAATTGCATCGATTAATATGGTGGCGTTAGTTTTAGCACGGAAGCAGGTACATCCATTGATAATATTTTTAGAAATGCTGATATTTTATTTGTCATGAACGTTTATTCAAAACAACGGTACGATGTATTTGCAGAAACAGGGAGTGTGTATATAAGTTCTTGCCTCTAGCGTCAGTCCTAAGTAGTCTGCTTTTAGCCAAACTGGACAAATACCTGTGAAAGCGCCTTCACGAATCTAAGGTTCTAAAGTTTGTAGATATGTTGACGACTTTTTAGTTCTTGTTGACTGTACATCCTATTGTTTTACCAATCAACGTGCTCTCGTTTTTACCGCTACCTGTGACTGTCTTAACCAACTGGAAGTGACATTTGAAATGCCATTTGACGGAAGGATTAGATTCCTTGAGATCAAGTTTGCGCTCACCGATAACAAATCCTGCTGGTGTTACGAACCCGGAGCAAGTAAGCCACTTTTACCATTTCATTCCGCGCATACGAACCTTGTGTAGAGGGGAATCGCGAATCGTGTTTAAGCGAAGCACTGAAGTCATTCCAGCACCTAATGCACGATAGCTTCGGAAGGCGAGCCCCACGTTTAAGTGGCGTTGGCTAGCCGGGCCATGTGCTTGTGTCAGTCGCAGAAAGATTGTTAAAGAAGGCACAGGAAAGCGGTTCTGAGCAGGTGCAAGGTATAGGCACTGGCATAAACAAAAGGAAGGTTGCTGTCATCCCCTACATACATAGGTTCTCCCACAGATTAAAAAAATATATTGCTGGAAGGAGCAGTACCAACGTTGTATTTTGGGCGCCTAATAAATTGGTCAGACTGTGCAGAAACACAAGGCCAGGAAGAACCACACGTTACCTCATGCGAAAAGGAACATAAAAACAAACTCGTTGATTGCATCGCGGGTGTGGTATACCGCATTCCTCTTGGGTGTGAACGATCCTACATTGGTCAAACAGGTAGATGCATAAATGAAAGGCTACGAGAACACAATTACAAAGTAAACAACATGGCTGCCGACAGCTTTCTTGCCATACATAGCCAGAGATGCAAATGCAAACCCAGATTTAAAGAAACAGTCATCATGAGTAGAAGTTCGTGTGAAAGGACGCGCTTGAAAATAGAAGCTATAGACACATACCAACATTTGGTGGCACATGCGTCAGTAAGCCTTCCATTTCATTATCCACAAAAGAGCTCTATTATCTTTGTTCGCATAGAACGTGTGCATGTCTGTCAATCTGTGTGGCAAAAAAAGTGCTTGCGGTGGCGCCCTGTTTTTTGTTCATGTTTACCGAGATTTTACACCTGTTGTATGACGTTTCGAGGGTGTATATATAGCGACGAGAACTGGAAATAAATCTATCGTTGAAAGTTAGGGCTGTGTGTGTCAGATGTGCCTTTCTGTTGTCCTTGTCGCTCAGCTAGCTCACCAACAAAAGATATGCCGTACCGACAAGCCCCTATAGCTATCCTCATCGTCGGAGAAGAACGCCTCACCTTATACCCCCGTGCCTCGCGCGCGACAGAAGACGCGCGCGTCCACCCCGCCTTCCTTGCTCGCGCACGCGAGATTGAGCCGCGTTCGCTGGCTCACCCTCGTACATACGGCGTGCGGCGACGATTTTCTTGCCCTTGGACTTTATGCAGAACCTGACGGCGACGGTAGAAATGCGTCTGGAGTGTCTATATAATTGCTACCGCGATAAAACGACAGATGAGTCGTCGATCAGGCGAACACTCACATTCGCAGCCGGCCTCGGTAGCTTCGGTGGCGTGCCTGGTACATGGTGCATGCATCTGGCGCGTCTGGCGTGTCACTGGCTGCTCGCTAATAACGCAAAAAAAAATGAGTTGCAAAGTATAAGTTCATTTATACGCAAAACTTTTCAGTTTTAGCGGGAAAGAGTAAAAGATAGAACACTGTATGTAAACTTCATTTCACTTCATCATTACCTCTGTGCATTAGCTCGAGAAACGGCTAATCACTTTGACCATGCTAAACTAAGGGAAAAGTGAGGGCGCGCTATAGTGTCGAAGCAGGGCCATGATAGAGCGAGCTACTCGAATACCGAGTCTAGTCGCACTCGCAGACTCTATTGAATTGATAGGTCAAGGCTTAACTTCATATACGACGTGGAGAAGTACGAAAAAATCATTTTGTGTGTTTCCATAACTTCAGATGTCGCTATTGCAGCACGCACGCACGCACGCACGCACACACACACACACACACACACGCACGCACACACACACGCACACGCACACGCACACGCACACGCACACGCGCACGCACACGCACACGCGCACACACACGCACACACACACACACACGCACACACACACACACGCACACACACACACACACACACACACACACACACACACACACACACACACAAATATATATGTTCATTCACGCCGAGAACGTGTCCAGTGGCGTACACCATTTGTCGTATATGAATGTGAATACTTTTGCTGTTGTCTTAAAGTAACAAAGCAAGAGTTCGGAAGCATGTTGCACTACAGTAACACGTGTATGCGAAAGCCTGCTGCACAGTTGGCGATGCGTTACGTTATACGATCTGAGGGGTCAGTCTTCTTGCAATAAATAACGAGCCGCAGCTGTGAAGTACACGTGTGGCACGTTAGGTCGACCTCATGAGCGACACATGCGAACAATTAGTGCTCTACATAAAGGTGCAGCATGCTTGTCGCCAGTAAGTGCAAAAAATGTGTAACACAAGCCGAACACAATTACGCTGCATCCTCTCAGCAGGGGAAAGCAGCATTCGCGGTCGAACGCCTTGCTCCCGCCGCTTCGCACGTCGAACCTCGTTTTTCGCTCCGCGAGCATCCTCGGCCGTAGGGTACTTCCGAGGCCTACCGCGGAATCCGCTAGGTCCCGGGCGAGCGTTCTCCATCGCTGTCTCTCTCGCTTCGCAGTCGACTGTCGCCACAACCACCGCCACCGCCACATGACGTCAGCAACGCAACGCCTGTTTTTCTGCCTGCACGCGCCGCTCGTTCCCATCTCCACCCGCCACTTCTCGGAAAAGGTCACGTGATTTTTTTGTATCACTTGACTAGACGCCGCGTTTTCTTCAGGACCATCGTCCAGCGAGGCACTTGGGGGCTTCACCTTAAAATTCGCGCAATTTCTGGTGCTCTAAGCAATAGTGCCTGGGCAGCGCCGCCTGGGCAGCGTGAGGAGCCTATAGGAAGAGCCAAACGGTAGAGCCGTTCTTGTGGGTCTGTGCAGTCGGAAAATGATGCCAATCCCGCAGGTAGTACAGTTCCGAAAGGTAATGCAATAAAACAAGCTAAGCAGCCCGAAGCTGCTCCCACTCACCTCACGCGAGGAGTGTCACGGTAGAGCGCCCCCTAATCTCTCAGAAAGAGATTTTCCTTCAGCGACATTTCAATTGGAACTGGAATCGCCTTCCAAATTTTCATGCGATAACATTTCTTGGCTCACTGTGCGACCCCGCCGACATCAGAAAACCGTGGCAGAAAAGCCGTTGCAGAAATGCGGCACACATATTACGCCATTTCCATCTAACTAAAATAAATACAAGAATTTGCCACGGTGAGGATTTGAACCTCTGCCCCACCGCCACTGCGCCACTGTTGTATTGCGCCACCGTTGCAACAGGTGACAGTGATAAATATTCTCCAGGCTGTGCACCTGGTTGGACACTGCCTGGCGGGCGATTCACTAAATCGCGCATGACAGGAATGACGCCACTGTCGGCGCTATTGAGTCTTATTGTCGCAGGTTGAACCGCTCGCGTCTACATCATCGGGCGATAGAGCAACGCGTGGCTGGAGGTGACAGTTCGTCGCCCACAAAGCAAAAGACCATCGCAACGCACTGAAACGTGCGAAGCGAGCTGCTGCAGCGAAACAACGTTCACCTCTGAAGCCCCCGACAACGCGACAGGCAGAGCGAGCAGCTGCGGAGCGGGCACGGCGAGCTCAACCCAATGTACGTTAAACACAAAATGAGCACTCCACAAATAAAACTCAATTGAGAGATCGCAATATGACCGATTTCTCGTCTTGCGTTGTTGCGATTTCACAGGCAGCAACATTACACTCGGAAACGTAATGCAGCAGCACTGAAGTCGGCGACGTTCCGCCGCAACCCTAAACTCAGCGGCGTGTCTCAGCAGGCACATTCAGCGACAAATAATGCTCTCGCACTTACCCATCTTGAGTTTTGCTTAGGTGCCTCCATAGTTTCTTAAAGCGAAGCTTTGTTGACCTACTGTTTACATGGCTTCATCTGGATCGGTCAGTCACTGGTTGGGTTCTGGGCGAGTAGATTCCTACTCACTTAAAGAAGAGAAAAAGAAAGCTCGTACGGCGACGGGATTTGATCCTCTACCCATTAGGCCACAACCACTCCTTTTGTTCTTCATTGCCAGTTTTGACAGAACAAACCAGAGAACACCTGTTAAAAATAACGAGTCAGCCTATCTTTGACGACACAACAGGATTAAAATTTCTTCAGTGCAACAAAGTCATCAGGCACTGTAATCCAAACAGGTTTCAAATTCAAGTACATTGTGATCGAACTGTGGCCAACACAGTATCATACCTTTCTGTTGTCTGGCATTTACAGACTCAATGTTCAGCGCCATTCTTTTTTCAACGCTAACTGTGACACGACGTCGTGCATGGTATAGTAGTGCAGCGCACGTAGGTCACTGGCCGTGTTCCGTTTAACTGGTAGACGGCGTCGTTCAGTAGCTCCTTCCATGGATGTTCTCGCGTGTTTTTTGCGACACGAAAGCTACAGTGCACGCGTTACTACAGCTATGGTTTAGTGGTAAGGGCGTTCCCTTCGGCTGCTGGAGGTGGTTCGTGTGAAATCCGCCGCTGGAGACCCAACCGGTTAAGAAAACGGGTACAGACGTGCCCGGGTCTAGTGCCCGTTTTTTTTTTTTTCTTCTGGGGTGTACGTGTGGGCGAAATCTCGTAAACCCCGCTCTGGGCTTGTTGCAGCTCAATAGTATCGAACAATTTCAACCTTAACAGGTGGCCACAATGTGTGATCCTGCAGTCAGGCGGTTCGCAGGTTCTTCTGTGGTGTCCTTCTGTGGTGTTCTGTCGCCTTCGCGTGGTCGTTTGTGTTTTCGCTTTGTGGAGCGACATGAGTCAGTAGAGTCTGGGAGTCCCATGGTGCCAATTATCCATCAAGGGGTGTCCTTACAAGCATCTGGAACTCCAATAGTTTCCAGGCACCGGGCTGGGAGCACGCCTATGCCTATTTTACTGGTGTAGGCATTCGGCGGCATTACTCATTTGCCTCCGACAGCAGCGGTGGATGCTCGACTATTTCACTAAAGCTGTGGTGGGTCAATTAAGGGACTCCCAGAGATATCCGCAAACCTTCGTGCAGCTATTTGCGAATATTGAAGACAAAAGCCCATATAAACAACTGAGCGCCGGGTCGTGGTACATTTCTACCCATTAGAAAAAAAAGTGGTCGATCTACGGCGGTACCAGTATTCGAACCCAGTACCTCCCGTGTGCGAGGCGGACGCTCTACAATTTCCTCACCGCTGCGGTTCTCGGTCGCGTTGGATCTGCCTACTGGTCCACGATCTTTGCAAGCTACGCAAGAGCGCTGGGCGCTCTTGAAAGGGAATACAATAGCGATGGTCGCCGAGTCCTTGCAGCAGCCGCTATTACTTGCGCTTGCATTGCCCAATGTATTATTGGATCGTGTGGCACAATGGAAACCGCCGCTTTCTTTAATCACGTCTCAAAGCTCGCTTCCCCGTACGCGGGGAACGAGCACCCATTGATTCATCAAACGCGACGGAATATATTGATGATAGCAAGGGGGAAAACTGAATCATAAAAGAAAACTAAATTTAGGCTGCAGTAGAAGCAGCTGTTATTTATAGGAAACCTTAGAGGCACCTCACCATTCGCTCGTCTGGTTCGTTAACAAAGACGGCATTGTTCATTGGCGGCATAAGCGCTGCTTTGCTGATTAAAATCTTGCTCGCGCAATTCGCCTAGTTTTCAGGCAAGAGAGCGTTGAATTGAGTACAAGAAAAAAGAAAGATTTACTTTCTCAATCTAAGCTTTAACGAGCCTGCCTTCCCAAGCACTCGCGCAAGAAAACCATTCAGGGTAGCGCAAGGAACAAGGCCGGAGCTTTTCAGACACCGAGAAAAAGTTCGCAGCGCACTTAATGAGCTGCGGTTGCACTACAAACAAGTCACCAGCGAACAAACGTTACGATATTGAAAAGTTGTATGCTACAAGATTCCTGACAAATGTTGACACGTGTACTTGTTTATCATTATCGGGCGACCGCGTTTCTCCGCCTAACAAATGTTATCGCACAGCGCAGGACGTGCCCGCATGTATCGGAAGTTTCTGGAATGTTATCGATGGTTCCATCCGATGTCTGTCACCGAACCTTGTGTAATCCGATTGCACGTATGCCCGACGCGAATAGTGTAGAACTTTGTGGAAGATATGGGGGTCCCAGTGATTACTCTGCAACATTCGACGACTGATGCAAAAAAGCCGACGCGCTTAGCCCGCTGATCAGATTTTCGACGATCGCCGTCTGTGTTCGCCGTTTTCGTTGAGCATTGAAGCGGGGGCTACATGGGGCGTTTTTCACCTGCGATTATCGCACGCAAAAAAAAAAAAAAAAAAAAAAACGCGCCGGCGGGACGCCGGTCAGGCTACATGAGGCGTACGAGCGGCGAACGCCGCCGCAGTGTGGCCAGACAAGGCAAAAAAGTTTTGGCTACCACTAAATGAACGAACAATGCTTATATGTTGTTTGCTTGCGTTATAATTAATAAATTATGCAATAAATACCCCACTAATATGTCTATGCACATTACCAGGTATGTTTAGTACTGTATCAATATTTTTGTGGATGTTCAGCGGAGAGAGTTGGCCGGAAATGTTTTGTCTCGCGACCTTGTGCGACTGAGACGGCTCGCCGCTCCCGCCGAAAACAGACGGAAGTGACTCCGACAGGCACTTCCGGTAGCGTCAGACGCGTGCGCGCCGCGTCAAAATCTAGCCGGTCCTGCTCGGCGGCGGCGGGCGTTTTTCTCGACGCCGGGCGTCAAATCGGCGCCGTGAGGCGAAAATCACCTCAAAAACGCTCCATGTATTCCGGGCTTTACGGTAGCCTTTTTCTGGGTACAGGTTCGCCCAATAAAGTTAGTTTCGCCATTCACAGTTTTGTTGCTGTGTCCTCAACCATGACTAACACGAGACAATATAGTCCTTTTTAAAGAAAACTTAGTCATTCGGTGACGAACTTAGCTCAACAATTCATTGCACTCCTACAAGAGCACGTTGACTCCCGATGCATCGGTATCACTGGCACGTGCTCTCCTGAAACTGTTTTAGGGAAACGAATAAGGAATACGAACAAAGCAGCGCACCTCGTAGACTTTCGGCCAATCAAAATGCGAGCACTGAGAAGTGGAACGTATGGTTTGTGTCGGAAGTATTGAAGCCACGGTCACCTGACATTGTGCTTGTTGTCGGTCCATTTATTGAGCACTTGTAGAGCTTGTCGCTCTCCAGATATGCATTGCTCGAGGCGTGCCGCAGGTGTGCTGTTACTGATGTTTACTGGGAAAACAGGACTCGCCCTGCCCCTAATAAAAATAATAATAAAGAAGATAATCACCCAAGAAAGCAATCCCCTCTTCTACACACACACACACACACACTGAGAGAGAGAGAGAGAGAATGAAATATAGTCAAACCTGGTTATGAGGAACTTAAACGAACTTTTGTGATTCATTTGTTATGTAGGTATTCGTTATCCCCAGTGGACAAAAGAAGCACGAAAGTAATATATATATATATATATATATATATATATATATATATATATATATATATATATTGCACCATATATTGTAAACAAAAGTACGCGTATAATATGCGCGTGCGGTAATTTTTGTTTGTACCTTGACTGCCGCTCAGCGTCACTAACAATGTTGTTCTTTATGCTTGAGGTTGCATAGACCTGTTTCAGTCCACTTTCCGCAATGTCGATGTTAATAAGAGATGGTAAATACCTCGCGGAAAGAGAAAGAAAAAAAAACGCGAAGCGTGGAGATAGACGGCAAGTGGCACGGGGGTTCTTAGTCTTCTTGCTGGAATAAACCGCGGCATAAGACGCGCTCCTCTCGGCTTTTCGAGCGCATACATATTGTCCTTAACCGTACTTGAAGCAAGGTTTATCGAGTTCTTCGAACTTTACGGTCAACACATTACCGGCGTAGATGCAGTCACTTAAAAAAAAAAAGCTGTTCTACATGACTATTGGTCAATAATTTAAGCGCGCTTGTTATAAAAAACAATTTGGTTGATCCGGGTTCATTGTACTCTGGTTCGACTGTACACCTTAAGCCACCGTATTAGACTCCAGTGGTATCCTCTCCATGAAGTCGAACTCGCATTGTAGTTTTCGTCAGCACATTGAAGTACAGGGGGGTCAGGTAATCATCCTTGCGCAGTATAGCTCTAATCAAGCATCCGAACAGTAATTCTGACCATGCGCATAATAGACTCGGATGCATTTACAAGGACTCTGCTCTCACAAACGCTGAACAGATGATTGCGAGTCGCGGTATGCCGGCCCTTTGCAACCGCTGAGGGTGCAACGCGTTCGCCGTCTCTGAACGGCGATGGGTCATCAGGCAGTTTGCTCGAAATAAAGAAAGGGACAGCGGCGGTGCTGCGCACGCTTATTCCTGGAGATCTCAATTGAACCGAACTCGAGCACTGCTCCAGACCGCTTTCGAAATGGCCGGTCAGCAGAAGCTCGTATTCACGACAGCGTTCATTAACCACTGGAGTTCCTTAACGTACGAGCCGCGTGGTACACGTTTCTATCCATTTGGCTTTCCTGGTAAATGTGACTGCGAATATGCGAAGTGTTTTCGACACGGCGAGTAATGTTGCCCACGAGGCAACTCGAACTCAATACTGGCGTACGTTTGTACTGGCGAAGTCGCTTCATCGCAGCACATTGAGGGGTTGATCACAACGAACTTGCGAATAATATAGTAAATGTCGAATTTAAAGCAACTAAAGCGATAGACCGTTCACTGCTTTACACTGGAGCGCGTTAAGCACGGCAGCTATTAAGAAACAGAAAGAGAGAAAACCAACGTTTAATAATTTGAATAAGTTAGAAAGAGCCCTTTCTTCACCCAAAGCGGGCGGCCTCCTCAGTCCAGGTAATCATTGGCCTTTGCTGCTTTCCTGGCCTGGTTCACCAGCTTGCGCTGCTCTTTTTTCGCGTTCTTCTTCTGCGCTTTTGCTTTTGGTTCTCCTCTATTGAGCTTCTTGATTGTTGGGTTCAGTAAGATTAGGACACCCCATCACCATGTGACAAAGAGTGTCCGGAAATACGCTTTCTTATTCTAGTTGCACATTTTTGTTAGCTTTTGAAATGCATTTAAGGTGTCGCTTAGCAAACGGTGTAGTAAGAAATGATAACCATATTTCATAGTTTGTACACTGAGCATAACTCTCCAGCCTTTTGCTTCGGCTTCAATAAATGTCATGGGACAATGAGACCGTTGGTGACGCCAGAAAATAGCGAGTTATGGTCAAATATTGGAAATATATCAGTGTACCTTTTTTTTTTGCGGTAGATTCGCCATATTGTCAGCTGCGCTTACCGGTGTAAATGTAATTCCTACGGATATATTTTACCGCTCCCATGCCTCATTATACTGACATGTGTACTTGTTCATCATTCTCCGGTGACCGCTCATGACCGCTTTTCACGGGCTACCGAATGTTAAACCTTATCGCTCGGCGCAGGACGTGTCAGCATGCATCCTAACTTATTAGAATTTTAGCGCTGGTTCTATGCGTTGTCACCGAACCTTGTGTAATCTGACTGCATGCGCGACGGGAACGGTGCAGTATTTTCCGGAAGGCACGCGGGCGCCAGCGATCACGCTGGAACCTTGCACGAGTCGTGCATAAAAGCGGACACACTTGATCGGCTGATCATATTTCGACGGCTCCGACTGTGCTCGCCGCTATCCTTGCGCCTTGAGTGTCACTTGCTTTTGTTGGCACAGGTTCGCCCAATAAGGAGTTAGTTTCGTTATTCACAATTTCGCAACTGGGTTCTTCACTGTCACTACAACGTGACAATTTCATGTTTCCAAGCACTGGCATTATAGCCGGTAAACCTGTGTGTAGCTATCAGTCTAACTCTTTTATAAGCGCTACGCCGGTACGGAGCCAGAAAAAGTGAAGGTGAAAAAGCCAAAAGCGTTTCTGTGCAGATTTAAAAGCCGTTTACATTGTGGCTAAAACGGAATAAAATTGAGATGGGCTACTTTACGAGATACCAAGTGAGTAAAAAAAAAGAAAGCTAGCAATGCAAGGAAATAAAGAACGAAAGAAAGAACATGTGGCCCTAATTATTTTGAGGCGCCCTTTATGAGATGTCGATAGGCAGCTGCAATGTATCGCCACATATGCCCTGTAATGAAAAGAAGAAAAAAATGTTGCTTGAGTCTCAGGAGGTGAGCATAATGACAGGTGTAAATATCAGCATAGCCGAAAGGTGCGCGGCTCTACCAAGGCGGGGGGATGAAAAATGGGAAGATTATGATCTAGGCAGAGGGCGGTTCACGAGCACGAACGTGCATACCCATATAGGGGCTCGTGCAATGTGCATAAGTTTAATGCTGATGCTGTAGGCAGTGGTCAATACAGTGGCTGTAACTACGAAAGTGAGCCCCCCAGCTTTAAGAATTCGCCAACTAATCTTATGAGCACAAGAACGCACGCGATAAATCAACGGTCGAATCTACAGTACAAACGAAGATTTAGGTCAAGGTTTTTATTAAATAAAGCGTGGTCAAACGTATCTCCTTTCTTTTTTTGATGCTCCGTGACCAGCACGACTACCACTATTCCGGACAATTTTTGTAGTAAGGTTTGATTCTTGTACGTAGCTCCAGACTTCGAGCTGCAGTTTTTTTTTTTCGTTCTACCTATATTTTTTTTTCTCTGCGTCTACTTCTCTGACCGGCGTGAACGATGGGCGTTGGCTACGAACCTTCAAATGAAAACGGTTGCAGGCTGTTCTGAGTGAACTTGTTTTTTGAGAACTTTCGTTTTCAAGTTGAGTGAAGTGCTTGCAGACTATAAGAGGTGTCACTGGTATATTAGTGTGCGGTATGGTTAACTTGGTCAATGATATCGATCACGTTTTTTTTTCTCTAAGGAAATTCCAAACAATATAAGCCTGTGGGTACGTATAGATTTTTAAAAACAAGTGTCTCTTGCGAGGACCTTACCATGCCTAAATTTCATGGAGGTCGTACTTCGTCCATAGAAATATGACGACCGAGAGCTTTTACGCCATTTAACGATTCTGAGCTCCACTTTGCAAAGTCACTGGCATGCAGACAATGACGCTTCCTATGAACAAGTAACAAAAAATAAAATTGCGACACTGAGCGCGATGTGGGAAATCTGCCAAGATGTAATTCCGACATTTCCTCGTCGGATTCAAATGCCGACGGTGTCGCATGTTGAAGTTGCAAAGAGCCTTTTCTTCTTCGTATCTTGTTCCGTGTACACCATCGTATATTTTAATTACGTCACGTGGCCATATGGGTTACGCTCGGTCAGTTCACATGATCGTAAACTCGCCAGACACTGTCCTTCCTATAGCAATCTCTGTAGAGGCAAAAGATCGTCCCACGTGAAGTTTCGAAACCGAGTTATTCACATTATGAAATTACGGCGAAGGAGTTTCGTAGGCGTCGATTGCAGCTGGGATGCATTCAAATAATCAGTGAACACAAGTGCCTGAATACTTGATCAAGCTGGCACTAATGAAAACAGCGAGACGACGAGCTATTAAGCCTAACCCCATTAAGGAATAATTATTGAGCCAGCGACATCGGTGAGACTGAACGAAAAAAAAGGGGAAAAAGAAGAAGAAGAAGCTAAGGGGGATTGTGCAACCACAGCAGTCTTCTGCTCCGCCTCGATGCTGATTGCAGGAATTTTGCGTAACTCGAGGCCGTTACGTATCTAAGATTTTATTCGTACTATTACACTTATAGGGAAATGCACTTCCCTCAAACACGATGACGCAACATTTCTTTTGAGTGACTTCACAGACTACTTCGTTCGTCTGAAATGGTGGCACAACTTTGACCATCCAGTCAGTCACAATATAACACTAAACACAGTATTGTTACTTATGGCAGTTTTCCTTGCCGAATACCGCGGCTGCTCGGTAAAATTTGTTTATGGCAGTCAGTCAACGGCGAAGCATTAGCGACGCTTCTGTGCGTTTGCAGCCACTAAAATAACATTTAAAAATTTCGACACAATTCATCTCATGACGAGGGTCGACGTCATTACGATTACCGTTGAAGCAATGCTGCTATACACCGTAGTGTGGCCGAAGAGACGCGTTATGTGTGAGGCGTCTATGCAGCCGGTTTACTCTCTCGTGCTTTCCACTGAAGACGCTGCGCCAGCTGGCGATGCCGCTGACGAGCCTGTGCATGGCGCGTGTGTGAATTCAGGCATTATTTCCTGACAAGGGTTCCATTCCGCTCTGCGCCGGGTAAACCTTTAATGTTTTTTTTTTTGCCATTGAAGGGCGGTTCATACCCAATTTGCATGGGAATCCTATGGGCATTCTGTGCCATACATCTTACAGTTGGTGCGTAATTGTCGATGATAAATTTTATGTAAAGATTATTACGAAAGGCGGCACATATCCAGTGACACGAGCTTTCATCATAGACGTTCACTGAAGAGCGGCACATACCCATTGTGACAGATTTACTCACGCGATTTGGCTGAAAGAGGGTCATTGAAGGGTGGCACATGCCAAGTGTCAAATACCCAGTAATCGAAATTGCCGTCACAGAGGTTCATCGAAGAGCACCACGTATCCTGTGTTACATATTCAGTGACCCACGTTGGTGCTGTTAGGAATGGCCTGCCGAGGTGGCAACATGCACGTTTTCGCAGCCAGCTGCAGCTGCGAGCGTGGCGAGCCTCCCCGAAGATACCATGGAAGCCTTCAACACCTGCCGCGGTGACTCGTTTCGTAGGGGCCGCGAGGTGCCGCGTCAACAACCCCTCGGCGCGGCGTGACTAAACGTGATCAGCTATTGTTAGTGAAATCGCCAACGCCTTCACGGTTCGACTGAAGCAGGGGGATTTCCTGGCAGGAGAAGCCTTGCGGTGCCTTTTGACGAGCCTTTTAAGACGCCCGACCATGGGCAGCGGCGAAGGCCACTGTGCGAGGTCCGCTCTGGAATTTAGAGGCGCCGGCTGGGGTCGGGCTTGACCATCTGGCTACGGGGACGCAGGACAATGGACAACACGACGGCCGCGTTGCGAAGGTCAGCTTCGAGTGCAGTGGAAGTGCGTACGTGTGTGTGTAAACCGTCCTGCAGAGGGGCGGCTTGTTTACGATGACGTCGAACGTTTTGCCTCACCTAGGGATCTACGGAACACGAAGTCTTTAAAAACGGCTGTTGTCGGCTGCTAGTGTGTGCTCGTCGTCGTGATCTGTGCTCGTCAATGTACTCGTGAGCTGTGTGCTCGTTTGGCGTATGCTTCGTCTTGCGGGCTCCATTTGCGAGTCACGCTACACTGTAAATGTATCTCTTGCTTAAAATGTAAATACTGTAAATAAATCCTGCTCGCCTAGTCCTGTCGCCCCAAGTTCCTCCGATCGTTATACAAGCCCGACTCCAAATCTTACAGTGCGAAGGTGGATATTGAACGCCGTTATTCAGCACAGCAGCCCGATCCTTTACCCATCCGACCATGGACTACCCAGGAACCCAAGTTGGTAGGAAAGAGATTAGGCGCGGACATACATACATAGATACATGGAGGCATAGAGACACTGGGTGCCACTGGAAGAAGTTCCCAAATAATGCAAATATCATTAAAAAGAATGTTTATCCTGTACAAAACGGAATGCCTTCTTTATATTTGTTTATTTCACGAAATTATTTCACGATATAGGGAATTGGGCAATAGAGACCTACAGGACAGTTTGCTGTGCAATTGGAGAGAGAGAGAAGAGGAAAAAATGGGGAGGTGAGCAGGACACGCATCTGTCTCGCTACCAAACAGTGAAAAAGAAGGAACAAAAATTTAAAAAAAGAACGACAGAGGGAGTCACTAAGAGTGCGCACACGTGGGACTACCCATTGCGACAATTATCGATCCCCAAGGCCAGTCGAATTCAGAAGTTGTAGCAATGCCTGCACTGATTTGTGAACCTTTTCCTACGTAAATAAACATTAGCACATTAATTAGCAAGCTGTGGCGTCAGTTTTAGTTATAGATCGAGAACAGCTTGACAAAACAAATCCACGAATACAGTTCTGCAAATCAATTTTGTATACCAAGAATTAGAACACTACGGATAGCCTCCGTATTCAAGGTCAGAGACAAGAGGTTTGTAAGAAACATTTACGAGCTTCAGCTCCCAGAATTAGCAGTTAAGCAGAAATTTCGTTTTGATACGTAATTTGTCCTTCGAAATAAACTTTATGTGAACAGTCAATTTCACAGCCCATAGAATTGCAGCTATGTTTGCTTGGTATCTTTAATAATTTTGCAGCCAGTTACGTTCTCTTATATATTTCGCCAGCTGCTAAAGCCTAAGAGGGGTTAACGCTGCTTCTTGTGGTTCGCTGAATGTTCAATGAAATGTATTTGCATGTGCACTGAACTGTTGTTTCCCACCTAACTATTCCTCCCTAGAAGTAGGGCTCTTACACGACTGCTACGTGATTTATGTGCCAGCTCAGTTGCGTTATACGATTGTTCGGTGTTGAAAAGCAATAAAACATTATTTGCATTTTTCCCATTTTACTGAAGAGTGGGGACAGGGGCAGGGGAGGGGTGGTTGGAAGGAACTACCCATCGGTGACCATAGTGGTCATCGGATCACTACAGAAATAACGTATGTTCATTTAAGGTCATTATGGCTGCCTACAATATTCCCAAAGCTTACAAGGAGTTAGCAGGAAGACTAGTAAACTACGTTTGCCATCATTACTTCGCAAACGTGATTAGCCATAACACCTAAGCATAATCATCAAGACAAAAAATAAGAACACAGGTTAATTGCCTATTGTTTAATATTTTGAGATACTGGGATCGAAGTTATCCATTTTCGAGCCAGCGTTTGCTGGTCCATTTCTATGCCGATCTTTACACGTTATTTCGCGCCGATCTTAAGTATAATTACAGAAACTGCAGAACGTGCGCATATTTCTTATATATTTCTTTTTAATATTCACTTTTCCAATACGCTTGCGAAAAGGGATTTATTGCCAGAACGACCTCATATCACTTATAGTCATTATCCTTTAACCACTGACTAATATATTGTTTGTGCATAAGCCGTCCGCACATTAATTGCTAATATTTTCATTTGCACCTGACGAAAAGTAAATTACAGACGTAAAATAAGAAGAAACCAAAAAAGAAACGTATCCCTCGGTGCTGGTCACAACAAAAATGAATTCCTGAACCTCGATGTCCAAATCTGTTCTGTATGATTTCGGATTATCAGCTCATCATGAAAATAACGTCCGTCCGTCCGTCCGTCCGTCCGTCCGTCCGTCCGTCTGTCCGTCTGTCCGTCTGTCCGTCTGTCCGTCTGTCCGTCTGTCCGTCTGTCCGTCCGTCCGTCCGTCCGTCCGTCCGTCC
This sequence comes from Dermacentor variabilis, assembly GCF_050947875.1. Lineage (NCBI taxonomy): Eukaryota > Metazoa > Arthropoda > Arachnida > Ixodida > Ixodidae > Dermacentor > Dermacentor variabilis. Next base: position 22,460,635 of record NC_134568.1, on the reverse strand, counting down.
GTCCGTCCGTCCGTCCGTCCGTCCGTCCGTCCGTCTGTCTGTCTGTCTGTCTGTCTGTCTGTCTGTCTGTCTGTCTGTCTGTCTGTCTGTCTGTCTGTCCGTCTGTCCGTCTGTCCGTCTGTCCGTCTGTCCGTCTGTCCGTCTGTCCGTCTGTCCGTCTGTCCGTCTGTCCGTCTGTCCGTCCGTCCGTCCGTCCGTCCGTCCGTCCGTCCGTCCGTCCGTCCGTCCGTCCGTCTGTCTGTCTGTCTGTCTGTCTGTCTGTCTGTCTGTCTGTCCGTCTGTCCGTCTGTCCGTCTGTCCGTCTGTCTGTCTGTCTGTCTGTCTGTCTGTCTGTCTGTCTGTCCGTCTGTCCGTCTGTCCGTCTGTCCGTCTGTCCGTCCGTCCGTCCGTCCGTCCGTCCGTCCGTCCGTCCGTCCGTCCGTCCGTCCGTCTGTCTGTCTGTCTGTCTGTCTGTCTGTCTGTCTGTCTGTCTGTCTGTCTGTCCGTCCGTCTGTCCGTCTGTCTGTCTGTCAGCTCATCATTACCTGTAGAGAGATATCCGCGTTTTTCGTTTAAAATAATTAAAGAAGGCTGTTGGGCTTACTGCCGCTCCGTTCTATACTCAAAGTTTGCAGAAACATCGCATTTTATGGTCCGCGTCGTTCAATATAACGCTTCGCAATGTTGCGTTGCCTTGTTTGTCAATGAAGAAATCCGAGGACAGTTAAGCACTTCTTATGAGTGATGAATGCGAAATAAGTTTGTGCAATTCAACGGCGCTGGGCGGACCTTCGAGTTATGAACTCCTCGTGGGCAGGCGAGCGCGTTTTGATTTGGCCTTAGCGAGGCGCAGTTTGAACGCAGGCAAGAGCTTGCGCGGACAAGGAAGAACTGGTTCTCTGCGAGGAAGGGAAAGGTGGACGCTATGTACGGCAGCTCTTGAGAGAGCACGGCTCAGCGCCAACAAGGAACGCGCGGATAACACAGGCTTCCGTGAGCGAAAGAGAGCGTGACGTGGCGTCGTGGCGATTCCATCTCCTCTCACGCAACACTTGGCGTGCTAACGGAGGAGGAAGTGTTCCCTGTCGCCCGCTCCGTTCCGTCGATGCGAGCTCACGACGTGGCGTCGTAGCCAATGGGAAAATGAGGGGCCGTTTCACTCCTACAGATGGCTTTCGTCGGCTTTTTTTTTTTGCTCAATGGGCCAGTTGACGCGTTCGAATCAAAAAGTGGACATTCACCATCGTGTAGGTGTCTCTTGTGTCCACATCCCCCTCCCCAGCGATTAAGGAAAACCAATGTCGAAAGCCATGCTCTGCCACACTGCAGACGCTGGATGTGACATAGCCGCCGTGTTTTGAACATCACTCACTGCGAGGGGCACAGAGAAAGACAAATTAGCATACTTTTCTTGACAAACCAGGTAAGTAACAGTTCTAAGTGTCCTATTGAGCAATCCCCACCATATAATGTTGTCTTTCTGAAATATCTGAGCAAGGGAGAGAGAGAGAGAGAGAGAGAAACATCATTTGGTTCCTTCAAGGATTTAGCGTCTCGAGGTCTCCGTCGCCTTCTTGGGCGCCGGCGACTTGGAGCCTCTTCCGGCAAGGGTGGGCCCCTATTCCAGGGCTCCACTGAGCCTAGCTACCTCACTAGCGTGCTGCACTAAGGCCCTTTGGGCCGTGAGCTCACAGCTGGTAAGCCGACTCTCCCATTGCTCCGCACTCGGGTTATTGTGTTGGTGGAATGATTGATTGTGTTTACATTCCTATGTGACATGAAATAGTGTGGGTGTGGCCCCGTACCATGGGCAGGTGTCTCTGTATTGTGTTGGGTACATTTTGTTTAGGATGTATAAATTTGGAAAGGAGTTTGTCTGCAATCTGCGCCAACTCGTTGCTTCCTCCTTCGTTAGAGCTTAGTGCGGTGGGGGATATTTGGCTCTCGTCCCTCTGTATAAGTTTAAGATTTCTGCGTATCCTCCTTCACAAGCATGTGGGTGATACTCCGGGGCGTGCGACTGCTCTGCTCGGAACGTGGTCTCTCGAGCTAGGCTGTCTGCCATTTCCTTACCCTCTATGCCTGCGTGGGCCGGAATCCAGATTAGCTTATGCGCAACGTTCCTCTCGGCGAAGTTGGCTCCGCCAAGAATTCTGAGGGCGGCTTTGCTAATCCTGCCCCTCGTGTAATTTCTGCATGCTTCCTTCGAGTCTGTTAAGATGTTTAGAGGCCTGCCTGTCCTATATCCTTCTACTGCCGCCAGCGCCACGGCAATTTCTTCGGCCTCCGCTGTGCCGGCTGCCTTTGCCGTCGCACATGTGATCAGATTCCCGTCGCCGTCCACCGCCGTGGCCGTGCGCTTCCCTTCTCGCGGGTACGTGGCCGCATCCGTGTATACCATGTTCTCTAGTAGCGCTAGTGTCTTTTCCACGTATTCAGCTCGCGCCTGCCTTCTGCTCTCGTGGAGGTTGGGGTCCATGTTCTTAGGTACTGGCCTAACGCTTATTGAACAGAGCTGCAGCAGCAGTACCCGTCCAGTGATTTTTTTAACGCCGGTTTCTGTATACGTTCGGGCACTGTGTGACAAGGCATGGTGGGCATGCCACAAGGTGTTAAGGAGCACCCCGAAAACGAAGTGAAAGTGTCAGAACGCGAGTGATTCAGCAATAAACACTGGCCACGAGTACACCGATACCGACCAGCGGATTTAGCAGGAAGTCGAGGAGAAGGACAAAGAAGAGTCAGCAGACTTCACGTCGCAGCTCCCAATAGTGGGTAGGAGCCACATACGTGATAGTAAACGACAACAATTCTTCACCGATCCTCCAGAAAGGGTATATGCCCCTAGTGCAGAGGACCGACCACAAGAACAACAAATCTGTCAGCGCTTTCTCTCATACCTGTAAGGGAGCGTGTGTGTCTGCGTGCACGTGCGTATGTGTTGCGTGTGTGTGTGTGTGTGTGTGTGTGTCGGGGTGGGGAGGGGGCTATCCTTTTTTTTTAATATTCCAATAGTGAGTGAAAATCTCTATGCTGACCATCAAATACGAATAAATGCACGATGGCCGTAAAAAAGGTAAGCATACTGCTGATAAGCAGTAAGCTGGCATACTACTCTGATACCGTGTGCTTGCATCTGTACTTATTTACGTTAAAATTGGGACGGTCTTTTGTTATTTGCTTAATTTCGTTAAGCACACACATGGATTTAGGACCGCTTCTACACATTGTTTTTTCTGTACACCTCGTTTGCGTAAGCAGTCATCAGCACATATAATACACACTGGCGTAACTGTTAGGCCACGTATACGTTACAACGTTATTTCTGGGCCGTCAGAGACAAATAGCATGACCTACCTAGAGGCCAGATACGGGCCTGTGTATCCAACCGTAGTCTGCTGCGCGAAGTTCATTCCCCCTGTGAAGCCACTCATCTCTCAATGGTGCAGGATAGGCTTCGTGGCACACTAAAGTATACAAGCCGTTTCTCGGCTCTCTCTCTCTGCACGGTAATTGACCATGCGTGAAGCGCTTGAATGCAGATGCAATTACCTACTGATATCCCTATCTATAAATATTAGAGCAATGACAGCGTCACCAAAGGTGGATGGTGAGGACTTTGCACGCGTCCTTCCTTATGTCAGGTCTAGATACCTACGGCAAAGGACCCACAATGGCAAGAACTTTTCACACGGTCGATGACCTGCGAGGAGACGGTGACGAGAATTCCCCAAAGGGAGAACAGTCCAGTCGTCGAAAGATCATAGAGGTCAGCGTAGGCGCAAAGTAGAATTCGACAAGAAACTTTCCTTTGACGGAACGGCGTACTGGTACATTGCCGGTGCGCGTATCACTTCTGATATTCTATGAGGGCGGGCCGGCGGTCAAATTCCGCAGAAACATGACGACAGTAATTATAGGCACCCATGCAGTGAGAAATCTCTAATAGCGTGGGAATAGGAGAGCGAGGTAGAGAGGGAGAGTGCTATGATAGGGAATAGTGCCGAATGCTAGCCTAAAGTCTAACAACTCTGCTAAGAAGATTAGGCAAAACCCAGTAGGTAGTGGCTTAAATTCAGTTGTAACCTCATAGGCTAGGGGGATATCGAGGCGGGCCAGCAGTGGCCACTTCTCCTTATTTGTGTACTGAAATGTATTCAAAGGCTGTATAGAACCCAATCTTTTCAGTGTAGGCTGTCCCTTACAAAAATGGGTTTGACCTTTCTGTCACTCATGAGTCACCTATCAGTCACCCCTGTCACCTAGCTGTAGACTCGACCTTTCTGTAGACTAAGTCTGCAGAATGTCTGCAGACACCATGCGGACTGCAAGTAGACTTGTCTGTAATATGCGTGCCCAGTGAGTGTGTGAGTAAATATATATGTGTATCTATATATACATACATATTCTGAACCGTAACACATTTTATAACTATGGTTAAATAGGTTTGACCTTTCAGTCACCCATGAGTCACCCACCAGTCACCTCTACGTAGACCTAGTCTGCAGATAGTCTGCAGACATCGTGTGGACGGCAAGTAGACTTGTCTGTAATATGCATGTCCAGCGAGTGAGTGTACGTATATATATATATATGTATATATATATATATGTATATATATATACACGCACACATATATTCTGAGCCATTACACATTTTATAATTACGGTTAAATAGGTTTGACCTTTCAGTCACCCATGAGTCACCCAACAGTCACCTCTACGTAGACCTAGTCTGCAGATTGTCTGCAGACATCGTGTGGACGGCAAGTAGACTTGTCTGTAATATGCATGTCCAGCGAGTGAGTGTACATATATATATATATATATATGTATATATATATGCACGCACACATATATTCTGAGCTATTACACATTTTATAATTACGGTTAAATAGGTTTGACCTTTCAGTCACCCATGAGTCACCCACCAGTCACCTCCACGTAGACCTAGTCTGCAGATTGTCTGCAGACAATGTGTGGACGGCAAGTAGACTTGTCTGTAATATGCATGCCCAGCGAGTGTGAGTGTATGTATACATATATATGTATATATATATATATACACGCACACATATATTCTGAGCCATTACACATTTTATAATTACGGTTAAATAGGTTTGACCTTTCAGTCACCCATGAGTCACCCAACAGTCACCTCTACGTAGACCTAGTCTGCAGATTGTCTGCAGACATTGTGTGGATGGCAAGTAGATCGACCCGTCATGTAATATGCATGCATGCCCAGCGAGTGTGTCTATATATATATATATATATATATATATATATATATATATATATATATATTCTGAACGATTACACATTTTGTAATTACGATCAAATAGGTAAATTTGACCTTTCAGTCACCCTCGAGTCACCCAGCAGTCACCTCCACGTAGACTTCGTCTGCAAATACCGTACAGACAGCCTGCAGACTGAACCACGACACATTTTGTCATTACGGTTAGTTTTACAGTTTTCAACTTTGTCACCCATTGCTACAAACAGTCTGACAATGGCCGTAAGCTAAAGCAATTAATATTAATTGAAATAAGGTAGTGGCTATGTAAGTTGCCTTAAGTGTACCAGTTGTACTATGGGTCAAGTCACAGCCTGGATAAAAGTGATCTATACATGGTTATTCGACACTCAGTCTCGCACCGAATGCTAGTTACAAACCATGCATGCTTGCATCTACGAAAACTTGTTCGATCAGTAGAACTCCAAGGTTAACCTGGTGCTGAACATAATTCTTGCTAAAACTGGAGTGCCCATTCCTAGCATGTCTAGAGGCATGTCCAAATTAAAGCAAATTTTAATAGCTCATGGCACATCTGTAGCATGTCCATCAGCTAACCCTTAGTGCTCCCATAAATAAAAAAAAAGTGCGATCTACAGAAGGTATGCAGTTTTATACTCCAGCAAGCTTACAGAAAAGCTTACCAGAACAGCATACAGGTCACACAGGCCTGCGATAACGAAAAAGATGCTCACGACATAGGCTAATAATAAGGTAGTTATATAAACATCAATCAATAAATATTTATTTGACATTCATTCATTTACAGAACAAAAGCTTGCATCAGAACTAAAAGGTGCTAGTTCGCAGCTTGACGAGATTTTTATCCTTCAAAGCAATGAAGACAGAAATAGAGGCAAACATCACATTTAGTTGGCGCCCACTTCAGTCAATGTGTTATCGGCGATACATACTTGAAGTAGGTATATACAAGATGCACATGTAGTTATTCTCTTCGGGTAAACGTTTCAAACTGAGCACACTAATTTTCCAACAAACACACAAGATATAGCAGAAACACTGAAATCAAATTTATGTGCACAGGCAAGTCAACTAAGTACATTAAAAGTACAGACATGTCACACACTAAAATCTAACAATTGTTAGAGAACCACAAATGATGCACACATAATTCATGTGTTGCTGCTATGGCAAAATACTAAAAAATCAACATTTCTGTGACACAAACAAGTTTTTTATAGCTAATTCACAGTGATGTAACAATTTACTTGATTTGAACAAGGCAGATTTAACGATCTGAAGGAAAACATTCAATCAATTATACGAGAGCACTTGACCAGTGCTTTTGAAAGCATTTAGAATCAATGAAATGAGCATTATATTGTTACGGTGAAAGGAAGGAAGAAGTTGAATTGGACTAGAGGAAGACGAAGTCTGGCAGTTGCCTAAACGCCATATACCTCAGTTATTATTATTTGTTGTTACACATTATTTTACACTCGTGGGTCTGCTTTCTTCCTGCAACATTTTGGTGGAAGGTGTGGGGTACAATCACGGAACTTCACAGCGGACCTCATCTACCTGCCGCCACAATGGCAAATCAACTGACACAAGCGACGCCTCAGCAGCCCGTGCCAACGGTCATCTTCACTCATTTGCAGCACTCAGGGACATTTTGTGGCACGGACAACGCCGACGTAAAGGACTGGCTTACGATGTACGAGCGAGTGTGCGACAACAACAGGTGGGATCCAACAATGATGCTAGCATACGTGATATTTTATCTATGAGGAACTGCACAGCAATGGTACCACACACACGAAGCTGACGTAACGAGCTGGGATGTCTGCATAGAAAAAATGCAAGACCTGTTTGGCAGACCTGTCGGTCGTCAGCTGGCAGCAAAAAAAGAACTTGCGTGCCGCGCTCAGACGTCCACAGAATCCTGTGTCATGTACATACAGGATGTGCTGGCCCTCTGTCACAAGACTGATAACAACATGACCGAGGTAGACAAGATTGGTCACATACTGAAAGGTATTGCAGACGATGCCTTCAATCTTCTGATGTGTAAGGATTGTGCCACCGTGGATGCAATTATAAAGGAGTGCCGGCGCTTCGAACAAGTGAAGGGCCACCGTGTCGCTCAAACTTTTGACCGATTGCCCAATACCGCCACTGTTTGTTCGGCCCACAGGACTGGAAGATATCACGCGCATCGTTCGCCGTGAGCTTGAGGCCATGGCTCCGGCTCCAGTTCGTTCCGACTGTTGGGAAAGCATGCCCGCTATCTCCCTTATACAAGTGGTCGTTCGGGACGAAATAGCAAGTTTGGGCATTCCATCTCTCTGCTCGGTCCGCCATACGAACACGTACAAGATTTCTCTGGCGACTCGCTCCCAGACGCAAAGCTTTCTGCCACTCCGTCGCAACCCAGCTGACTGGCGCACAGCGGATCATAAACCCATCTGTTTTAATTGTTCCGGTATTGGACACATCGCCCCTCCAGCCACTCCCCGTCTCCGCAAGGTCGTAGGTCCTGTTCGCCTCGTTCACCGATCTTCGTCCCCTTCTGCAACCGATTGCTTCGCTACGGGAAACTAGGTGGTGCAGCTCCCGGAGTTGAAGCTGCAACTCCAACCCGGCCCACAAATGCTCTGTTGCCCCTGCCTACACGTGGAAACCTACTGGACATTGAAGTTGATGGCGTTCCTGTTAGATCTCTCGTTGATACAGGAGCGCAGCTTTCATTTATGAGAGCTGCTCTCCGCCGAAGGCTCAAAAAGGTTCTGACACCCGCCGTACTGTGCACTGTGCGAGTCGCCGATGGGAGTACTTCACCTGTCCTTGGAAAGTGCACAGCACGTGTGACCATTTGGGGGCCATTATACTGTTGTTCTATTTATCGTCCTTGAACACTGTCCGCACGACCTAATTCTCGGCCTCGACTTCCTTTCGAAACACTCTGTCCAAATTGACTGCTCCGCAGGTGTTGTACAGTTGGATCTGCCACTTCCTGCCGACGCAACAACTTGTGCTTCACACTGCTTATGTTTTGCTGAGTTTGCAAGGCTGTCTCCACAGGCGGCTACAAATGTCCTCCTGACGCCCTGTCCTCCCATACCTGATGGCGAGTACGTCATGCAGTCGCTTACTCATGTGGTTTTGTCGCGCAATATTGCCCTACCGAGCACCTTAATCCGGATCCGCGAAAACCGCGCACGCGTGCCGATCCTGAATTTTGGATTTTTGTCGCATGTGCTGCCACACGGTATCGCCATAGCGCATACCACTCCTTTAGAAGAATTTGAGATTTCTTCTTTGACCTCTGAATCCTTCCTCAGTACCCAACGGACCTTTGTCACCCACTCCTCCGTACTAGATGCCTGCGGACGATGTTTATAAGATGATCGCCCCCGACCTTCCTTCTGAGCAAACAGCTCTTCGTCACCTCCTGTCATTTTTTGGGACATCTTTGATTTGGATGACCGTCCACTTGACCAGACATCTGTTGTCACACATCGCATCAACACCGGTGACGCCAGCCCTATTCATAGGCGGCCATATCATGTCTCCGCAACAGAAAGGGCCATCATGCAGAAAGAGGTAGACAGGATGATGGACAAGGACATCATTGAACCTTCCAGTAGCCCGTGGGCATCACCAATTTTCTTAGTAAAAAAAAAAAGACAACTCGTGGCGCTTCTGCATTGACTACCGTCACCTCAACAGGATAACAAAGAAGGATGTTTATCCCCTGCCTCGCATTGACAACGCTCTTGACTGCCTTCACGGATCCCAATACTTTTCATCAATTGACCTCCGCTCCGGCTATTGGCAGATTAGCGTCAATGAGATGGACCGCGAGAAAGCCGCCTTCGTCACACCGGACGGTCTGTACCAATTTAAAGCCATGCCCTTTGGCTTGTGCAATGTGCCAGCTACATTCGAGCGCATGATGAACTCTCTCTAGCGCGGCTTGAAGTGGTCTACATGCCTCTGTTACCTCGATGATGCGATTGTGTTTTCGCCAAACTTTGAGAGCCAACTGCAGTGCCTCACAACCATACTCTCCGTGTTTCGCAGGGCTGGCCTTCAGCTAAACTCCCAAGTGCCATTTCAGTCGCCGTGAAATTAACATGCTCAGCCCCCCATCTTACAAACACCGCCGGAATCCAACCTGATCCACAGAAAGTTCACGCCGTGCGAAATTTTCCTGTACCTTGTTCAACAAACGATGTCCGTAGTTTTCTGGGCTTATGCTCTTATTTCCGGTGATTTGTGAAAAATTTCGACATCGCTCACCCTCTCACTGACCTTAAGAAAGGCGCCTCTTTCTCTTGGGGACCACTGCAGGAGAAAGCCTTCTCTACCCTGACTGAGCGGCTTACAACTTCCCCAATTCTATCACACTTTGACCCTTCTGCACCCACTGAAGGACCAACTGACGCGAGTGGTCATGGCATCGGTGCTGTCTTCGCTCAGAATCAACAGGGCCAAGACCGTGTCATCGCTTACACTAGCCGCCTTGTTTCCACGCCTGAGCGAAATTACTCCATCAGTGAGAGAGAATGTCTCGCGCTCGTATGGGCGGTCGCGAAATTTCGGCCATACCTTTTCGGACGGAGCTTCTGCGTCGTAACCGATCATCACGCCCTCTGCTGGCTCTCCACTTTGAAGGACCCAACTGGACGACTTGCACATTGGGCATTGCGTCTACAAGAATATGCATTTTCTATTATGTATAAGTCAGGGCGCCTGCATAATGACGCTGACTGCCTGTCCCTCTCAGTATGCTCCGAGCATCGGAGAGTATACGACGGGCTTGTCCGTGAGAGTTGTTTTTCATTCTTGTGCAAGTGAAAATTCTGCGCTCATTAAAGCAAAGATTTGCAATCAAGTTTTGCGTGAAACTTGGCAAGACCGCTGCGGGAAGTGTTACTATGCTCAAGACTGCTTACAAAGAACATGCCCTGTCAGATCGGCAAGTGTTTCAGAGGCACAAGGCCTTTTTGGAAGGCCGGGAAGAGGTTGACGACGAAGACCGTGCCAGACAGCCATGCACGACCACCACGGATGAAAATGTGACGCTAGTCAGGGAACCGCTGAACTCTGACCGACGATTAAGTGTTCATTTAATGGCCGACATGTTAAACATCCCAAAAACTCAAGTTCATGAAATCATTACAAAGGATATCGGCATGCGGAAGGTGTGCGCAAAAAGGGTTTCAAAAGTGCTCACTGTCGACCAAAGGTCGCACTGCATTGAAATGTGCCAAGAAAAGCTCGACATGTGCAAACGTGATCGAAAATTTTTGGACGTCATTACAGGTGACGAGACTTGGGTATTTGAATACGACCCAGAGACCAAAAGGCAATCATCAGAGGGGCACACACACTCATCCCCTCGCCAGAAGAAAGCCAAGATGAGCAAATGAAAGATCAAGATCATGCTCATCGGTTTTTTTACATCCACGGACTGGTTCATCACTAGTTTGTAGAACCTGGAACCACTGTGAACCCCAAAGCTTATGTGGAAGTCCTCAAAAGACTGAAACACAGGGTTCAACGCATCCAGCCGGACATCGCAGACAACTGGAAGTCGCACCACGATAATGCGCTGGCCCACAGCGCCTTCATCATCACAAACTACCTGGTTAAAGCAGGGGCGTCAACTATCCCCCAGCCTCCGCACAACGCAGACTAGGCTCCCCCCAACTTTTTTTCTGTTTCCACGCCTCAAAACACCCCTGAAAGGCAAGCATTTTGGGACTGTGGACGGGATCAGAGCAGCTTGCACCGCAGCATTAAAGGTTATTCCGGAGGAGGACTAACGCAACGCATTCGAGAGCTGGAAGGCTCGCTGGAACTGATGTATCGACGCAAAAGGAGAGTATTTGGAACATTTTTAAACACTTGTAAGGATAAATTCAATAAATTATTTGTAATGGCCTTACTGACATTACTTTTAGGACAGACCCTGTACATGAACACAAAAATAATGCACTTTCATAAATCTGTGGGTAGGCACAATTGTATGACAGGAAAACAAATACATGAACCTGTTGCACTGAATTGCAGGCCTATATATAAAAAACCTATATACATAGTGTACAGCCTATATACCAGGTGTCCCAGTTAACTTGGACCAAGATTAATGCCCAAGAGCTCTAGAGAAATCGTACTGACTGCACAGTAGCCGTAGATACTTACGGCCAATATTGTTTTCATCACGAAGTATTAATTACTTTTAATTAGAGAACTTTTTAATTATTGCTTGAATCGCAAACATATCAATTACAAAGTTGTAGGGCACCTCAAATAACCTCCGAAACAAGCATTTTAGTGCTCAGCTTTGCCTCATTGGTTTTTCTGAGAAAGAACAAAAGCGCGCAAAACATCCAAAATACGAGATAGGTACACGCTCTGCTACACAAGCGCTCCCAAGCGAATAGCCATGGATACACAGCTTTACTAGTGGCGGCAGCTCGATACAGGGCTTCACACTGTGATGGTCGCGACATCAAAAGAACACGCCGCTGACGGATTGATAAGCGTAGCGGAGCCTTGTATGATGCGGCGATAAGAGAATGCAGCTGTACTTATTTCAATGGTTGCTTGTAGGAGCTTGAGTAACGGCGTGCGAGTGTGAATCTATTTCGCATGTCGCGGGCTTTTGCATTTTCTTGGAAAAAACAACCAGGACCACTTCAGCATGAAATAAATGTTTGATTTGGAGGTTATTTAAGGTGCCCTAAAACGTAATTAATATGTTTGCGATTCCAGCAATAATTACAAGTTCACTATTTTAAAACAATGAATTAATAATTCGTGATAAAAAAATACTGGCTGTAAGTACGTACGACTGCCACTACTATGCAGTCGGCACGATTTCTCTAGAGCTCTTAGTTTTAAAATTTTGGTCCAAGTTAACTGGGACACCCTGTATGAAACAATAGAAACAAGCTTACACCTACCACAGACAAAACACAAGCAACTCTGAGGGGAACGTAGAAGGAGCAAAAACAGAAAAGCATATAGCAATAGCATGAGCAATGGTACTTTGTGTGCTGCAACAGCACAAATGAGAGGGACACAAAAGTAGTGCTAATCTCTTTAAGTCGCTTATCGTTCTAATCATTCTAAGAATTTCATAAATGTCAATGTAGTCTCCCTGAGAGGCAATGCACTCATATTATCAGTCGTTTGCTTATTCAAAACTGTTGAGAAATTCTACCAGTTTGAAGGATGTTGCTTTGCCAAACAGTGCTAACAACGTTGAAGTATGTGCTCCAAATGAGATATTTTATTATTTTCTCCGCTCATGCTTCAGTATAAAAATTTGTTACTTCTGGCTCTCTCCCTCCTCTTGCAAGGACATCTTTACGTTGCTTCAAAAATGCACTTGCTGGCAACACAGCACACAAATGTCTTTGACGATGACTGCAACAACATACATTTTCGTGGATTTTCAGAAGCCATCTCTACTCTGTCTGACGTCGTGCAAACTTCATGTATGATGGTTCCACTCAAGTTATCGGCAACAAATGTTCTTGCAACCTTAAGTTTGCACAAACGAAAGACAACACGGCGAACACATGTACATGATCGATGTCCCTCTACACAAGTCGCCAAAATATCCTCGATCTGGCCAAATGTACCATTGATGTACACGACCGAGTTAAGGCGGCGCGACTTATCAAGGCCCTTCGTGCAGTACAGGAAACTGCCAATTAGCACTTTTTTGTATGAGATGCCACGGTTACCCATCTCTCCCTTTCCGAAAAAAACGACACCACCAGTGCTCTCGGAGTTCTTTCGCAGGTTGTACCCCCTTAAAAAGTACCTCATTAGCCGGTGCTTCGACTGGGCATCCTCAAAGTGGGAACATTTGTCCCATATGATGGGAAGGTGCGACAGAAAATAAAACTTCTCAACCACTTGCCAGCCAGCATAGCGTGTGCCGTTCAAAAGTTGCACGAGCTGCCCATTCATGCCCTCAAATGCATACGCTGAATAATTCCACAATGGGCCCCATACTTCCACTGATGCAACAAGGTGTAGTAAAAGGTGGGCGTTGTATGTCATGTGTGCTATTCCATACAGCTCTTCGTACTCCCTCACAAACTCGCACATTGTCCTGCCAGCTTCTTTCAGTTTTTCTGCTGCGACTGTGTCAGCAAGAAGAAAGTGCATGAGCCTGACAAACTTCAACCAATTTTTGTAGTATGCTCTCGGCAGAATCTTATGGAGCACTACTGGAGAATAAAACAACAACCAGTTGCGCCACTCTGATGCTTTCCAGTACTTCCGGAGTTTAAGTGAGCGCGGCAGCCTAGAAATCTCCCAGATAGGTTTCAAAAGATGCAGCCGCTGGTCGATTTCATTAATTTTGCCTCCAAGACTGTATGGAAACAACATGGAGGTGTCAAACCACATGCATGCCATGTGCCTAACAAAGCCAGCACACACAGCATGCATGTAGTCGACAACGAAACCTGCCGGAAATGAAAAAAATGCCAAATCGAACAGCACGCTTGAACCTTTGACACCACATTCGGCTTGCAGTGTTGCCTCTGCTTTAGCAGCATTTCGCAAAAATGTCTCGTGTGTTCTGGGCGCTGGTCGAGGAGAGACAACAGGGTATACGCGGACATGACCGCTGCCTTTCCGAACAACTTGTCCCTCATGCATGCACCATGCACAGCCATAAGAACCATTAAATTGGCTCATGTTCATTACCATGGCTCTGGCCACTGTGTCAACGCAACAGGGCCCTGGAAAAATTCGCACCTTTAGGACATTTCCTTTCACATCTGTATACTGGAAACCACTGTTGGAGAGAATGTTCATTTGTTCAACAAATGGCTTCAGAAAGGAATTCATTTTGGGTTTTGTGGGACCAAACCACAACCCAGCTAGAAGCATGTGTTTTGCTCTCACTTTCTGGGGCAATTCATTTATTTGAAGAAGAAGTGGCCATATGCTGTACCCAGATGACTCGTAAAGAGGAACACCATCTGTATTCCATGTTACCGACAAGTCATGAGTAGACATTGGCAGGTTGTGGTAACCCTGGCTTGTCGTTACCTCGCCTACATCATACGACAGTTGTCTAGGCAAAAACTTAAAGTCTAGTGCAGCGAGCGAAAGTTTGTCTTCGACTTGCTTGGCAATGTCGAATGTAAGAAAATAGTTTTCTTTTTTTTCTAGCATGTCGACAACAAAATCAGCACCACAGGTGGAACAGTGTAGTTCCCGTGCCTGCCTCTCGCCCAGATAAAGTGAGCAAGACGGGCAATAGAAATGTAATGTGGCGTTCTCCCTAGCATTTGTAAATTGCTTAAAAAAGGCATATTTCGACGTTGGTATGGCAGCTTCCTCAGGCACGTGGGCTTCAATAAGCTTCAGAAGGCTCTCAGTTGCCTCCTTAGTGGTGTTATGCCGCAGGCAATGCCCAAGAATAAGTACCATGCTTTCACCAACGGTCACACGTGATCCAGCGTACAGTGGCTCATCCTGCAAAACAAGAAAAACAGTCCTGAATACTGAACTGTCATACATCACATCACCTGTATGCAGGATTACAATACAAAAAAATTGTCAGGTTGACTGGTTTATGTGCACAGTAAAAGCTGCAAGTTCAGCCTTGTGAGGAGAGTAAGCTAAAGCAAGAAAAGACAGAAGCACATAGATGCAAGCTATGCCACAACAAGAATTCTCATTTACCTGTTCCTTTCCCTTCTGCTTCCATACTTATGTGCTTCGCTTGCACTATTTCGTTTTGTGGTTATTGAGACACAGGTTGTGTTATACTTTTGTCAAATGGGCACCCACAAACTCCTTTTAACTTTGTTGTCTTTATCTCAGTGGAGATGCACTCAGTGTCACATCGTCGCCCTTCCAATAAGGGAGTTAATGGTGCTTCTGGTCAAGGGAGATCGGTGATCTGCCTTGGCGGCTGAAAGGAGTCCTCTCGTGCCCATACTTGCTGTCGTAAAGCTGATGATTTCATTATCGTTTGCATTAAAATTAATCTTGCACGTGTTTGGAACGTTTCTCTTGAATTGAATAAAAGTTCAAGCACAATTCAGCAAGAGTTATGCTTACTACTACACAATACTCTCAACCTAGGCCGCTTGGCGCAATGTTTTTCTAGTCTTTCAGGGCGTTTACACGAACCCTACAGAATCGGATCAAGTCGGCTTGTCAGGCTGGAATATGCCTGTCGAGTTCATGTAAATGCTAGCCGCTCGGACTGAACAAGCATCGAGTCCGGCTGAGTAAGCCCGACTGCATAGGGTAGTTTGAACTAGCCCGGGTCCGGCTTGCCATGCCGAGACTTGCACAAGAATGCTGGGTCAGCGGCGGCAATAGTATCAGGTTAAAGGCCAAGACAAGGCACGGTGCAGTGAAACCTCATCGTAGCAATAAGACCCACAAAATGCACAAAATGCCCCATGCACAAAATTTTGCATTTTGGATATAGTTTGCAGCAGTTCGGGTAGCAGAACGCAGAGCCTACTCGCCATGCTATGGTGGCTAGTCGCGCTGCAAAGGAAACCACACATGAGCACAGGCTGGCTAATGTCACTGTCAGCAATGCTATGTTTAGCGAGCGAACTTTGATTCTTAATGAGGGTCACGACTTTCGCATCAAACAAATTGAATAATATTCTTATGGAAAGAGCATTACTTATAATAGCTACGAGTGTAATTAAAAGTTATATTCTTTTACCTGTA
The DNA here is from genome assembly GCF_050947875.1 of Dermacentor variabilis. Classification (NCBI taxonomy): domain Eukaryota; kingdom Metazoa; phylum Arthropoda; class Arachnida; order Ixodida; family Ixodidae; genus Dermacentor; species Dermacentor variabilis. The sequence continues at coordinate 22,444,654 of NC_134568.1, read as the reverse complement.
CAAAAAACAAACACCGCTGAATGCGCCTCTGGCGGCTACTTTTAAAACCTTGTTATTGGCCATGTGACACGAATGCAACTTCCTTGAGCTCAAACTCCCTTAGGAAGTCTCGAGCTCCCTTATGCTGAAGGAGTTCGTGGGTGCCCGTGTGACACGGGTATTAATCAGTCAGCCTGCTAAGTGCAATGACAGTAAATTCACATTGAGTAAGCACAGCACTCTTCACTGTGCAGGTTGCAACATGCTGCATTTGTGTAGATTCATAAAAAAGTAGCATGCAAATCATGTTTACATTTTTTTACAAGTCACCGTGTTGAATTGCACTATGTGAGGAAGTCAAAATATTTTGAAGTAATTCTACTCTAAATTAGTGGCAACAATGCTCAGTACAGTTTAGAGACTGTTGGTGGCCGGACAGATGGATTCATCAACAGGAGTGTCACATTATGAGCAGATGAGCAAAACGTGAACAAGGTGAATGCAATCAGTTTTGCTCATCGTCTTGAATTTCTATCTCCCGCATTCCCAGTGTTTTCCCTGGACATCTTGAGCAGGTATTTTGGCCCTGTTCCATTTTCTCTGCAGGAGTGCAGGGGATGACAAGGGCTAAGACAAGGAAGGGCGGATGGTCATCTGTTTGAACAGCACAATTTTCAGTAATGACAACTAATCTCATTTAACACCTGAGGAGCTGACAAGACAGATGTACTATTTTTTAGTTGAATACCGCAAGAACCGGGCTGCGTACAGACATGTGTGTCGATTTCTAGAACAACAATAATTTAATGCACATAACTGCAAAAATGACAGCCAACCATGAGTGGAGGCATGGTATGGGTGTTGCGGTGACCAGTAACTAACAGCTGATAAGGAGAAACAAATGTGGAATGAACAATCCTTCATGACAAGCAGGAGTGTCATGAACAAAACCAGGAAAGAATGAACCTTTCATTAATGGATTAGGTCCCACTTAGGATTTTTTGAGGAGGAGAAAGGACATGCCCGTCCTTGACTTACGACTCTATAGTGCCCATGAGTAAGACTACTGAAAAGACTGACCAGTTCTGATGTCTGGTTTGCTGAGGGTTCATGCTGGGGCGACAAGTCCTCGTCATCACTGGAGCACAAGGATACATCATCCAGCAGGTCATATCTCAGAGCATCAGCAGGATCTTCTTCTGTTGCGGAATCTGCTTCTGAATCCTGTGGAAACAGACCTGTTCTGTATTATTACTCAAGAAAAATATATGAAGAATGCAGGCTTAACAGGGCTTACTGCATCATTGCACATAGCTGCAGAGAGTGTAAAGCATATGCTACAGCTATAAAGAGTAACTTTATCTTGCATAATGCTTGACAAAGTTCAAAGTGTGGAGCTGAACAGATGCGTGAAGGTTGTAACAAAACAAAAAGTTGTGCCATTTTCCAATTGCTGTCCACTCGAAAGCGACCGATAAACAAATGCTTTCGTACAGTCGAATGATTTATGTACTAATAGGCGCGTTACTTCTATAAAGACGCTTTATACGTTTTTTTTTCTGTAGAATATCCTTTCAACTGAACGAACATTTATTTTCTGATAAGCTTGCAACGAAAATCGAACTGTAACTACCGTCATCGCACATTTAATTGATTCCATTAAATCTAGATGTGTGTCACGGACACCAAGATTTAGTGACGTTAAGGAATTGAAGGCCTCAACTCAAATGGCGTTAATTTGCGCGAATGTGGCACAGGTATAAGTTCAGTGACAGAGTTATAAATTACGTGCACGCCAGCGGGGCGGCATTCGGTTCGACGACAGACGTCCATGCAGGCTACTATCACCACTAACGTTTTTTTTTTCTTTTGCGGGCACAAGTTTGCCAAATGAACTGTTCCAGTTTATTGGTCGACTTCGCCTTGTTCTCTGCCTGCCTGTGCACCGGCCGCACTACGTGCCAACACGCGAAATGCAAAATGATGTACGCGAGCATTCACGATGCCACAATAGCAGATTTGTGTGTTAAAACAAGTCTTGCAAGAAAATTAAACAGTACTTTAGTCGCACTTACACTTTGTACGATATTCAGCTGCCCATCGCTTGCTTCAGGAAGCCCATCACTTATGGAGCCGTGGGACGGGTCTGCTGCTGTGTCGTCGAGGAAGTCGTCCCTCGTAGATTCTTCGCCACTTAAAGCGTCAGCCGGCATTCCCACTGCAGCCGCTGCATCTTCCACTCTGTCGGGACCTCCAATCAGCGAGGGGCCATCACTATGAGCAGCTTTCTTCGCGTGCCTAGCTTCTGTTGAGCGAGGCTTCCCAATATTGTCTTTGAACAGCCACTCTCGGTATCTTTTCGGCATATTTTCAGAACAAATCCGTTAAACGGGGGCAGCTAGCAATTTCCTGCAGGAACTGTGCAGCTATTGACGTACAGTGCCGGTGCCTTGCGCTTACTCGGATAGAGGCCACATGTCCCGGGTTGTGAAAACAATCGTTGCTACCATACGCAACACGAGGTCATGAGAGGCGGTGGCGCGATAGTTTCCCCTCCACCCCTTTTTACTGCGCCGTCGCGATTGCCACTGCATATTGAAGTTACAAAAATACGCTTTATTTTTAAAGTATTTGCGCGTTCCGAGTTTATAATAAGCCTTCCAGATGGCGCTACAACAAGCAAGTGCCAAGAAAACTTGTCAACTTGAAGAGTTTGACACCCAACTTTCAAGTACAAATACAAGTGGTCAATAATAACAATTTATATTAAATTATCGATATTTTCGTACTCCTATTTGTTTTAATTTGTCATTTTTTATAACGTTTAATGAGAAATGTAGCCAAAATGAAGCAAATATCTTTAGCCGCTTTTACGTGCCGTTTTAGCCCCTTCAGCAATGCTTGGCTATTGTAGCCGAGCACGTTGTAGCCTAGTCAAGCCAGTTGTTCGCTTTTCGATCCGTGTTATTTTGTTCTCTGTCGGCTTTTTTTGTTTCATTCCGTAATGTCGCATATTTTAGTCAAGTGGGCGTCGACCGAACAGTGGGATGTGTATGCGACTAGACGCATGGTCGATGTAGCCACTGCCACATCGATTATGAAAGATGCTACTGTGGTGGAGGCTTTAGCCGGCAAAACCTTCAAGGTGCTTTGGAAGGATGGAGACGAGGCATGTGACGCATACCTGGTGGCTGCTGGTAAGTAATGGTGAAAATCACTGCACTTTAAATTTTATTATCTGTGTATTTATTTATCTTGCTACTAGTGCGAGTGCTTGAGCTATAAATAGGCGCTTCATTTCGAGACTGCGCTCCTGTCATGGAGATAGGCTAAAAGTGTGCTTCCGCGGCCTTTGTTCGTTATATCGGTCGTTAACTTAAGTGGGAACCACACGAGCGCGATTGAGCGAGTGACGACGTGACGAGACACCCATCGCGTTGGGAATTTCAGGGTGACGAGTGATAAACTTTAGAATCCCAAAACCGAGCGATTGCATGCGCGACGGCAATAAGTAGGCTTGGGTGACAGCCGAACTTGTCGCTCATCAATCTCGCATGGCCGTTCGAGCGTGAAATCGCGGCTGTGTGGTTCAGTCTTTACTAAGTGTGGCTTTTTCCATCACGGCAAATATTGCGCACGGCGCTATATCGCCTGCTTGTGCGTGCATACCCCGTGTACGGTACGGATCTTTTGTCCAGGGACATACGCACCCTGCTTGCGTAATCTTGAGCCATACGCAAGGTAGCACTGCATGGCGAGTGCGGTCCCGCGTTGTTGACAAGATCTCATATGCCCAGTAACGGCGTCTGCACGACCATGCTGTGCTGCACCTTGCAAAAAAGAATTAGCCGCCCCGCAATGCGTCGGATTGCATCGAGTGAACCAGCGTGTTGGCGAGTCAAAGCTGTGCATCCATGGGTGCATTTCGTGGGTCTCAAAACCAAACGTGGAGTCGGGAAGTGTGGCACTAGTACAAGTGGCCCAGCGCTTGCAGGTACTGGGCCTCAGAGGCGTGTGTATCTAATATGCATTATATCTGCAGGTGAGGCAGACAAAATGGAAAGGAAGAGGACGAAGTTAGCCGCACGTGCAGAACGCAACCCTTTGACACAGGTAAGGGCAGAACATTCAATCGATAGTGGAGTGCAAACATCTTCAGCTTGCATAGTGGCAATGGCAACTGTGCTGAGGTACCCACCTCTCTTTTTGAATGACACACCTGCTTTCATGCTCAATAATCAGAATATTCGGTTCATCATCAATCAGTCACTCAATATGCCGTTTCACATGTCAAACACGTCTTGCCTTCTCTTTCCTGGATTTCTCTACAAGCTAACAGAATTTCAATGATTCTAATTTTTTTGCTGCATTGATTACAGTGTGCAGGCAAAAGTTTGTTACTATATGCTGTTTGTAATGTTATGCGCTTCATATTGTTTTTGCTGATGTCATATTAATGTTCTATACTGCTGTTTCGCGTGAATATTCCTTTCATTCTACTAATACTTTTTTTTGCTTCCTAATTCCTTATGAATATGGTTCTCCCCTTGCACAGTGCCTTCTCGAAGGCGCGTAAGGCACTTGTAAATAAATTTCTTGAAAATTCTGCAGTTAAGAATGTCGCAAAATTTGTTACGTCAAAGTTGTTATTGTTATGAAGAAAGTGAGTGCTTGCACATTAACAGAATAGAGATGGAACAACTGTGCCAATTATGCGAAATATAGCATAAAAACAAGAAAAGCTATGTTAGCTTTGCCTAACTTGTGAAGCTGAAACCGAATGTCAAGCACACTGTCTTCAAACAGCAATTAATGAATCACCGTGGCCTTGAATATGGCTGATCCTGTTTGCCCTCCATCCGCAGTTCTCAGGCTTTCACTGGTATCCTGAGACTGGGTATGTTAGAAGCAGGAAAAACTGTGGATGTTGTAATTTTTTAAGTGCTGTTTAGTACCACTTGTCGTTTTTCATGGCCTTGTTGGCATGCTGCAGTTCTGTGATCATCCTTTCTTGGACCATCTTGCTCAGGTTCCTACGCTTATCTCTTTCACCCGTTTAATAAGCTTAAGTGCCACTCTCCCCAAAAAGAACTTGTTCATTCTCACTGCAGTAAATTCTCACAGGAAGCCAGCCTCTAAAAAGCTTATGGAACTGATTTGGTACTTTTATTCTTAATGCCTTTCACAAATGCGCATAATGTGGCTTACATTCTTTGACTTTCATTTTGAAAGTCTAAACATACCCAGTGTGTGGTATGCACTGTCTCAGCATTGCCATTTGTTTGGCGTATTTGTAAACTGACATTGAAAGTATATTTAGCGCCAGCGAACAAAGACAGAAGGGAGATGACACCATAATGCTCTAACGTCAACTTTATTTTCAGTAAACAACCACCTATTCAACCTGTGCACAGTGGCGCCACATCATCCAAATATTTAACCATTCAAAAAAGCCATCTCCTTATCTAACAAGTCATGGGTTAAATAGGTGGTTGTTTCCTGAAAATAAAGTTGTTGAAGTTAGCACATTGTGGTGTCATCTCGCTTCTGTCCTTGTTCGCTGGCGCTAAATATGCTTTCAATGCACTGTCTCCTGGATGTTTATATGGCCGAGCACAAACAGTTCAGTCAGCTGACCTTTACAGGAGTACAGGCTGCGATGCATCATTGTGGTGCTTCGCTCTTGGTAACCGTAAATGTGGTTACTCTCAAAGGGTTAAGAAAGAAAACAAACCGCTGTGCTGGGTACTGTTTATTCTTACAGCCTCCACAGGTGCAGATGCCTATTCAGTGCAGGTGCAGCAGTGGGTGTGCATTAAAGAATCAGACTCCTCTGCAGGATACACATGTATCATTCTCAAACCTGCAGGGAGAATCAACGTTGCCTTTATACAGTTCAGCAATTCTTTTGCAGAAAACGCCATGCTGTGACCACGTGTCACAAATCGAAGCCCTCATGGCGGAAAATGCAGTCCTCAAAGAACGGCTTCGAGAGCACAAAGATTTAATCGGTATGTGCTTTTTGATTATTCATACACATCACCAGTGGCCAAAATACCTTTTTGTGCTGTCTATTGCACATTCTCATTCTCCTATAGGAGTGTTTCACAATGAAATTCTTGAGATAATCCTGCTTCGCATGAAGTGAGCGTCAACATGCGAGTGTCTGCAGCCTAAGCTGAGGCAACAATCAACTATACGGAGATTGATAAGTGGCAAATAATATAAAGTGCAAGCTTTCATAGCTGCCAGTTAAGCAGAACGGAGTAATGTGCAGTGTCATGACCTGCACAGAAGTTTCAAAGCTGCCCATCATGGCATCACTAAAAGCTCTCTAATCAGCAGTCAGTGCTCCTATACATCTTACTCCATGGTAGAAATGCTTACTCTTGAACTTCTTAATTCTTCTTCTTTCAGACACTTCCAAAATGCTTAAAAAGCTGCAGCGGGCTGTTGACAAGCTAACATCAGCTTCTGAAGGGGCAAAGCCTGCCGAGCCTGAAGAGAACACGGTAAGAGTTTTACTGCAATAACTTGCTCGATCTGTGGTGTGTAGCACTTGTTTATCAACTTCTCAGCACCAGTTTAATTAATGCCTAAGTAAAGGGACCCTGAAACTATTTTGACAAATGCACTAAATAGTTAAGGGAAGTTTACATTGACCGCAGTCGTGGCCGAGTGTATAGGGCGGCCGCCACGGCAGCGGTAGGTGGACAGTTCGAAACCCACCGCTCGCACCCATCGAAAAAAAAAAAAAAGATGGGTACAGGCGCTCCCGAACCCATTACCGGGTAGTGTTCGGGTTGTATCGCCTGGGGAGTGCACCCTGATGCCTAATTCGCTAGCTTCGAAATGTAACCCGCAAGGGTGGATATGTTCACTGGCCGTTATGCGGACACGGCTGCATTCATCAGCATCACGCAGATCATGTAGTGCACGGCTGTTTCCATAAGTTTACATTGAGGACACAGTTTGAATGCTCTGGGTTAACTGTGTAATGTTTACACATGTAGATTCACACGCACAAAACCATTGCTGGCAGGCACGTACCCAGGATTTTTTTCGGGGGGGTCCTAACCCAAGGTAACTTTTCTATGCAAATGAAGAGGGGAGTAGCTTTAGTAGTACTAATATAAATAATGTCCACCATTCACCATAAAGACGCGTAAACCCACAAAAGAGAAATGAAATAAGGTGTATATCACAGGTAGGTCTGTGAGATACACCTCTCCTATACTTGGCAAACAAGGAACCACATCAAATGTACTCGCGCAAAAAAGAAGCGCCAGAAGAACACTGCCAAGAACAAGGAAACAAGCGAAAGTGTAAAATAATGATTTATATAGTAGCATGCAACTTAAAAAACAGCAGTTGGCAACCAAGGCACACAGACTGCGCGAGGTTGTGTTACTCTGCTAGCCAATCAGAGAAGCAAACAAAATCATCATCATGCGGCTTTTTCAAGATGGCGTTGTACTTGATAGCTCCGGAGCATCCGCTGTTCTTGAAGAGTCTTTTCATCGGAAGGAGCAGTGAGGTGTACAACAGACATGGACAAAGTGTATGGAGTCTGAGCATTTCACTCTTCAAATGTCTGCCTAGAGTGGTTGCTTAGTGACTATGGTGTTGGCCTGCTAAGTGCAAGGTCCTGAAATCGAATCCCGGCCACGGCAGCTGCATTCTCCATGGGGGCGAAATGCGAAAACACACATGTACTTAGGTTTAGGTGCACATTAGAGAATCCCAGGTGGTCCAAATTTCCGGAGTCACCCGCTACGGCATGCCTCATAATTGGATCATGGATTTGGCACGTAAAACTCCATAATTAATCTTCAAAAGTCTGCGGTACAGTTAGTTTCACTGCTGAGCCGGTTTTGCTCATGAAACTTTACTGCCAACTGAAGTGAAACTTGAAGATAAATAGTTTGATCGAAGCAAGCATTTTATTTCAGTTCAATAAAGAATTAGGCTGTCGCCATTCCACTATAGCGGGCGAGGGAAAACATATAAAATTACGCACTACTAATTTTATTTTTGTGGTTACCGCCTGATTTGCGCAACAGGAAAAGCTTGAAGTACGAATTATTTGCAGCCTTGCGGAGGAGCAGTGGCTGGCGGTTATGAAGGCGTGGGCGGGGCTTCACTGCAGACTTAAATTGTATCCGACTATAGTAGCGTTATTTTAATTATCTCTGGAAGAATTATAGAGAATTATATATTTGTGGAACAAGCACAGTTCTTTTTAATCCCTCGTTTACTGCTCTACCACGTTAAGTGCCAAAACCCACTCGTGTTGTTATTTGGGAAGTTGCATAACGATGCCTGACCACCAGTCCCATACAACCGCGTAGAGCGCAGGACGCTGCAGTTCTAGACGTACTGTGCCCACTGCGCAAGGTTAGGAAAACGCCTGCATAAACACACAGCTGAGAAGTGGCTACATCAGGTGGCTCGACTGATAACTGTAGAAGCGTCATTCAAAATGCACGGAATTATTGTGCACTTCCGGCGGCATTTTCTCTACGTCCTTTAAATAAAAAGACGTTGATCGATAAATATTTTCACAAACGACGGTTAAATTAGTTCATTTTTGCTTTTTCTTCCTGTTTGGTTGTTGCCTTGGCTCTCTCCTTTAGTATATTGCTTAATTTCTCAACTACTTGTAACTCTTGTTTCCAGTTGCCAATTTCGCACGAAAAGTGCTGTGCAATTAGGGAAAAACCAGACTATGTAACGGGTGACAGTCATGTTGCTTATGTGTTTAAATGTTATTGCAGGGTTTGGTTATGGATGCTGTTTCGTATGATCTTGTTTTCCACCTCATCTAATCCATATCACGGGTATATATGGTTCCAAGGCTCTGCCAGCGTCGCAGCGATCCGTCACTTGAGAAAATAATGAAGCAAAAGGAAAAGTTAAACGCAAGTGGTGTTTTCTCCAGCTGACCACGAACGAAATCCCTTTCCTGGTCCCTGGATTAATCTAAACAAAGAAGGTTGAACTAACGAAGCAACAGCGATGTGCGTGACCGTTGAACAGATGGTGACTGAACGTATCTTGATTTATTAGTGCGGGCACTGAATCGATGAGAAAACTGACCGTCACACCCCTGGAGATTCCGATAACTACCACCATCCAAAAGGAGTGAAAAAGGCAGCAAAATGTTGACTGCCGAATAGCTGTTAAGTCTCAACATTGATCAAGCGGTGCTTTAGAAATGTGTGTGAGGAGTGGTGGCGCGGGCGGGGGAGGCCCCCCCCCCCCTGGGTATGTGCCTGATTGCTAGCAATCTGTATGTGCCACAGCTGTATGCTGATTTTTTCCAACCCTGCTTCTTTAACATACTTAACGTGACATCACAACAACGCAGGCTTCAACTTAATTCCGAACTTTAAAATAATAGTGAAATGTTATTTAGCCGCAAAACGCTCAAATACTAAGGCAAATGACTGTCAGCTACCACAGTAGCGACATACTTTCGGTTATCAGAGGAATCCAACGGGCTAGGCAGTGTTGCACAGGCATTGTCGTCGTCAGCAACGTGTTGGTGTGAGATCCAAATGCCATCTCTGCATTTAATCTGAATTCGCACTCACAGTTTGGGGTCCGTTTCTGCTCGGTGAGAAACCAAACATGAGATGCTTGATGGCTCAAAGAGCTCAACCGCGTCACTGGAGCTCTTCTCGAACTCGCAAGCGGAAGTAGACGAGAATAATATCACAGGACGATGCATTATGCAAAAAAGAGGTGAGGCGTGCAGACAGGACACAAGAGCAGGGAAGTGGACGCCACTTCTCTACTCTTGTGTTCTGCCTGCACGCCTCACCTCTATTTTTGCATAATGAATCCTTACCAACTAGCTCAGCTCTCTGTCATTCTAAGGATGATGCATGCCTCCAGAAGCTGGGGCTGAGCCGCCAGCTGTGACACACACATGTTGAGGAGGAATAACACAGCCTGACATGCCAGAGGAGGAGGGCAATGTTTACTGGCATGCCTTAATAGTCAACGTATTAAGAAAATTGTACTGCAAAAGGGTCACTTTACCACAATACTCCCTGCCTCATCACTGTTCTGAAACCGAAATAAGCCATTCCAGGGTCTTCTTAAGGTAGTTTGCTGTTAGATTTTATGGTGTTCTGTAGTTCGACTACGCAGTTATATTTTGTGAACATTTTGTGAGCCGCGCCTTGTGTTCTTTCTTATTGCAGCAACGAGATATTGGTGGAGGCGTCATGGTGTCTCAGGCCACACTGACGAGGCTGGAGCAAACCTACCATGATGCTCCATGCAAATTCTCAAGGGCACTGATTAGGGTGCTATTCACTGATGAGGAGCTTGCCAACAAGACACTTTTTGGCCGGCAGGCAAACAGCCATAAAGAAAACAAGGTGAAAGCAGCCTTGGACCAGAAGAGGGTCTCTGCAGTCCTTGGTATGTAACTTTTTTTGCTAACTAACCTGACGTAACCATTATAAGCTATTCTCATGTAAAAAAACGTAACAAGTGGAGGAAAATTTGTGCATCAGCAATAAAGCAAGGATGAGCAAGGTTACTTAGGCTAAACAATTTTTTGCGACAATCCTTTAGATTTCAAGACATTCTCTGTAGTTACAGGCGAGTTCATTGCTGAGATGTGAGCATTCTTTCTAGCATATGATAAGTCAGGTTAAAAAACAAGCAATAGCTGATTGTTTGCCTTTGTGTGAAGCTCTGAAGAAGTTCTATCTCTCACAAAGCACTTTGCCCTTTGCTTTTGTAACCTTGCTTGACTTGTTTGCAGTATACCCTAATATAACAAATGCTTATGAAGGAATGTGTGGTTGCAGAAACCACATTGCTCAGCTTGATGACATTACAGCACTGTGTCGTGTAATCTATCATTCATTTGCTGCGTTCGACATACGTAAGATACTCTGAATTTGAAAGTATGTGTAAACCCGCTATGACCATCATTTGTGTCAGCCTCAATCATTTTTGCTGCAAGAGGAATCAAGGCTTTTTTTATTTGTTCTATCGTTCTTCAACGCACCTTATTCCATGCTATACCATTTATTTTTAATCTCCGAACAAAATTTTCAGGAATTGCTAATGCCATCATTGCACCTCCCACTTGGTATCACTTATATAGCAGGCATCACATGTTTAACAAATAATAGCTGAAGGCTAAGTTGTGGGGATACTTATCCTTTGTAATTTGATTTCGTGGCACTTGTTTCACTTAATAAGCAATAGTAGTTCATCAGCATGTGAATGTATTCAGTTTTAGCAATTCAATAAGCACAAACTTTAAGGTTGTGTCGTTAAAGTGTGCTGCAAGATGCACTGGTGTCCCAGTTACCCCTAATTTTTTGCAGCAGGACAGTGATTGGTGCACCAATGCTTTCTACCACACATTTTCAGTTTCCTATACCCTGAATGCAGTGCTGGTATAGAGAATCAGCTCTAACTAAAGATGTCTTGGGTATCAATGGCTATAATTGTGCTGTTGCAATATGTGCCCTTAAGGCAACTTAAAGCAATTAGCATACATTTGTAAACTGCCAAATTTTGTGCTGTGGTTAGTCACACATGTAATGTTGCTTTTTTAGTCAACTGCAGAGGCAAAATCTTAATATCTGCAACAGCAGAATTTTAGAAATTTTGTTGAAAATAAAAACAATGATCCTGGTATAAGTGCAGTTTATGCCTACAGGTTTCCTATTTCCAGCCTTCCATACCTATTTTTTTTTCTTGCAATCTACACCTTGTTAAGAGCTATTACACGCCCAGCTCAACTGTACCGCTTCTTGCTTAGATATCGTTTAGCTAGTTGCTTTTGTTCTGTGTTCCATACAACTCTTTCTCTCCTTAAATGTCTTCTGACCTACTGGAATAGTACATTTTAGGTCAACACTCCTTTTCTCTCTTTCTACAGAGTATTTTTTTAATGTCTGGATGTTGCTGTGTCTTATTGGCTCTCCATGGTTTATTGTTGCCAATACAGTGCTGCATTCTTCACCTGTTTCACCTTGAAACAGGTGGGTAGGCCTTATTATGGTCTATGCAGTGTTTTCCTAAGTGGTTGGATGTTTCCGTTGAAAGTGCTCATTGCTACAAATGAAAGTGCTAATGAGTTGGGGAAAAAATTTTGCTGCTGTAAATATCTTGCATGCCTGCTTCTGGTGGGCATTACATTGCACTTGCCACAGGATACTAAAAGTAACCTAGCTGGATCCAACTAAGTCATTTTTACATGCACAGAAAAACTTCGGTGTGCAGTGCCAGCTGCAATGCCTTGCTGCCCCTTCATATGCATTGTTGCCGCCACAGACTGGAGCTGAACTCGTGATTCTTAGTGCAGAATCCCAGCATGTTGTTGCCTCTGTGTTGATGTCAGCACCACTAACAAATCTTACTGCACTGACTGGCATTATATTGACTGCAATATGGCATGCTGGATTCCAGTTAATCTCAATTCCAAGTCATCTTGGTTGGCTGACCAAAATTCAGGAAATAGTTCAAGCTGTATGACCCTTGTGTTTTGCCAATATATGGCAAGACATGTTGTTCGTCATATTATTTCAGGGTTGTACTTCTCAAGATATGTCCCTAAATAATGTCTTGAACATTAATTTTCATTCTTTTACAGAATACACATGCAGCAGATTCAAATGCTCAGATATGAAAGTAAAGAGAAGCCTGGGCTCCATGCTGCAAAAAATGGGAGCGAAGAATGACACCTGTTCCGAGGAATGAAGTGCTGGAAAAGAGGTCCTACTACTTCATTGTTCATTGTGCTGTGACAGGCACTGGCAAATAAGGTTAGTAGAAAAAAAACACATTTTTTCCCCACTAACTGCTAGTGCCTGTCACAGCACAACAAACAATGAAGCTATATGCAAACCAGTCAAATAAAGTCAAATCGATAAAAAAATCATATTGCATCTGGTATTTCATTGCATGCGTGCATGCCGATTCCCGGTAGGTGGGCTGCACAAATTCTATCAAATGTCTGCTTATATGCTGCATCCTGTGACCACAATCTCGACAGACTCCCAGAAATGCTGTATCCTGCGGCTACACGGATTGAGCAAACTTTCTGCAGAAATGCTGTATCCTGCGGCTACACAGATTAAGCAGACTTTCTGCAGAAATGCTGCATCCTGCGGCTACAGAGACTGAGCAGACTTTCTGCAGAAAGCGTGTACCAATTGGGCGCTGGGAGGTGACAGGGGGTGACAGAAAGTCTGTCACATGTCTTCAGATATTCTGCATCCCGGGTGACTCGGGGTATGCAGACTTTCTGCAGAAAGGGTGTACCACTTGGGCGCTGGGAGGTGACAGGGGGTGACAGAAAGTCTGTTACCTGTCTTCAGATATTCTGCATCCCGGGTGACTCGGGGTATGCAGACTTTCTGCAGAAAGGGTGTACCAATTGGGCGCTGGGAGGTGACAGGGGGTGACAGAAAGTCTGTTACCTGTCTTCAGATATTCTGCATCCCGGGTGACTCGGGGTATGCAGAATTTCTGTAGCAAGTCTGCAATGATTTTTGTAAGGGGTAATCATTAAGCTGATAAATAAGTAACACTCCGTCTGATGCAACGCTACTCTGTGCCGTAACCACTTGCTGGTCGAACAGTGAGACTCAGTTGGTCGTATGTAGGAACAGTTGCCCTGGGCTCTAACTTAAAGAAAGAGAGAAGTCATAAGGGGAAGGCAGGGAGGTTAACCAGGCTGAGCCCGGTAGGCCAGCCTGCACTAGAAAAGGGGGAAAGGGGATTGAAAGAGGAAAAGGAAGAGAGAAGCTCACACTTCGCAAAGTTACACAGACAAGCGTTCATCGCTGAGTTAGTCAGAGGCGGTCATAAAGGCTGATGCATTTCAGAAAGCGCAACAGCGCCTTTGTAGGCTTGCACATAGCAGCCGCACAAGACGATGGGCCCAAGATCTTCTCCTCTGTTAAGGGCTTGTCATCTAAGTCCCCCAAAGCTGTCTGAAGGGCACTCCTCTTCTCATCTTCGTACGTGGGGCAGTCACACATGAGGTGTTTCGTGGTTACCTCAACACCGCATGTGCTGAAATTGGCACTATCCGCCATTCCAATTATGAATGAGCCTGCATTTGTAAAGGAAACTCCTATTCGCAAGTGGCACAGTAACGTTTCTTCCCATCGATCCATCGTTTCTTCCCACCCGGTAAAAGTTGCAATTTCATATGTTGGTTCATGGCATATAGGCGCCGGTTGGTAAACTCCGGTGTATTCTATTTTCTTAAGAGATATAATATGGGCAAGACCACTGAAGTGCCATGCTATATTCGTTCTCGACAATGGTATCGACGTTCTTTCACATTCTTCATGTGCCTCACGGGCAACCTTGCTGGCACATTCATTGCGAGTAATGTTGCAGTGCCCAGGTAGCCAGGCACTGATATACAATGTCGTCGCCTCTGTCCACCGCTTGATGGTAGCGTAATCGTATCTCTGCTACTAACTTAGGAAAAGTCGATGGAAGAGTATGGCGCAGTTCTGTGTTTGTCATCAGTGTTCTTCTGCAAACTTTGCACCTGACTATCTAAATATTTTCGCTCCAATATATTTCCATGTTTGTTACCTCCAACTTGCCTCCAGCTTCATCAACGCCTATTATCACCTTGAAGAGACCTTATTAGATTCAAGGAGAAAAAAAAAACAAAGTTTACGCCCGGCCTCCTTTCTTTTTTTTTTTCTGGAGAAGAAAAGTAGAGCAGTCGAGCTATTTTCCTATCTAAACGTTTCCAGAAAATCCAATTCATAACAGATCGCACAAGAAACGGCATCAGTTCGTCATAAAACAATCGTACAACGCAACGTACACACGGATTGCTTCTACAGCGCGTTAGTGACGGAGAACAAGCAATACTTTCTAATTTTAGAGAAAGGTGCAAAATCGCACCGCAGACACTGTGGTCCAGACAGTTGGTGATTATTTACGTAAAGCTCCATTTATCAGCGATTGTTCTTTTTTTCTTTTCGTGTTTGTGGATGCCCAGCAGAACTTGAAACGCCTATTTTATGGTCAATCGCGATAAGCGATCGGTGAATGAAAAGCAATACAAGTTGCGTCTGCGCACGTCACTCCATTTTTCCTTCGTGCTTTTAAAGCCCGCCACAGCAGCGTATAGCGCCACGTGGGGTGGGGGGGGGGGGCAATGTAACCGGCGATATTATTCCACCAGCTCCTCGAGAGCACTTAGAGCTCACCACTTCTTGATCTTCTCTCAGGTTTCGCAATAAGATTCGCAATAAGTTTTGGTTAGGTTCGTTCAATAAAACACGTGGCTTCGTTGTCTGTGGGGTTCGCCCACAGTTTTTGTTGCCGACCAACATCGTAAGCAGTCCACGTTTCGGTGGCAGCTCACTTCTCCGATGGCCAGTTGCGCAAACTAATGTGGTATTTATTTTTTTTTCCCGCACGAAGCAGGCAACCAAAGCGCCAAATGTCTTATGGTACGTTGCGCGCAGAAAAATCCGGTCTTGTTGCGAAATTTGAGCGAAAATAACGAAGCGGTAAGCTCGAAGCCTCCTTTCAACGTTGTCAGAATAATATCGCTGCGTGGTTGCTTCAATTTAGACTAAGCTGTTAGAATACGAATGTTGCTAGGATAAAAACACGGGTCCCTGCGCCTTGCCAATCAGTCCTAGCTAATGGCGATAGCCCAGTGTTGCACATTGTAAAGCTGAGCATAGATGTAATGCACGAAATTTTTTTTTTGCTTTGATAATATAGCATTTCATTGCATTCCTTCATTTGTATATAGGTCACTTTCTGCCGCGGGTGGTTCTGTTACTTTAACCTGTATCTACGCTCTGCTGTACGCGCGTGCGTGCATTAAATTGTGTAACTAGCTCTATAGTATTTGAGTTCAATAAAAAAAAAAACTTGTGAGTGAAGCGCCGTCCTGTCTGTTTTTCTGTAGCCTTATTTTTTTTTGTATGCGTGCCGGTGCGCTTTAGCATCTGTTCAACAAATTTTTACCAATTAGCCCCATCCACCACCATGTTGGTTTTTTAACAGAGTCACACAGATGAACGTCCCAGAAGATCACTTGGCGCACTTGGTGAGTATTTACGGCACGTATTGATCCGTGTGCAAACCATCGTTTACACTCTACTTTGCTCTGTGCCTCTTGGTAGTCGAGACGCTGCTTCCAAAGTGACCACTTTCACTCTCAATTAAGGCATGTGAGACGGTGCAGAGCCACGGATTCTGTATCCAAGTGTGCGCACTCCCAACTTGCTAATTATGACAAACGCAGGCTCGGCCCGACTTATGAAGCGATCCCGGAAGCCGAAGTCGTGCCGTCTAAAACGATTCTCGACTTTTCCAATTTAGCACGAGAACTCAGAAAAATTTTGCTAATTATTGTGGCAACCAAGCGCATCTACGAAGTAGAGAGAAGAAATACCTTATCAGTTCCTTCACTTAGAGTAGAGAGATAGAGAGGATTTCATTTGCAGAAAGGTCGATTTTTATCCGCTTTAACCATGCTGCTCTGCGCTCGCTGGGGAAGGAAACTTAAGAGGGGTGGATGATGATGATGATGATGATGATGATGATGATGATGATGATGATGATGACAAGAATGAGGGTTGCGATGAGTGCTGTTAACACTGCAGCACACTTGAGTAACATTCCCATGGCCTGAGTTCCATGGCTGCCACTGCTAGCGCAGCAGATCTCGGATTGGAACGACGACTGAGAATGAAGTCCGCTGACAATGGGCTGACGTTGGTGGTTGCCGGAGAATAGGCTAAAGTACGTCGCTCCAGCGTGTGTGCCGGGCACGCGCACAATATGTGCGCCAGTGATCGAAATCGGGGCTGCTCTCACGACCGATGAGGTGCACAAAGCGTCATGTGAATGCCACACGAAGTCGTACTCTGTGCACCAAGCTTGTGTCGCCGCGTTCGAGTTAGAAGCACAGTGATTATGCGCGCGAACGGGTGTTCCGCTTGATGCATGCAAATATTGGCGGATCTACGTGCGCAACAACCCCTTCCTTTTGCTTCTAAGATGAGCGAGCGCCAGCACGATGCGTTGCCTCGGAAGCGCTGCGAAACAAAATAATAGAAAAAGCGGCAATATAGGTCTTCGGAAAGTTGGCATATCCGTCTGTTCTCAGATAATTTAGCTCAACTTGGTTTTCACGCCTCAGAACTGTCGGGCTGGTGGCAAGTATTAACAGCTGCGCGGACTGCTGGAACAATTTAACCTCAGATTTGAGTCATCAAAATCGAATTTGTTTCAACCTGGAGAACAGCGCACGGCGATCAAAAAGTTGAAACGTACCAAATGTGCCGTGTCTGTAAATTGATGTTTATTCGGAACTGTAAATGTTATAGTTCGTAGGCGCGAAAGCACAAACGTTAAGTTATACTCCGGTAGCTGGCAAAGGAAAATGCAGTGCAAACTAGAATAATCAAGGGCCAATTTCGTACGGTAGTCCGAGTTGTTTGCCATTTAGAACGGGAACCAAGTAGGCCAGCTTAGAAGTCCAGAATTTTTGTATTCAAGCGAAATTCTATGAAGCTGGAACTCGTTTGCTTTCACCGTATTATGAGTGCTGCGGATTCAATGGAACATAGATTTCATGCTCCAAAATACACAAAATGCATAGGTTCAGTCGATATGGCTACGATGAAATATGTCTTAGTAAGCTTGAAGTCACCCTTCACAGCTAAAAGCGAAGATATTTTATCTATGATGCCATGACGGAGTCAAATACCACTCTATGATTACTCAACACATCGTACGCAGCATATATGTCAGGCAAAACACTGCACTTACTTATCCTTACGACGCTTGTTGCGTGGGGCGAAGCACGATAGAAACCAGTGAAACATCGTTTTTTCCGCGCCACCGGAGTCACGCCAGGCCCCGCTCCGATACCGCGAACAGTGGCGCACAACGGGGGGGGGGGGGGGTTCATATGCGTCTGAAGACACACGGATATTGTCGACATTCTCGCGTTTCTCGACTACATCCGGGGGGGGGGGGGGGGTGGAGGGTGACAGAAGACCTATGGGCCCCGGGTGCCAGACCACCTAGCTACGCCACTGACCGCGAAGCCTAGTAGACGCGCTCAAAGATCATGATTGGTTTAGGTGCTTGCCAGAGTACGTAGCACCGCCCAGCAGGGGTCGTGTACATTGTTCAGCTGCTCTGCACAAAGATGCGCGCACGCAGGGCTAAAGGGAAAGTGTTTAACTACCCCGCTGAGTGCACGCGTGCTATTGTTGATGGAATCAATGCCTTCTACCTTGCTCGTGATCTGCAGTGTTAGCCCTCGTCGCTCCCTTCCTCTGACGAACGAAGTAATTTTAGGGAACACTTCACCATGACCGTAAGGTCCAGCGGATGTATAAAATTCCTGTTAAGAGTTGTACCTTCGCCAAAACATCCCAAAACCAGGGCATAACTTTTGATGCGTTTCCTTTTCCTTTTCTTTCCCTTTTCTGCCCACCACCACTTCCATCGACGCACGGTTGCAAACCAGGTGCGACCTGGTTATCCTACCTTTCTTTCTTTCCTTCTTTCTTTCCTTCTTTCTTTCTTTCTTTCTTCCTTTCTTTCTTTCTTTCTTTCTTTCTTTCTTTTCCTTTCCATCCATCCAACTTAGGGCCCGTATTCACAACCGCTAGAACTATTCGTATAAACAGATGCTATAGTCAATTGTAGTACCATGCATATTATTATTACCGAAGGCGGCCGACCAACGGCAAACAGCACCTAAAGCACTCTGAATTTGGTCCCCGAAGTCTATAGGGTGCCCTACGTGATCTTTAAGTTTTCAACTTTATTACCGTAAATGCAAAATACAATACATATATGAAGGTGATACATTTTCAGGAGGAGGCCCAAAAGTAAGAACTGTGGGAAGGCCTCCTATTAGAATCGGATAAAACAATTTCAGTAAGCACAGGAGTGAATTGACAAAAATATAATAAACGATCAAAAAGAACATGGGATAACATCAGTAGAGAGAACCAAAAACTGATTAACAGACTAATTAAACTGACGAAAGGAAATACGTTTTCAAAGACGACCTAAACCGGCTCAAGCGCAACATTTTTAAATCGGGTTTAAGATTGTTCCAAATGGAAATCGCACTGAAACATGTAATTTGTTCACCCTAATTTGTAGCGAGTTTTGGTAGGATAAAGTTATTCGACAAAGCAAACCAAGTTGGATTTTTATTACTGAATCGATGACTTGGAAAAGCATCAATGGAAACTTTACGATCGATGACTTTACAACAGGACCATCAGACTAGCTTCATATGTGGGAACAACAGGAAGTTCACCCAAGTTTAAAAATGAAAGAAAGCATGTAAATGTTGTAATTTTCAATGCCCGTTTCTGAATACTAACCAAGCGAGAAATGCAAGTGTAAGTGTTTCCCCAAGCCGTAATATAATATTTAATGTATGTGTGTATGGATGAAAGGTGGTAAAGTGAGAGAAGTGTATGAATGCTAAAATGTGAACGAATATTAAATAAAGATCTTATGCCGAAGCAAATTTTCATAATTGAATCAATGAGAGCGTGAAATTTTAGATTGGAATCAACAATGACTCCTAGGAACGTAGCACAACCTACTTGCCTAATTTCAACGTTGCTCATCCATATGTGTAAGTTAGCGGTCGTAGATCTTTGAGGAGAAAGGAGAATTATAAACTGACAGTTAGCAGGGTTCATGCTTATATAATTTTTATGACACCCCTTTTCCAGCCGGCGTACTATGCAGTTTATTTTATCTCAAAGCTGAATGGGGTTAATGACAGACGCAATCGTCTTCCATCGGCGTAAAGAAAACACTTGGAATTATATAAATAACTGGGTCGATCATTAATAAATGTCAGGAATAAGAGCCGACCGAGAATTTATCCCTGGGGTACTCCTTTGGTGATGAGTTTTTATTGGGAAACGGCGCCATTAATGAAGACACTTTGATATCCGCTAGAAAGGTTATTCTTAAGAAGTACCAAAAGCGGCTCCCCCCCCCCCCCCCCAGTAATAGCATAACTTTAAAACTCAGAAAACTAAATTTGATGGTTAATAGTGTCAAAGTTCTTAAAGTGAATGAAGATTCAACCGTGTTTTATTCACTTGTCCAACTGTTCTAATCCAGTCAATAATGCTTATAACTGTGTGTTCTGTCGAAACATCCGCGCGAAACCGGAACTGTGACAAAGACAGTATATAAAATTTAGCGTAATAGCCAGAAATGCGAATTTCAATAAATTTTTGGACCATTTTGCTGAGGAACAGAAGTTCAGAAATCGATCTATAATTCTCTACGAATGTGGGGTCGCCCTTCTTTCGTATAGGAATTACTTCAACTATGTTCAATTGGTTGGGAAATATTCATGTGGTAAGAATGAGGTTGACTATGTGGCAGATAGCTTCAGCTACGACATGTCTGACCTACTTCATATGTATTGAGTGTATGGTGTCTAGACCAGCACCTGAATTTTTAAATTGCTAATGATATTTGCACTTCTTCAGCTGTAGAAAGCTGGATGAAGCAAGATTGTGGCTGCCTTTCTAGCTGTGGCACTGTAGGACACAAGTAGATTTCCGCGGAGAAAAAAAGAAAACTTACAAAACGCATTACTCATCTATTCTGGCTTTCGTGCGACCTTGTTTTCGATAGTGATAGCCTTAACGATAGTTGTCTTGTTATCTCGATTTAGGAACTTATTAATGATATTCCAATTATGTTTAACATTTGTGCATGCATCAATTTTGCGCTCAAAAGATATTTTTTTGCTTTCTTCAGAGCACTGTCTAATCGCGCAGAAATGGTCTCGAAATGCGCTTTAAGTTGTGCGTTAATTAACCGGCTGCCTTTCGGTTTTTCGATACAGATTATCTTTCTTACGCAGTGAATCTAAGAGACTAGTAGATACCCATGGCCAACGTGATGCATCATATTTCTTGACAGAAAGTTCGTCTTTAATCGCGTCTGCGATTGTGAAGGAAAATTCGCATAACGCTGGTTCCGGTCAGAAAAAGGAGATTCGAAAAAAACGGTGCGGTCTGTTTTCTCAACGTAAACGGACAGATTGAATTTCCTCCTGTATAAATGGTCTTTGGGGAAAACTGTTAGGTAACTCACAATAAACAAATATTGGGTAATGATCGTTATACTCGTACAATTCCTGTAAGTGGGCGTATATAAACATTAGAAAGTATATCATCTGTTAAGGATTTATAACTTAGCGTTGAACATCGAGTTGGCGCATTAATCAATGCTTCAAAGCCGAAACCCACAAAGCAGCCGGTGAGGTCCAGGTAACCAGTACAATTATTGTCTAATAAATTAATGTTAGAATCGCCTAAAATAACCGCATCCTTGTTTACTCATGAAATTTTCTCTAACGTTGCTGACTATCCTGCTCAATATCCTTTAATTGATGAAGACGGCGAGCGGTAAACCGTGCAAATGACTGTTCTTTCCCTATAATGTGAGGAAAAAAAGTTTCTATTTCGAGCCATACGGATTCACATTTCGGAACATTGATACCTAGATCGCCACGTCTTTTGTAAGACAAACATGGTGATATGAACATACCCACACCACCACGTGGGCTATCAGCGCGCTGATAGTATTCTGACACATATTGTGGAAAAGAATACGTTTTTTCCCCAGCCGAAAGCGAAGTTTCGGTTACGCAAATGAGTTTAAAATGATGATAGGTGCAACGTAGTAAAACGTTAAAATCATCAAAATGCTTTCCTAAGCTTCCGGCATTAACATGAATCGCAGAAGGGAGTTCCCGTGAACCTATTTGATGAGATAACTCTTGTGGAGCGAAACAATCCATGATGCAGTTGTGCAATTGTCATGAAATATATGCGAGTCACCTTCGCAAGCAATTCGAAACACCCTGCCGTCCGCACTTTTCCTAGCTTTAGTTACGCAGTTTTCTGCCGACAGGTAAAGACAATCTTTCTGTTTTTCTTTCTTTCTGTTTTTTTTTTTGCTCCAGTGCGATAGCAAACAGTTTCTTGTTTGATGGCGTCAAGTGTCCATTGACATATATTGCAGTGTCAGTGCTGCCACAGAAGCCAAGCCTCCCTGTAGTCAAACGTGCCTTTCGCACTTTTCGGAGAAAGTCTGTTCGCATAGCACGAGAACGAAAGTGGACGACAAAGTTTCTATTCGCAGCATCTCGCGTAGGAACACGGTGAACAATATCTATGCCCTCCAGTTTCACAGAACTACCAATCCTGTCACCGACTTGAGCCACTTGAGCCGAGAATTTCAATATGAACGGCGCGTTGGAAGCGAATTGAACCGAACGCATACTATTCGTAATAGCCTATAGTAACTCAGAAATGTTTTTGTTTTCCGCATAACCCACTAATTAAGTAAGTTTAATTACCCATCTTTTTATTTATTGGCTGAGGACCCCAAGTATGACAGGCAGATTTGTAGAGGACCTTTAGAAACCGCCAATCGAGTTGTTTCCTGTACGATACGTGTCACGTAGTCCTTTCTTCAGGGGTTGCAAAGATAGGCCCGCGAAATAGGAAAAAAAGCCACGTGACGGAGCGCTTGCGGACTGGTATCGTGCTGCTCTCAAGCGTGCGTTCGGTGAACAAGGTCGGCTCCCGTCGGATGACGGTGTAAATGCACGCTGCTGGCCGAGCGCCGCCGAGGGGATAAAGAACGCCCTGCCGCTTCCCCTTCGCCAGTCACGATGCAGCCGACCTTGTTCACCTGACGCAGGCTTGAGAGCCGCACGATACCACTGCGCAAGCGTTCCGTCACGTGGCTTTTTTTTCCCTATTTCGCGGGCTTTCTTGGCAACCCGGATAAAACGATACTTGAGACGGATCGTATAGGTAACTCGATCGGTGGTTCCTGAAGGTCCTCTACAAATCTGCGTACCATACTTGGTGTCCTCAGCCAATAATTGAAATGTTGGGTAATGAAAGTTAATTAATTGGTGACGTACCTGGAAAACAACAAAATGCCTGAGTTGCTATAGGCTATTGCGAATAGCATGCGTTCGGTTCAATTCGCTTCCGACGCACCGTTTA
The DNA here is from genome assembly GCF_050947875.1 of Dermacentor variabilis. NCBI lineage: Eukaryota > Metazoa > Arthropoda > Arachnida > Ixodida > Ixodidae > Dermacentor > Dermacentor variabilis. Next base: position 22,421,600 of record NC_134568.1, on the reverse strand, counting down.
TATTTAAATTATTGGCTCAAGTTACGTGGGACACCCTGTATAGGCGTAAGCGCATTGCGAACCGCCTTAAATACGCTCGGTTTTCTTTTTCTTTGCGTACACCAAAGCTTTTGACTTTTCATGCTGCGTCTCTAGGAGACACGCGGCTGCTCCACACTCTCCCTGCTGTGAGTTTGGTGGAACCGTGCTGTGGGCGCTAAAAGCCTGCGTGAGACTTGGGCGCAGTAAGCTTCCGAACCCGCACCTTCGCGATTTGCGCCACGACGCTTCAGCGGGCAAAGATAGCTTTGACCACTGAAGCGTCATCGCGCGAACCACAAAGATGCAGGTTCGAAGGCTTCTTGCATCGGGAGCTCAGTTTTCGGTGTTTCTTGTCCGTACAAAAAAGGCAGTGGAAAATCTCGGCCAAGTGCTCGTGTTACACCGAGTGTCCCGGTGCTTTTACTATAGCCTCGAACTTACTCATGCGCTGCATGCCTGCAAGGACTCCGCGTAGTAGTTTCCAAAATTTCGCCGCTCGAATTTTTTTTTTAAGTATCGCAAGTGGCCGTTGCGGGGCGCGACGTGGAGCAGTCCTTTAGCATCAGCCGCACGTACTCCACGAACCTAACCGCGAACTGCTCCCTCGTCGGTGCTTCACTCGTTGATAAATTGTACGACAAACAACGCATCTTGGGTTTTCTCAGTGTTTGTCATTCCAGCGCGGGAGAATAAAGGCCCAGTTCTTTTCTTTTTTTTTAGTTTGCTCGGGATAAAAAGAAAATCGCTCGTTATATTAAGCGAGTTCCTTTTGCATAGTGTCCGCTGCCTCCGTGTTAGTATGATGGCAGAACTAACGACGAGGATCTGGGGTGCCAAGTGTTTCGAAGCAGGAAAAGAAAACCCAGAACGCCAAATGCTACTAGACGAAAGGGAAAGAAAAAAAAAGAATAAAGAAATAGCAATCAGGGCAATGGGAGACGCATTAAGTCATTGTCGTTAATTCAGAGAGGAGCAAGAGCGTGGTTGGGACGTCAGGCGATGCGCGTGGACCCGTCCAGCCAGCCTGGACTTTATATCCTCTCCCTTCCACAGCCGCTGTTCTTATTTCATATTGCTGGCGTCATCTAATGACTTCAGGATGGTCCTCGCAGCGATGCCCATTTGCAGCGTTTCATTTTTAAGATGGGTTCTCTGCACTGGCGCAGTGGGGGTCGCTTTATGGCTGGCATATCTCGATCGGGCTAAAGTGAGATGCGGAAGGTCGAGCTGTTAAGTGTGCTATACGTCTGCAGGAGAGCGAAACACGCAGCAAAAAAAAAAAAAAAAAACCCGCTGTCCAATGAACTTTGCCGGTTTTCCCTAAGGCTTGGAGATCGTAAAAACGGGCCTTCAGAGGGACCGTTATGTATCTTAAGTTTTGTTTTTCTACTTTCCTGAGCTGGGTAAAATAATAAAGAAAGAACAAATAAAAGCGGCACCACGAACTGGACGACGTCCAGATAGCTCCTTGATGAGCCGTGACAAATGGCAATAAATCGTGAACTCTTTAACGTTATTTACTGCGTAAAAAGGACGGTGCCCGTCGACATTATTACTTATTATATGGTCTTTTTGCAGTGTTCGGCGAAGGACAAAGGATTTTTTCTTCTTTTATTTGCAGGCAAATACAGTTTGGAACCTAACAGCACTGCTACATTCCTTGGAGATCGTGTGGCAAGTCAACCTCTAAGCTTATCGAGAGACGGGCAAATTGTTTGAAGGAAATAAATAAATGTTCAGTAGACAAGGTAATATCGCTCAAGACTAGCAAGTATCTTTGAAGGGAACCCTGTGGTAACAGGACGGCGATAAGGCAGCACTCACATCAATATCTGTTCGCTGCGCGCAGTTGTTACTAAATGTTGCGCCTCTTCAGTTCCCTAGGGTATTTTGGCTCACAGCGCAGCCTACTTCTCTCATCATCCTGCTGCCGCGCCATTGCCGTGTCAAACGAAGAACTAACTAGCGGAGGCCTTTACGCTTCCTAATTTTACACGTATCGTTCACAGCTTGGTGAATTTTGTAATCGTGCGCATCGGACGTTCGTTGTAGCCTTAAACCTAAAGTAAAAACGTGGTCAGCTGAAACATGCGTCACGACAGGCGTTTTAGCTGCGAGACGTCCTTGGAATATGGCGGCGAGCTGCCTGTGCAGAGCGTGTTTAGTTACTAAGACCCTTTTAGCAGTTCCATGGGATACATGACTCAATAAAACCGTAGTATCTTCAGTGTGCCTCATAATGCCAGTATCGGGTGATTTACAGCTATATATGCGTGTCTCCTAATTTCTATTGTTTTATTTCATCCCTACTCATGTATTACACACACACAGCTAGCTCACTCAGTCACCCTCTCTTTCTCTCTAAAAGTGGGCAAGTATAGAAGTCCGAGAATTGGCGCAAGGGACCGAAGTTACGCTGAGTCACTCGCGGAAACAATCCTGCTAAAGGGTCACAATGGTAGGTGCGAAATATCACTGTGACAAAGCGATTTACTTCGGCTTCTTCGCTGCCGTTAGCTCCTCGAGAATCGAGCAGGTTCAAGTCGCAGCGAATGTGTTGGTCGCTATTCTGGCTCACAAACTCAAGATACGCGATGTCCATAGTCTAAAAAGCAGACAACAAACACTTAAATTGACTGCTGTAAAGTGCTGTATGTGACACCTTCTAGAACAACGGCTGAGGAGGTTCCTAGTATTTCAGAATCTCCTGTCGTTCTTTATGACGTAAAGCTCATCGAAAGGTTATGCCACGAATCTTGTTCGAGACATGCTGTGATTATAAAGGGAAACCGTGTGCTACGACAAACATGCTAGGGCTGTGATTTGTGCTAGTTGGTTCATGGTGCGGAAGTAGGGGGACAGCACAAAATTGACGGAACACAGGATGAAAAAAGGATGAACATGGTACTGACTTACAAGTGATTTTATTCTTTGACATGTGGGCACATATATAACTTGACGGTCAGAAAATACAAGCAAAATACAACTAACATAACCAGATACACGTATCCCTATCTCTCGTCAACCTACATCACCGACTTGCGTCACAAGCACATGTTGTTATCTGAGAGTAAAAAAATTCACTTCCCAAAGCGATTAGTGGCCACCTAGGTCTGCACTGCAGGGATTGTGGTTGCACTCCACTCTTTTCAGGCACTAACATTATAGCAAAAAACAAAGGTAAAAGAACTAGAGGAAGAATTGAAGCCGCGGAAATAGCAGGCCTAAAAGAAAATTGTGTCAGTATACCTTCTCTGACCATTTCCCATAAAGAACTCAACCTTTATACTTATCCGGACGATGTTATTAGGTGCAGATAATTAATGTGACATGTTGTCCAGTTTTCAAGAAACACAGGCACTGTGACCGAAGGTTGATACGGCCATGTAAGTTGTGGGGTCTTCGTAGCTCACAGGAGTGCGGACCACCGCGGGTTCGAGCATAGCGAGCCACTGGGCTGCGTCCGCCGTCAGCCTCTAGCGCCGCTGCGCGCGAGCTCAGGCCGCAAGGGGCTACCGAGCAACGCATGCAAGAACACAGTATTGCCCTGAGTTAGCGCAAACCGTTTATTGTATTCGACGGCACCCGGTACTGCACAAACGCCCGCTCCCGGGGCGGCGAGGAACCAAAGGGGTCCGCACCAAGGGCGAAAAATACAGTCAGGGACGCCTATAGCACGTCGCTGTGAGAACACAGGCTCAAGTTGGGACACGCCGCTACGAAGAGTCCCGGTGGCTATGCTACTTGCTCTCGCGATAACCAATGGGCCAACTCGCGAGAGTTCAGGCAATACCCTTCGGCTTGGGCCTCCGATGAGTGCGGCTCGGCGTGGTACGACCTCGCGCGAGCCCTAGGCACGCGTTCTTCTGCTTAGCGTCCGGACAGGATCAACACGAGGTACGCGCTCCCCGCACGGGCAAAGGCACCGTCCTAGTCACAAAGGTGTCGGCGGATGATAGGAAGCATGTATGTAGCCGGTGCAGTCCCAAGGAGAAAGAAACACGCTACCGTCACGACAGTAGCCACCAGAGGCCGCTTCGTGACGTCGTAACCCCGCCCTCACCGCGAACCACCGCGAGTGGAGCGCCATCGCTGACAACTGGTTCGGAGCGAGGACGCAGTGAGGCGTAGGGATTGCAGGAACAGGTGAAATGCGCCCGCGCAATGGCACGTCGAATTACCCGAATCCCCACAAAGTATAGAAGACTGGCTGTCAACCGCGTCATTCGACCGACGACTTACGATCGCGCTCTCCCGCCGTCACGATCACCGACCGAGCACGAGTTGTACTTCAGTCTAAGAGATTACAAGCTCGCTCACATAAATGGTTGTGAAGAAGAAATATGGGGAAACGAGGAGCTCATTTGTTTTTCGCAACACTCATACGAACCGTACAGACAATGCAGCCAAGGAAAAAATATATGCTGGAAGTTTACTGTCTTGCGTTTGGCGAGCATGCTGAACAAATGGGCCAACCTGGTTCAAATTCCAGCGTCGGGCACTTTATTTATTACGGATTATATTACGGATTTTTAAGTTCTGACTTCTTCGTCACGCGAAGAAGTCAGAACTTAAAAATACGCAAATATTGCACCCTCTCGCACAGCTGAGCGAACACGTCGAGTAACCCAGCCAGCTAGCCACGGCAAACCTCAGGCAAGGTAGGCAGAGAAAGCTTCGTTTTCAAGATCAAGCCTTTTTATTAAAGCGAAGGTTTGCATCCTCCCACACGTAGTGAGTGCTCTCTGTCTCCTTTTCCTCTTTTTATTCCGTTTCCCCCCACCCCCAGGTTCGGATAGCAAACCGGGTGCTCGTGTGGTTAACCTCCCTGTCTTTCCTGTCCTTGCTCTCTCTCCCTATCTCTCCTCGCCCACTGTTCAGAACATCTGTCGTGCGGGCGGCGGCGAAAGCTGCTCCTTCCGCCACTGCTGTCATGGCCCCCGCTGTCGCCGTTGCCGTTGGGTTTCTCCCAGAGTAAATCAAAACTGGGCTGATCTCGGGGACTTTGTAATCAAAGGCGCTGACTTAGTGAGCCGATCCACTGCACGACATGTGTCCTCGCAAGGGCTTTAATGCGGGTTGTAACGTCAGCTGATATGGAGGCACCGCAATCAAAAGCGCGAGTGGGCCGATCATGGCAATGCTATCGAATTACAGCTATTCGGGTGTGGCCTGTAGAAATATGTTATTTGCTACTTTCTCCGGAAGTTGGTATCGGTGAAGTTGTCCCTAACGAACGTCTGGTAAGCGAGTTGTCGGGAGAGGGCAGGAGCACCACGAAGGTTACGTTTAAAGGGGTCCCTAACCACTTTTAATCGAAGTAGAGGAATGCATTTGAAGGTAAAATATGCTATTTCAGAAATACTTTGCCGCAAAAAAGTACTTGAATGCGTTCATCAGAAGAGGACTCATTGGAAACCAAACACCCCTTGCACGGTGCTTCCGCTCCTTCTTCAGTGCCTTGCAATGCGAAGGCCACAGCGAAGGGGTGTGTGCACACGACGCTTCGCCTACCGAAAATCACCGGTACACACAGTCCAAATTTGATTTTGGATGTTCACGTAGGTCGTACTACTTCATATTTCGGTACCTACGACGCGCCTAACGTAAGCCAAATGCGGTTGTCCTCAGCGAGCAACAGTACGTTCTGCCAGTGGACTGGTCGCGGCACCCCGCGCCGGCCGCAGCATCTACGCAACGTAACAGCCCGCGGATACATGCAACCGTAGTGCGCATGCGCAACGCTTACTTTGTGCACGACATGGCTTGAGTGCATGCTCGAGCTCATGTGCTCCAGTCTGGCTGCGCTACGTGGTGCAGACCGGCTTTGTCCTGCACAAGCTTGACCGGCGGATACTAGCCACATCCAACTTGCGGATTTTGAAGCGCTATCAATAACTCAATACGAAGCGAACTCCGCCAAGGCGTCTAACCGGAGAGGTGTATTTCCAATTTCTAGTAGGTACAGCGGGGCGTGGCACTTGCGGAGACGACGCACGTTGCGCGTATGCGCGAGTAAGAGCGGGTGCGAGAGAGGAACTGTGGGGACTTTTTGCGCCTTGAATATACGACTCTGCCAAGGCACTACAGAGGAGCTTCTTCGCGCGTGTTGTATGCGCTTGCCCCTAGGCGTGCCGGCAGAAGTCGCGGGGCGTGGTAGTGCTGAACTTAGCATCGCAAGTCAGCGGCTCGATGCAATTAAATTAATTTATTCGTGTTTTTTACTAATTAAAACAACGTGTCATTATTTCGCATTATTGGTAGCGCCTCCAGGACACCAAAGCGGCAACGGGGACATCAAAGCTAGAACCCGGACTGGTCTGTGGGTTGGGGCTCGCAGAGGCCTGCGCGTGCCAAGGAAGTATAAGATCGGCTGTCCGCTATCGCGGACAGCCGATCTTATACTTCCCTGGCACGCGCAGGCCACACCCCTGGCACGCTTCGGCCTCCGCGGCCCACGGGCCACCCTGCTTCCAGCTTTGATCCCCTCCGCTACTGCTTTGGTGCCCCGGAGATCCTGCGCCGCCTGCTTTAACATAACCTCAGGTGCCCTCCTGAAGCCTCCGTTTGCCGGTTACATGTGTCTTCCTGGAGCAGTGCTTGTAAAGAATGCAATCTATCGTCGCGACTAAAAAAGCGACCCGCGACTTATACAACATCAGTCAGAGCCTTGCCCCTTCAGACACAGCAATCACCAAATGGGGCGTCCGTGCCCACTGCCTCACCGCGCGGGCAGCCAGCGGCGGACAGTAAACAAACTGGACTGCACTCCGCAATGCCGGCATGCCTAGGGGACAAACACATACAACACGAAGAAACCTCCTCCGTTGTGCCTAGGCAGACTCACATATTCAAGGATATATTCACACATTCACATATTCGCACCCGCTCTTACTGGCGCCAGCGCAGAAACGTCGAGAGCCGTGAAAAGCGCCACACCCCACTGTACCCACTATTTTTTTATAGTAATTGTAAAAACGCGGCCGGGAAAGGCCATGTATGAGCGCGCGCTGGAAAGCGTGCATGTAGTCTCATCTTATGTTTCGTGCGCTTCGAGGCGAGTTGAGTGTTCAAAACTAGTCGAAGTTAGCGAGACCCGAAGGCTACGACACGCATAGCGGAGTGGCCAAAAGTTCATTCTTACGCGGGCGGCCGCGGCCGAGTGTGAGCAGACGATAGACGGCTTCTTTCGGAAGAACGTAATTATTGTAGAAATTTGGAAGCGGATTTTCGCTTACTTCAGCCTATTTAATAAACTGCGTCAATAAATACATACATTAACAGTAGGAAGAAGCACACTTAAACACCCGTCTAACTCATTATTAGACTAGCTTGTTCTGGAAAATAAGTAAAACTCGAAGCACAACGATGTCTGTACGCAAAGGCGTCCGTCGTAGGAATCTGATCTACGGATCAACTTTCAATAGGTGAAGCGTCAATAGTGACGGCACACAAGAAGAAATACAGACAGGACAAGGCGCTACTTGCAACTGTGTATTGAGTCACAGGTGGCTGATTATATAGCCATGAGGAGAGGGGAACGAAAAAAGAGGGACACTGAATATGTGAATGCGCACGTGCGAGAACACTGAAGATATATATGAAGGGAATCACGCTTAATCTAGATCTAAAACTTATCTAAAAACATGCTTTCATTCGTGTATATATTCAGAGACGGGGTACTGACAGACTTGTCCCCACTTTTCTTAATCTCGTTGGCCTCCAACAATTCACGCGCAACAGAATCGTTACTTTTAAACATGACTGTCGTATCATGAAGCCTTGCTTGACATACTTGTTCATTCTCATTCCCGCAGGCCTTGCAATGAAGCGGCAAGCTTGAACCATATCCATTTTTCAATGAAAGCTTATGCTCCCGCAGGCGTTCATTAATACATCGGCCAGTTTGGCCGATATACTCTTTTCCACACTTCAGTGGTATGTGGTATACTACCCCTTCTTCACACTTAACAAAAGGGTTCGTATGTTTAATAGAACACCTTACTTTTTTAGAGTCATCCGGACCAATCAGGCGGCACAAAGCAGCAAGTTTTTGCGGCGCGGAAGAAACCACAGGAATTTTGTATTTCACGGCGACGTGTTTAAGATTATGCGCCACTTTATGAGAATATGGTATCACCACCGCTTTAGCTTTCTTTTCGACTGTTTGACCTTCTTCACTTCTTTTTCTTTCTTTTTTCAACTTTTTCAATAACGCCTCCGAAACTGCGCTTAAAACCAAGCAAGGAAAGCCAGCCTTCCTCAACTTCAAAATCTGGTCGTCAAAGCTTGCTTGCGCCTTATGACAGCACGATTTTTTCAGCGCGGATTCGAGGCACATAGTGGCAATTGCTCGTTTAACAGTCTTGGAGTGTGTAGACTCATACGGCAACAATTCTTTGCGGGCACGGGGTCGGTACATCCAGCAGAAACCTTCGTCAGTAAGGGTTATGTAAAGATCTAAAAACTGCAAGCTGTTATCCTTGGCTAGTTCAAAAGTAAAATCTAAGCCTTTTCCTTGCTCTTTAAAATCAGATAAAATGTCCTGCACAGTATGCGAGTAAGTCATGGGCGATAGTTCGGTCAGTAAAATTAAAAAATCGTCCAACATACCTAAAAACCTTGAGCACTTTGCCTCCGTCAAACACCTTCGATAGCGCTCTGACGATGCCCGCAAGGAAAATGTTGGCGAGTACGGGAGCCACGCACGAGCCAATACAAATTCCTTTCTTTTTCACATAAAAGTGGCCTTGAAAACACACAGCTGTTGAGCACAAATAAAACTCCAAGAGTGCTATAAAGTTATCCACAGAAATTCCTGCGTTATTCTGAAAGGATACCTGGCCGTTCATCACAATGCAGCTCAGGACGGCAGCTAACAATTTTTTTTTTTTGCGGAATAGAACAAAAAAAGGTCGACAACATCTCTTGAAAACAAGCATCCTATCGATTGGGACTCACGTAAAAAGGCTATGATGTAAAAACTATTCTTTACCATGAATTGATCATCTATAACCAACGTGTTAAGCTGCTTTAGAAGGTAGCGGCTAACGTTGTTTTGCCAGAAAGCTGTTTCACTCACAATACATCTGAACGGTATATCATCTTTGTGTGTTTTTGCAGTAAAGAATACATTTAAACTGTTTTTACTACATTTGTGGACGCTGTTAGTGAGCTTCTGTAGTCCAAGGTCTTCACACAAAGATATGGCACGGCTCTTTTCCTTACTTGGCTTGAGTTCCGTTACCTTGAAATTCTTCTGGATGGCTTGTAGAGCCTTTTCGTTATACATGCCCGACGGCATGGCCACAAACCCTCCTTCTTTGTCGGCGTGCATGAGTCGAAGGTCATTGTCGTCGAAAAAATTCACGGTACGTTTTGTGGGGGTTCTTGGACGAGTTCCTTTCTTAGACACCGTTCTGGTCAGGCTGTCAACTCCGTTTTTTTTTTCGTTCCCCCCTCCTCATGGCTATATAATCAGCCACCTGTGACTTCAATAAACAGTTGCAAGTAGCGCCTTGTCCTGGTCTGTATTTCTTCTTGTGTGCCGTCACTATTGGCGCTTCACCTATTGAAAGCTATGCACCAACCAGCCCCACAACGTGTTTTACTAAGGATCAACGCTTCAATGCTAGCACAGTCAGCGAAAGTTTACAGGCCACGGGATATGAGACAATGTTCAATTTCCGAGCAGCCTGTAACAGCATGCAGCAAAACCAAACATCACAATGTTGTTCACATATACTGGTAGAGTCTGTAAATGAAAATGCTCGGCTGCGTTGTGCGGCTGCGCAGATATTCAACTTTTTCTCAAATTTCGTGTCCCGTAAAATATTGTGGTACACTGTACGCAATCATTGCCGAAATTCGAAATAATATTTGCGCCTACTTCAGCCTGTTTATTAAACATTCGAAAACAAGTATACACATAGCAGTAGGAAGAAGAGCACTGATAAAAACATCCTTATTGATTGATGTCAGCTATTGAACAATAGCAGCCGCGTATGGGAACCTGCTATATTACGAAATAAAGCATCCAGAAAAGAGCAGCTAAGTATCTGCGGCGTCAAGGCCTCCAACTCTCCACAGAAAAATGTTCCGTGATTACATTCACGCGAAAACAAATGACCAGGTATCCGATAATCGTTAACGGAGTAGCTATACCTACGGTTACACACCACAGATTCCTTGGCTTAGTCATAGACCGGGGATTATCTTGGTCAAGACACGTAGCCGCACTGAAGTCAAAGCTGAAGAGTTTTGTTCATGTCCTTCGCGTCGTTGCAGGAACAAGATGGGGCCCCTCGGAGTCGTCATTACTCCAAGTGTACCAAGCACTATTCCGGCGCTCAAGCTCAAGTATTGTGCACATGTTTAGGCCCCCCACGATGCACGTCAACCAATATGGAACAATAGCGGAAGCACGTGCTTGTCCTATTGGGGTATACTTGCTCTGCGAGCCTCTTCGAATGTACCTTCGCGTGTTGACCCGACGCAGGCACCATCCTCTATCATCGCTCCCTGCCACCCACCCAGGTTCCAGCTTTTCAAGGACTATATCGCGCCATCAGAGTGTTTTGCCGTCAAGATTTTCTCCCGCCTGTATTCCAAGAATACCCCCGTGGGTTCTGCCTAAACCTGTCGTTACATTGCAGATCCCTGGAATTACGAAAAAGTCATCCGTTGCATCTATTGGCCTCAGGCAACTCACCCTGTTGCACATTTCTGCAAAGTACGGAGATACTGTACACCTGTATACCGATGGCTCTGTCACATCATATGCCTCCACTGCAGCCTTCGTCATTCCACATATGATCATCGCTCGGTGGTTTAGGCTAGACCATAGCTCAACATCAACTGCCGCAGAACTTGTTGCTATCCGGGAGGCACTTCGATTTCTCTCCGAGGAGACTTCTCACGCATGGACGATATTCTGCGATTCCAAGCCAGCTCTTCAAACGATTGACTATGTCTTCAGACGAGGCCCGTATTATTCCATGGCTATAGAAATTACAGAACGCCTCTACCACGCAACTAGAAATGGCCACAATGTCACCTTGCAGTGGATACCCTCTCACTGTGGCCTGTTCGGGAACCAACAGGCAAACGCTGAAGCGAAAACTGCTTTAGATAATACTTGTAAAGTACGCATTCCGTTCTCACGAACAGACACAAACGCCCTACTTCGTCGCGTAAACCGCAACTCTACGTTAGAACACTGGGCCCAACCAGATCGACGACACAAGCGATTACACAAATGGGACCAAGAAATGAAATTTCGTATGCCTCACAAGCTCAAAAGAAGCCACACGAGCATGGTGCACCGGATTCGCCTTTGGTGTCGCATTCACCAACCATTATAGATATATGATAGGTGCCAGTGATACTAGCCCAAACTGTGAATGCTGTGAGATGCCAGAAACACTTGAACATATATTTTGTGTGTGTCCCGCCTACGCGCAAGAACGACAGCAACTTGTCTCTTCCATTGCAAAGATCCATGAGAGACCGCTATCGGACGAGTTTCTTTGAGGTCCTTGGCCTAATGAAAACAGCGCAGCCCTGGTAACAAGAGCCGCTATAGCTTTTCTCCAAGCCACTGGGCTGGACGCACGGCTTTAGAGAGGCCAGAACTCTGAATTCGTATGTACGCATCTCTTTCTTATACCATCATCATTCATCAGCCCTTTCCCTCACCGTCCTTTTTCCCCAGTGTAGAGTAGCAGGCCAGAGCAAGTTATCGCTCAAGCCGACCTCTCTGCCTTTCTGTAAATAAATTTCTCTCTCTCTCTCTCTCTCTCTCTCAGGAAAGAGCGAAGAGCAAGCCTCTATTGAAACGAGAGTGTTTGAGAGAAAGGTGACTTCCCGCTCCCCTAGCGAACTCCACGCGCTGTGCACGACTGCAAAATATGGTTGACATGTCCACAGCAGCGTATACGCTATCCGCGAACTACATTTTTTCCGAAGCCCGAGGGGTGTTTCCTTACTCCTTTAAGCTACCCAAGCCTATACGTGAGGCCGTAGCAGTTATTTTTGCGATGTGCGCGGACCATGACAGCTTAGGTGTAAGGAAAATGCCAAGGTACTTGTAAGAGTTGCTGCGTGTGACCGGGTTGTTTACACAGTGAGTAATCAAAAGTGAAATATATCTTATCGCGAGTGAACGTTGTTAGCTGGCATTTACCAGTGTTCAGGGTCATTTGCCAAGAAGAGCACCGGTTATTAATACGGACAAGATCACGTTTAAGAGCGACATGATCGGAGGGGGAGCAGATTTGACGATTAAATTACGCAGTCGTCTGCGGACGAGCGTATGGATGATGTTACCTCAGATGACAGGTCATTAAAAAAACAAGAAAATGTAATGGCCGAAGAATTGGTCCCTGTGGTACGCCAGATACTAAGTTGCTAATACTGGAGGTGTGGTTCTCGATGACAGTGAATTGCTTACGGAATGACAAGAAATTCCTTATACAGGAGCCTGTTAGGGGATCGAGGTTTAAAACTAAAGGATTAGCAATGACAGGGCACTGGGCGGCACGATCCAAGACCTTAGCGAAATAATTGAATATGGAATCTGCCCGAGCACACGAATACATGTATAGAAAAATATCTCTAGTGAATTCCATTAGTTGTGTCTCATATGAATGACCTTTTCTAAAATCATGCTGACGTTTAAAGAAGGAAGTGTTACTTTCCAGGTGACGAGCTACATTTGAAAATATTATATGCTGTAGTAGTTTACCGGGAACACTTGTTAGTGACATTGGGTGGTAATTGTTAAGAACGTTCATATCAGTTGATTTGAACATGGGCATATTTTACCGACCTATCAGTCATACCGAGCTTCTCCCGTTGAGAGTCATTGTTGAAATAAGTAAGAAAGAGGTGTACTAGAAGGTAATACTGCAGGCTTCCTGATTTTTGAGTTTATGCCATCCATGCCAGAACAAGTCAGCATCTTGAAGTTATGAAAGAGCTAAGCAACACCGGTGGTTGTTACATTAATAGGGGCCATGTATGGATAGTCAAATTCAAGGCTGATGTTGTTTGCCAACGGTCTTCCTTAGCAAATACAGCCGTGAGATTACTGTTAAGAACCGATGCTCAAAGCACTTATGTAATCAGCAAGCCAGAACCATCGAGCAGTGCTGAAATGACGGGATGTTCAGAGCGGGATATAGCGTTCGCAATCTTTTTGTTGGTTATTTGGAACAGAGATTGCAAGAGAAGCATTTATGCTTAGCTTGACGCAGAGCACTACAGTAGGCTTTATCGCAAGTTTTATGCTTAGTCCAGGAATATGGAGTGCCGTCACGTTTGGTAGCCCTGTAGAGGTGCTTCAATTTATGTTTCAGGGTAAGCAGAGTCTCATTGAACCACGGTTTGGATGTGTTTCACAAAATGAAATCTGTTTTATATGCGCATGTACTAGTTCCATTAAGTTTCCTTTGCGCACGCACCAATTATTGTTCACTGTCCCCTCAGAAAAAGTGGCCAGAAATGACTTAGGAGGCTTTGTAAGCCACTGTTGACAGCGCTGAAGTCTGTTCTTTTGTAATCAAATATGTGCCTAGATAATACGCGCCTAAATAATGATCATGTCAGGTGACGTGAGCATTAGGGTACAAGAACTGAACTGCAATATCAGTTGGCTGCTAACGTATCCGCAAAAGGGATGGATTGCGATAGCCTTTGCGGTGCTAACGTGATCCAAAGTGTTATTAATACGAGTTGGTTTGTCGGCTAATCCCACAATTAAAAAAATCACGTGTTATTTGAACGAACTCATCAGAAGCACGTGAATGGCTGAGAAAGTTGCCCTAATTATGCCAGCAAAGTTAAAATCACCAAGAAGAAGAATGTCGGCTTTGGTGTAATTGGATCTGTGGCGAAACGGTTCGGCGCCGCTTCTGCGTCTGCGCGCCCCGTCGGCGCTTTTCAAAATGAGTGCCAGTGAATATAAGAACATTCTCCCCAACAGAAGCTAGAGATAGCATGTGTGCACCCCGAAGGGGATTAGTTGCTGTAGTGTGTCTCGACTGGAAGCATTAAAGCCATGCTGTCCTACACCTGGTGACCCGGAAACTGAACCTACCGCACCGACATGGCCGACCAGGAAGCCCTTGCCGCTCTTCGCCAACAAGTGCACCAACAACAATTGCTGGCCCAGCAACAGGTGACCCGTAACCAAGAGCAGCAACTTCAGGAACAGCAGCAGCGCACCTAAAACGATTCCGCACAGCCCCGCTCGGGCCACGCTCCCTACAGCTCCGCTCCAGCGGTCGCCGTCAACGCAGGCGCAGCTACTACGGCGGCCGTTGGTGACCAGGACGTCTGTCGCGTTGCCCTAAAGCTTCCGCCGTTTTGGGCAGGCTCATTGGAAATGCGGTTCGCACAAGTAGAGGCGCAGTTTTCCCTGGCATGTATCATCCCTGATCGGAAGCGCTACGACTACGTCGTCGCCCATCTGAACTCTCGCTACGCGATGCTACATCTCAACACCACGAAGGGTGTTAATTGAACGTTTGTCACGTGTCAAACGACCGCACCTCCTAACCAGATGCCATCTTGGCGTGGACAGCGACTAAAGGCGCTCACCCCACCATTACCTAGAAACCGGAGAAAAGGCTGAACGGGAGGGAACCACGACAACGAATGGACAGAGGCAGTTAGACGAGTCAAACCACCACCCACCTCTCGGCACTTATCCAGCTGTCAAGACAGCATATAAACCGGCTGTTTCAGGCTTCCACGAAAGGCCCTCAGCTCACGCTTCCCCTTGCAGACTGAGCGAAGAACGGGGTGGGCAACGACGAACGAATCAGGTGTCGCCGGATGATTTCTTTCTTCCACAGATTCCAAACCAGTTTCCTTGACGCGGAGTTACTGCGGGTTATGAATAGCATGGCTGTGGTATCACAACGCAGTCGACGTCGGTGATTTGCTGCTTCAGATTCCCTAGTGGACTCACCTGGGAAATACGACGGGATTAAAAGCAGAGACTTTTCGAGAGTGAGACAGAGGGTCCTTATGTGAACTGAAACATTAACTTGCTCTTGCATGGAGTGGGCTTCCGCACTGGAGCCGTCTAACTAAGCTAAATAAATCATTTTTCCTTCGTTTTCTACAACTTCACGTCGTAGTCGATGGGCTTGGTGGATTCCATGCCCCGAACGCCACCCTAGCCGCAACAGCGACTGAGCTTCGGGACATACGCGCAAGTCCTCCTGCTGACGATTGTTACCTGCACCTGAAGACGGAAGTGAGCCCGCGGATTTCACCCTCAAAAGACCAGTAAGTGCGTCAACTATTTCAGCACGAAGAGCTCGGTGACCTTAAGCCATCGTAGTTCCTGCGCCATATGCGTGCCATCGCGGGAAACACGCGGGTTGATGACTCTCTCCTCCGAACCATTTGGCTTCAGTGCCTACCGTCACACGCACAGGCCATTCTCCAGGTTCAGCCGAATTTACCGCTGGACCAGCTCGCCTAGTTTGTGGACCAAGTCGTCGAAGTCTTTCTACCACCGTCACCACTCACCGTCCATGCCGTCGGCGCCCCACAGCCCACCCCCGAGCTCACGAGCCGTATCGACATCACCCGTCAGCTGAACTCGAATAAAAGGCACCAGATGAACCCCCGCAGTCACGTCCCCGCAACCGTTCACAAAGCCACGACCGCAACACCAACTGATCGCATCGTAACGATAACGGCCGCTGCTACTACCATCGTCGCTTCGGTGGCAGGGCCCTGAAACGTCCAGCCGGACATCAGGGAAACTTCGACGGCCGCCCCTAGAGACGGCCGCGAGCTGCCAACTTGGAGGCCGTCACATTTTTTGTCACCGACCAAGTCACTAAGCGGTGGTTCTTCATCGACTGCGGTTCCAACATCTGCTGCTTTCCACGAGCCTTCCTGCACGACAAACGCCCTTGCACGTCCTTTGAGCTAAGTGCGGCGAATGACTCGAGCATTAACACCTATGGCTCGCTCCGATTTAACATCTACCACAAAAACCTACGCCGCGAACCTCCATGGAAGTTCGTCATCGCCGACGTTGCCGAGCCAATAATCGGTTCCGGCTTCGTGCGCACTGTCGTTTTCTACTAGACTGCCGACATGACCGACCTATTGACGCTATAAGAGGTCTCTCCTCGTCGTCCATGCCCTCCTCCATCAATCGCCATCATGCCCTCCTCGCAGAATTTCCCTACCTGACTCGACTTAGCGGGTGTCCTCGAGAAGTGCGCCCCACAACCGTCCACTACATCCGCACTACTCCCGGCCCGCCAGTTTCCTGCCGCGCCCGTCCCCTAGCTCCCGACCGCCTGCGAATCACCCAAGCCGAGTTTGAATCAATGCTCCGCGATGGAATTGCCCGCCGCTCGGAGGGAGCTTCCACCTCACCGCTTCATCTGGTGCCAAAGAATACCGATGGCTGGCGACCCTGTGAATATTATCGTGCCCTTAACGCCCGCACTATCCCTGACACGTACCCCGTCCGTCATATACAGGATTTTGCCCACCGCTTACAGGCAGCACCATCTTCTCAGTTTGACCTCGTAAAGGTCTACACGTAAATTCCTGTCAACCTGTACGATGTCCCAAAGACCGCAATCATCACGCCCTTCGCCTTATTTGAATTCGCCTTCATGAGTTTCGGCCTTCGCAATGCGGGACAAACCGTCCAACGCTACATGGACGACGTCGTCCGCGGCTTACACTTCTGCTTCGTCTACCTAGACGACATTCTGCTCTTCTCTCCCAACGAAGAGGACGCCCGCCAGCACCTTGACCAACTTTTGCAGCGTCTCGACTACCACGGCTTACTCATCAACATCCAGGAGAGCACGCTCGACGCCTCCATCGTCACCTACCTTGACCATGAAATCTCTTCAGAAGGGACTGACCCTTGCCTGACCGCATCCTCGCTCTTAAAAGCTATACGCTCGACCTACCACAGCAAAAGACCTCCTCCGTTTCTTTGGCGTGCTCAGCTTTTACAGGCGCTTTGTGCCTAAAGCGGCCACATATCAGGCCCCTTTCCATGACGCGGTGGCTGGCCTACGAGGCAACCAATCTCTCACTTGGACACCACCTTTAACACAAGCGTTCGAAAACGGCAAAACTGCCCTCTGCATTAAGGGTTACGAACTGGATTCCAAGGGAAGGGAAGCGTAGCAGGGGGCGGCAGAAGGTTAGGTGGGCGGACGAAATTAAGAAGTTTGCAGGGACAACATTGCCACAATTAGTGCATGACCGGGGTAGTTGAAGTATGGGAGAGACCTTTGCCCTGCAGTGAGCGTAACCAGGCTGATTATTATTATTATTATTATTATTATTATTATTATTATTATTATTATTATTATTATTATTATTATTATTATTATTATTATTATTATTATTATTATTGATAGTGTGAATATGGTCTATTGTTGAGTAGCCTAAGGTGTTCCTGGTTCTATTTGCGATTACCTTAGTAAATACTTTGTAGGCAATGGACAGTAAGCTGATCGGTCTATAATTTTTCAAGTCCTTGGCGTCCTCTTTCTCATGGCTTAAGATTATGTTGGCGTTCTTCCAAGATTCCGGTACGCTCGAGGTCATGAGGCATTGCGTATACAGGATGCCCAGTTTTTCTAGAACAAATTGCCCACCATCCTTCAACAAATCTGCAATTACCTGATCCTCCCCAGCTGTCTTCCCCTTTTGCATAGCTCCGAAGGCTTTCTTTACTTCTTCTGGTGTTACTTGTAAAGAACCTACAACAACCTAAAAACATGGTGAGTGTTCCGGCGCAGTAGACTGATAAGGTCCCTGACCGGAAGTTTCTAGGGGGCGCACTCTCACTAAACTTATCGCACGAGCGAAACCGTCTATATAAGTGCCAGCATGTCACATCCACAACCTTTTAGGTACATGGAAATTTCAGTGCGTTTAGGAAGAACGCTACAAATGCTAGTATATGATGTATGAATAGGTGCGAGGGCTTGATGGGTGCGTGAAGTGAATTGGTTTTTTTTTTCTTAGATGCACGCGTTGCCAGGGTGAGTGCTATCGCGTCAGTGGAACAACAGAGGAGGACGTTTTTGAATCATCTGGGGTTCTTTAATGTGCACCCAATGCAAAGTACACTCACGTTTTTGCATATTTCCGCCATCGAAATGCGGCCGCCGCGGTCAGGATTCGATGCCACGCCTTGGGGCTTAACTATGAAACGTTAAATAAGATCGCGCGTTTCTTCTTTTTTTTTTGCTTTTGCCAATTCAGGGAGTTAACCTGGAACGATACGAGTTTGCAAGGAAAAATCCTCGCGGACAGTAAAGTGAGTGTTATTGAAATTGTTGCCTTTTTTTATTACGCACTGACTGTCCTTGAAGAATGTGAACTTGGTACTCACTGGCCTATTCTTCTCTCTGATATACTGGTCATATACATGTGTACATTTGAAGCATTGAGATAATCGTATTTGAAGACAACCTGACTTTTCATTTTTTTATTCTCAAGGAGCGCTTCGGTTCCGAGATATTCACCGTCGAATGCGACACTTAATTAGCTAATTTAGCGTTCAGGGACATGCATGCAGCACTAGTCAGCCCGGTCACACACACACTTTCTGAGGAAAGTATCATTTTAGGCACAGGCGGAACTCATACATGTTTCCAGACGGCACGTCATACTAAAATGGCCGCAAACGCTGTCATGTCTGCTCTACATGCACCAAACTACGCACGTAACCGACGTATGGGAGAGCGTTTTTCCTTCCTGCTTCGGGCAATTACCGGAAAGCCGCGATGTAAGACGATTTCGTCGCTTCCTTTCCTTTGCAGTCTGCCGGCAATGTCAACGAAAATGCACCGAGAGAGACAAGAGGACTTCAATATCTTGCAGCCGCGGAGTGAAGGAAAATTGTGCTCCTAATATGGCAGCGGGAGTGTCCTACAAATAAAATATACGTGCGCTGCCACGCGCGCGTGTATATGCAGAAACTATAGCCAGTCGGTGACCCTCAGCGTGCTTCTGAGGTGCGCGTTTAGTGCGCCAAACGCTTAGGAAATGCGTTCGCACCGGCGATGGACCAGTGCAGAATGCGTTTTCTATATCCGCTGCCTGGGGAAAAAAATGAACTCTCGCGTGACCGACTCGTACACGATCGCCCACGTTTGCCGGCGACGCAAACTGCTCGACGCATTCGGCGATTCAGTCCGATTCAATGAGTCGTATACGTTGTCTGGAGCGCGAAGGAAACAGACTGCAGCGCATGCTATAGCAGCAAAGCACGCGTAAGCTGTTTTCGAGCCGCTGCCATCGTCGCGGGCATGATATATAGTACCGGCTAAATGTAGCCGCCCATCACGGAAGATTAGCGATTTTTCTACATTCGCCAGAAGGCGCGCGTGCTAAACGCGTTTTCGCTCTCGGCCGTATACCGTCGCTTTCAGTCGATGTACGTGTAGCTCCAAGCAGCGAGCACTTTGCGAAAGCGTGCCGAATTAAGAAAGGCAAAGGGATTTTTACAGCCTGCAGAAGAGCGCACACGCGAACGCGCGTGTGCGGAGTGCAAGACACTTCCGCGTGCTAGCACAGCAGTAAACACGTTCTCCGCATCGTTGTCCATAAGGTGTGTGTACGCGTGTGCTTGTGTGTCGCTGGGCGGACTTGCAAAGGGTACGTGCTCTCGCGGAACTGTGTTGTGGGGCACGTTCGTCATCGAACGCTATGACATCTAGTTGAAACACACGGGCTGTCCATTTATGCAACCGCTTCAGATGTGCTGGTTAATGACTCTCTGTTACCTATGGAATTACACAATCAAACAACAAAAGCTAGCTAAATATCCCCACTGCAACAAATATATGCCTTAAAACGGACGTCGATGGTATCGGCTCATGTTTTTGGTTAAATTCCAGGCTGTGAACCTCCGAAAAATCTTTGTGCTATTTAGATAGAAGAGCATAAAGCTTGACAAAGAAAGAAGAAATCCCGGCCTGGCTTTTTAAAATCATTCTTATCATTAGAGGATTGGTTCTCCCTCGTCTGTCGCGAGCTTTTCTAGTATGATCGTTAACAAAAAAATTTTTTTTTGAAGTACAGTATATACAACAGAAAACTTTTCGCGTACAACAGTAGGTGTTCAAGCAAATGTCATCCTTACACTCTAAAAAAAGCTTACACCCTTTAGGGTGTATATTTGCCACACAATAACACTCTAAGAAAAGTTTACGCACTTTGAGTAGTATCTTGCCAAACAACCATAAACGTCATCTGTCTTGTCCGCATTTCCTTTCTTTAACGCTGCAAGCCCGATACTTCTCAGTAACGAACGGCATGCGCGTTATCAGCATTCGCGTTATCAATCATTAGCATGATTAGCATTGCCGACAGGTAAGTAGCGGGCGCGGCGTTTTCAACAAAAGAACGCAAGCAAGGCAGATGATTATTGTTGTGTGGCAGATTATATACCCCAAAGGGTGTACACTTTTTTAGAGTGAATTATCGCCATCTGTCTTGCCCGCATTTCCTTTCTTGAAAATGCTGCGCTCGTTACTTTCCTGTTGAGAATGCTGTGTCATGCTGATAACGCGCATGCCGTTCATGACTTGGAAGTACCGGGCTCGTAGGGTTAAAGAAAGGAAATGCGGGCAAGAAAGATGACGATTATGGTTGTGTGGCAAAAGGGTGCAACTGTTTTTAGAGTGTATAAACAATTTTGTAACTTTTCTGAATTGTTTAACATGCTATAGGGTCCGCCTGTCTGCCAGTTTGTTAACAGTTTCCCTTTTAAGAAACAAACTTTGTCAACGACTTTAGTTAAGACCAAGGAACCCTAATTGTCTAGCAGTTATGGACACTGTCAAAGCTGCCCGACAGCTGCTTTAACGTCCGGCAGCGGTGATGGAATGGTAGAGCGTCCGTCTCGTATACGGGAGGCACTCGGTTCGAATCCCGGTTCCGCAGGAAATCCACCGTTTTCTTATAATGGGTAGAGATGTATCACGAGCTTGCGATCGGTTGTTTTATATGGGCTCTCATCTCGAGAGGGGGTCCTACAAATAATTGCGAGGGCCTCTCTGGGCGCCTCTTGTCCGCGCGGCAGCTTCTGTGAAAGTACAGTCGAGGGAGGACGAGGACGAAGCAGTTTTTCTGTGGAACACAACCTACCCATCTCCTCTGTTTTTCCGTATTTTTCACTGCTGTTGTGAGTTCTGCCGCCCCATATCTCGCGGTGTTGGACGTGCAACCTTCTGAGGCCCCTTCCGGCTCCGGTTCATCATCCGCGGGAATCGCCTCGAGGAAGCGAGGAAATACATCTAGCGACAGCGAGGCCACTGAACTGTACTCCGCATCAGCTGAAGTCATTGCAAGACGGTTTTGAACCAGCCTTACACCGAAAAGCCAAGAGAAGGATCGTCAATGCATTCTTCATTATTTTGTATTTACCACTCCCCTTCTATAATGCCCTTGGCCCTGATGGGTATAATAAAAGAAAAAAAATACATGAACTCTTCGGAGTCAAGTTCGTTCACCGTAAAAATGCGCCTCACCGATGCCTCATAGCATCATGTTTGTGCCACCTAACGCGACTGACAATCTACGCGTCCTCAAGAGGCAAGCGCTGTCCTTGTTTCTTGAGAACACTTCCAAACGAGATCAAGGACGTGAGGCTAACCGCATGGAAAAACATCTTGGCCATCGAAATAATGGCCCCGAGTGCGCTGAGTTCTTTGCAGTGTGTAACGCAGCTGCGCAACATAAGGGTTTGACCAATTGTCTCAGTGGATGGTACCACCACTGCAGCAGTAATTTATGACATCGACATTCGGATCCCAAATGCAGACCTTCCAGTGCTTATAAAACCTACGAGTGAGAACGATGTAACTGTGCACGCCGGCCGTCTTGGTAAGACATGTTGCATGAAATTATTATTCAAGGGTGACTGCATTCTCTCCTACGTGAAGGGTGGCCACTTCCACCACCCAGTTCTACCGTTTGTTCTAAAACCACTGCAATGTTATAACTGCCAGAGGATCGGCCTTGTGAAAGGGGTTTGCACAAATTCTGCCATTTGTCTACGATACGCCGTGCCCCACTCAGAACAAAACTGTAGTGGAACTGTTTTGAAGTACTCTGACTGTCTGTCAAGGCGCTCACACTGTTTCTTCCAAAGACTGTCCGAAGATTAGGAAATAATTTTATGTGCTCAAACAAATGGTTAGAGACAACTGGACCCAAAAGGAGGCCGCTGAAAAAGTGTGACGTAGATGAAGTTGCCGTAGACGGTCCTCACGTAGGAGTGCGACTGCTTCGAAAAATGCATCACCTATTCAAGTAACGACATCACCTGCAGTTTCCAGCGGAGCAAGTGCTCCCGCTGGACGGCAGAAAACTCCGAGACGTCCCTCTTCAAATGAATGGCCATTGCTTCCAAGTAGACAACCTATAGAGGAGCAACCGCGGGTGCCGCATCCAGTACAGCAAGCTGCTACACTGGATGAGGTACGACATGCAGATCAGCAAGTATATCGCTACCGCGATCCTTCATGAATTTCATTCGCGTGTTGCAAAACGACATGCACACAACGTCAGCGAAAAGTGCACTGCAAGCACTGGACACACTAAGTCTGGTGATAGCAGTCTTTGAGCAAACCATGGCTCACCATGGATCATTTATGTCGCCAACTATTGGGGAAAAAAGCAAGGCTATGGTGTTTATTCCCCGTGACCTCACATACTTCCGCCTGTAGCGCCTCATGACGATAACCAATACGTATGCTTGACAGAAAAAAAAAAGACTTACCGTTAACGTTGTGGGTGCCTACCTATCACCTTCAAGTATATTTGATTACAAAAGAATACGAGACATCCTGTCAACATTCCTGCTGCATGGATTATCATAGGGGACTTCAACGCTCATCATGCACTTTGGGGAAGCACGAAAATCAACGCGAAAGGCAGAGACTTGTCATTTTTCGTCTCTGATAGCGAACTCTGGGTTTTAAATGGCGGCAGTCCTACATTTCGACGCGACTCCACATACAGCAGCTGTCTTGACTTCGCATTCGTCTCACAAAGCCTCATAAGGCGTACTGGATAGTTTACGGACACCGAAATGCATGGGAGTGACCCCATTCTCGCGTATGTCAAGATCATATCACTTTTCTCTTCTACCTCAATGATACAATCCATACAGTGGACTGGCCCAAATCCAGTCTGTTACGGAAGCCACTGTGAGGGTAATTTACTACAGAATTTGGAAGACACAGTCAAGAGCACGGTGAAAGACAATACGCGTACTCTTCGAAATTCACTGAATTTGACATAGAAATAAATCGACTTCGAGCTACCCGGCCACCTTACGAACGTAGACACTGACGCACAAAGTCAATGGACGATCTACGGACTGCTAGATGCCTACAAAAGAAGATCCAGCGCCAGTTAGATAAACTG